>NC_140933.1:71517383-72074883 GCF_014529385.1 Adiantum capillus-veneris
TGAAGCCGTTGGTAGACCTACAATTGTATGTACTACCAACCCAATCTGCATCTCTGTAGCCACAGAGTTGCAACTCCATATCAGCCTTATAAAAGAGTGCATAATCCAAAGTAGCGCTAACATAACCCAAAATGCACCTCACTGCATCTAAGTGTGGTTTCTTGGGAGACTGCATAAACTAACTCACCAATCCAATTGTGTAGCTCAAGTCTGGACATGAGATAGTCAAGTAGATCAAGCTGCCCACAATATTCATGTACATGATGGTAGCATTCTCAAGCACTTGACCTGCATCATTTCCCAACTTCAAATTCTGATCTAAGAGCATTGCAAATGGCTTACAGTCAACCATACCATACTTTTTCAACATGTCTAAAGCATATTGCCTTTGTGACAACCATACACACTCTTCTATGCAAATAATTTCAATGCCCAAGAAATATTGTAAGTCTCCCAAGTCTTTCATCATACACCCTCTACTTCAGCCACATTATCACCTCCAATAATTAAATCATCCACATAAATGCATATCACCACAATTCTTGCCTCATTCTTCCGCACATACAATGAATGATCTGCATCAGACATCTCAAAGCCCAATGAAATGAGGAATGTCACAATCCTCTCATACCAAGCTCTAGGTGCTTGCTTCAGTCCATGCTTCTTTAACCTGCATAGAAGGTCATGTAGCCTCATTGCATAACCTTGTGACTATTCCATATACATAACTTCCTCCAAGTCTCCATTCAAAAATGCATTTTTTACATCCATTTGCTTCAACACCCATTTAAATGTGACAACCACTACAATAAACACACAAATGGTAGCCATCTTGGCTAAGGGGTTGAATGTCTCCTCATATTCAATCCTATAAGTTTGTGCATAACCTTTGGCTATAATCCTTGCCTTGTAGCTAATCACACTACCATCAGCATTATGCTTTATTTCGTAAACCCATTTACATCCAATTATCTTTTTATAGTTTGGTAATAGCACCAATTCCCATGTTCCATTTGCATCAAGTGAAACCATATCTTCATCCATAGCTTGCCACCATTTTTCATTTTTGACAACATCCTTAAAACATGTGGGTTCTACCTCCTCTATAATCTTTGCCATATATGCACAATGACGAGCTACATAGGTGTCACTCATAAGTCAATCTTTGCACATGATTTCTTACTCTTTCTGACCTGTGTGGTCCAGGATCACTTCTAGGTGCCTTGTTTCCTACTTGCATCCTTCTTGCACCGGGAGTTTTCACAAAGGGTATGCCAAACTCCTCATCCAAACTCTACTCAGATCCACTACTATCTTCATCATCATGACCATCACTCAAATTTGGCAACTTAGGGGTATCGTTAACTTTTTCCTTCCCTTTCCTTGATACATTTGAAGAGTTAGCAGGGTTCACTCTTTCATGTAACCTGCCAATCCATGGATTCTCACCATGACCTACACTAGATGACCTTTGCGGCCAACTCAAGATTTATGATAGCGCACATGTATTTTTTGCATCCACATTCTCTCTTACATCATCCCCCAAATCATCTTTTACATCAGCGTACCAACTTGCCATTTCATAAAAACAACATTCTTGCTCACCCTCACTTTACTCATGATAGGATTGTAACACTTGTACCTTTTCTAGTCAAGGGAATAGCCAATGAACACACATTTTTTTGCTTTCGGATCAATCTTGCTTCTTAGCTCATCCTACACATGCACATAAGCAATACATCCAAACACTTTAAAATCTAATACATCCGAATTTTCACCACTTAACTTCAAGATTCTCTTCAGGTGTCATATCATGTACTACAACAGTAGGGGTCACGTTCATAATGTAAACACCTATAGCAACAACATAAGTCCAATAACAACGAGTCATGTTCTTCTTATCATCAAAGCTCTCTACAATATGCCTATTCTTCTGCTCAGCAACACCATTTTGCTACGGAGTATACCTGCATGAAAATTGCCTCTAAATTCCATGCTTTTTCAAAAAACCATTGAATTCATTGGAGAAGGATTCTCTCCCTCCATCTCACCTGAGGCACTTTACATGTTTCTCAGTCTATTTTTTAACCATAACTTTAAAATTTGAAAGTGCATAAACACCTTGCTTTTTTGCTTCAGGAAAAAGACCCATATCTTCCTCGTATTGTCATCAATGAAACTCACGTAGTATCTACATCCACCCATAGATGCAGTCTTTGACGGACCCATATATCTGTACGACCTAAATTCATTGCATTCTTGCCTACATGCTTATCATGAGGAACGGATTCTTTTTCACGCTTTCCAAATTGAGGAGCTTCACAAACTTTCTGCATCTCAGCAACTTTAAATGTTGGAAAACCTATAACCATCTTTTTAGTTTCCATCATCTTCAGGCTTTGCAAATTTACATTACCAATACGCTTGTGCCAAATCTCTATATCTGGAACAACACTTGCACCTTGTGCAAACATGGTAGCATTCACCTTGGACACATTTACATCCAAAGTAAACATTCTGCCCACTTTCAAAGTAATACTTGCACCTTGTGCTTGCAAACATGGCAGCATTCACCTCGGGCACATTTACATCCAAAGTAAAAATTCTTCTCGCTTTCTTTCCTTGCGCAACCAACCTTCCATTCTTCTTATGCTCTTCGACAAAGAGACCATCGTAGCTAAACATGACCTGCAAACCTTGCTCAACCATTTTCCCAATAGATACCAACTTCTTTGTGATGTTGGGTACATATAGTACATTAGCCAGGTACTTCACTTTATCATTTGTCATAGACAATGGCACATTTTTGGTATGCATAATGATATATGCAATATCATCCCCAGTTTCTACATAACCAAGACTTTGTAAAGTCTGCAGTTTCTTGAACCATTCACTGTGATTCATTATATGATTTGATGCACCCAAATCCACATACCATACACTATCACTAGATTTTTCCACATTTGCAGACATAGTATTCAGCATGTGTTGCACCACAAATAGCCTCTTAGTCTCATCTACATTCCTGCTAGTTGTTGCATAATTGGTTTGATGCCTCCCGTCTAGACAGTCACGCTCAATGTGACCATGTATTCCACAACCCCAACATACTACATTTCCGTGTTGACTTGCATTATTGTGCTACACATTTCCATGACCTCTTGGACTCCTCTTGCCTCGAAAGTTTTCTCGACCACCTGTGTTTTGACCTTGATTTTATTATGTTGTTGTGCTTGGTGATTGCCTCTTCCTTAGCCTTGTCCACAACCTGTACCACGTCCTCTTCCTCTTCCACTGTCATTGAAAAAGACCTGTTTAGAATTGTCTCCATCCTGCGTAGAGGAGTCTTCCTCAAGTTTCTTCTCTTCCACAATCAGCAAGGACACCAAATCTGTGAATGAGGGAATGTTCTCTCAAATATGGATGCTAGTCTTGAACTGTTTGTATTCTCGACCCAAACCTAGCAAACAAACTTCTACTTTAACATCATCATTGACCGTAACACCCATCAACACATGTGACTCACATATATTCTTTATCTTCAACGAATAGTCGTTGATGGACATGTTTTCTTGTGCACAATATTCAACTCAGTCTTGAACTACAACTTCCTTGCCTTTGTGTTGGTCACATCCAATGAAAGTAAAGTGTCCCAAGCCTCCTTAGGGGTATGAGCATCTTGTATGTGCCCAATCATAGTGTCTTGCACACTTACAAAAATCCAATACATGACCTTCCAAGCTCCTTGATTCCAATCTTTAAAAGTCTTTATTTGTGCAGCAATCGCACCTTCCCCTACTAGTAATGGTGATGTTGTCTCATGCTTTCCATCAATGTAGTCCCAATTACCTTTGACCATAAGGAAATTGGTCATTCTAAACTTGCAAGCATGGAACTTATTCTTGTCCAGCTTCTCACTGACAATCTGGTTAAGCCCATCATTGTTTAACAACATGTTTCCAACCCTTCACCAAGTCTCTGATCACCTTGCTAGAAAAATAGTCAATTACCACATCTAACAACAACCTACGTACATATGCTTGTTTCACTGTGCTAAATAGTATATGTGCACATTGTAGCCAAACCGATGCTTTTTGCACCACTAATATGTAGATTTGTAAAATCCCAAACCTTAGCGTTTCTGCATACAAACACACTCTAACACTACAAGAGGCTATTCATATTAGCGACGCTCACACAGCGACGCTCAAAAAAAAAATTCTCGGCGTCGCTATGAGCGTCGCAAATTTACAAAGAAATTTGCGACGCTCATAGCGACGTTCATAGCGACGCCGGCTGGGCTAAAAAAATAACCGAGCGCGCCCAAAAACTCAAATCTCAGATCTGAGTTTTTCGGCGCCCTCAAGCAAGGAGCAGGTAACGCTCTCTCTCTCTCTCTCTCTCTCTCTCTCTCTCTCTCTCTCTTCTCCACACACACACATACACACACGAGGAGAGGAAGGAGAGCCAGGTATGCTCCTTCCCTCTCCTCATTCTCATGTTCCCTTCCCCTCTTTCTCTCTCCCTCTCTCTCTCTCTCTCTTTTTCTTCTCCACACACACACACACACACACACACACGAGGAGAGGAAGGAGAGCCAGGTATGCTCCTTCCCTCTCCTCATTCTCATGTTCCCTTCCCCTCTTTCTCTCTCCCTCTCTCTCTCTCTCACACACACACATACACACACACACATAGTGTTTTTGAGAGAGAGAGAGAGAGAGAGAGAGAGAGTACAAACAAAAACAAAAACGCACACACACATTGAGAGAGAAAAAGAGAGAGAGAGCATGCATAAACAAAAAACGCACGCATTGAGAGAGGAAAAGAGAGAGAGAACATGCATAAACAAAAAACGCACACAATTGAGAGAGGAAAAGAGAGAGAAAACATGCATACGATCCAAAAAAACGCACACACATTGAGAGAGAAAGAGAGAGAAACTAATTTAACGTCGTAGGAAACTAATTAAAATTAAAAGAACTAAAGATCTAGCCGACGAGGAGTTGAACTCAAGACCTATTATTCAAGAGGGAAATGGCATAATCAATCTATCATACTTGGCATGGGTGATAGAAAGGTTATACCATTTATCTCTTTTTATTGGCACACACATCCACACACGCGCACACACACAAGAAGAAGAGAGTTATAACGTCGTAGAAAACTATCTTAAAAGACGTTAAAGATTAGGTTATATGTAGACTTACATTAAATTAGATTTAGGTTTATTTTTAACTAGATTTACGTTTATTTACGCTAGATTTAGATTTACGTTATATTAGATTAGATTTAGGTCTCCATAGACTGCGATGCCTGCATGAAGCGGGTGAAGAAAGCCCTCAATGGAATATAGGGTATTGCTGCCTTCACTCATGGTGGGCTCCGTCGATCCAAAAGTATTGGTGAAATGTCTTCAGAAGATAGGGAAGAAGGTGGATCTTCAGGGCGGCAAGAGTCACTACATCCCCGACACAATGACCATCTAGACAACCTCTAGTCATTCAACAGCAACTTCAAAGTTAGTAACAAGAGCAAGAACGGTCTAAACGGCCAATTGCTGTCGTCAGATGTGGATGGAGATGAGGCAGCGTCACCGTCGGAAGTTAACTCTCACATCTTTAGTGATGAGAATGCCAACTCTTGTCGAGTTATGTGAAAAATTATGTGTTAAATCAGTTTTAAGGTTCTTATAATCCCTGTTAGTTTAGTTCTTTGTTTTTAATATAACATAATTTACGTTAGATTTAGATTTATGTTATATTAGATTAGACTTAGGTTTATTTAGGTTTACCCACACACACACACACACACACACACACACACAAGAAGAAGAGAGTTTTAACATCGTAGGAAACTATCCCAAAAGACGTTAAAGATTAGGTTAGATGTAGACTTACGTTAAATTAGATTTAGGTTTATTTTTAGTTAGATTTACGTTTATTTAGATTTACGCTTATTTACGTTAGATCGAGTCCACACAAGAATTACTTACGGTTTAGGGTTTAGAGTTAGACGAACAGTGAAAAGATCTACTGTGAAAAGATGTTAAGATGCTGTGAAGTGCTACAGCTAGAGAAGAGGCAAAGGGGTTTTGTCCACTACATGCAGTATCATGTAGACGTGGGTGTGTAGATTTCTTGTACCCACAAATATAGGTATTGACCAATAAAGACGAGATTATAACCCGGTGGTTCTGATCTCCGTGCACCTCTAGACCGAGGTGTGCGGGGATTGGACATGACTAGAGAATGTGAGGTAAAGAGAGAGAGAGAGAGAGAGAGAGAGAGAGAGAGAGAGAGAGAGATAAGATGAAGAATGCCAATAGAATATTAAATTTGTTGTCCAGGTTATA
This sequence comes from Adiantum capillus-veneris, assembly GCF_014529385.1. NCBI lineage: Eukaryota > Viridiplantae > Streptophyta > Polypodiopsida > Polypodiales > Pteridaceae > Adiantum > Adiantum capillus-veneris. The sequence continues at coordinate 71,523,739 of NC_140933.1, forward strand.
AGTTTTTTATCCTCATTATGAGTAGCGACGAGGATGTGGGACCATCCAACCGAAACACCTATCTCTCAACGAGGGTCTTATGTCCTTGTAATCAATGCAAGCATGCTGTGCGACGGACAAGACGTGTTTCTTTGCAGCACGTTCGTGAATTTGGCGAGTTCAATCCATCTATTATAGATTGAGTTGTTGCCAATTATAACTCGTCGGACTCTGACGCTGGCCAACAAGCAGCAATCTTGCAACCCAATAGACGTGTTCGCAGGCGCTTTGGTGAAGCAGCATATGTGAGGCCACAAGATGTAGCCTCTAACAACTCGGGGGATGATCATGCAAAGCACATTCCCAATGAGGCAATGTTTGAGCCCGAGATTGATGAAATGATCGAGACGATCATGGATTCAGAAAGGCTTATCTATGATGATATGAAAAGTGAAGCCGATACGCCATTGTATAATGGAGCACGTATGTCTAGATTGAAAGCACTCCTGGTTCTTCTCAACATGCAGGCAAAGTTTGGATGGAGTGATACTAGTGTCACAACGCTTTTCAGGTGATCTATTATAATTAGTTTACTTTAATAAAACTCTAAATGTATAATGATCTGATAGATTTTTACACGACTGTATCATATTTTTATGTTGTGTAGATTGCTGAAAGAGCACATACTACCAGCTGACAATGTGATGCCAGATTCCCGAGATGAAGCAAGAAAGATTTTGCGAAACTTGGGGATGGATTACAATTCTATCCACGCTTGTCCTAATGACTGCATTCTTTTCAGAGGGGAATACATAGACATGGAGAAGTGTCCGAAATGTGATTCCGAAAGATATCGAGTAGATCTCCACGGGACAAAAATTCCACAAAAGGTTTTGCGACATTTCCCTCTGCTTCCTCGCATCAAGCATTTCTTCGAATGTAAGTCCATGGCCGCCCTAGCATCATGGCATGAGGAGAATAAATCTTCGGATGGTGTGCTACGAATTCCTGCAGATTGCGTAGCGTGGAAACATATAGATGGAACATGGTCGGATTTTGCCAGGGAAGCTCGAAATTTGCGCTTAGGCCTGGCTATGGATGGCGTAAATCCATTTGGTCAAAGATCAACATCTTACAGTGTATGGCCCGTTGTCATCGTCAACTACAACATTCCCCCGTGGTTGACTACGAAGAAGGGGCACCTATGGCTAAGCTTGATTGTGCCAGGGCGATATAAAGTGGGGAATATGGATGTGTATCTTCGTCCACTATTGGAAGAGCTACAACAATTGTGGATTGGCATAGAGGTGGTGGATATGAGCCGACACACAGGACGACGGAATGCTTTGATCAGAGGCATTCTAATGTGGACCATGCATGACTATCCCGGGCTAACAGAATGCTCAGGTGATCTATTGACACTCCTCACTCAGACACTGTAAATCTTGTTTTTTCCCATAGTTGATCTATTATCATGTGTATACATGCAGGGCTTCAAACAAGCAGATACAGAGCATGTGTCACATGTGGACCTAGACTGAATGCACGTAGGGCACCCTCACTGAAGAAGCAAATCTACGAAGGTCATCAAGCGTATCTTCCAGAGAATCATGTGTTACGCGACGGCTTTTTGGTAAGAGAGCCACCAAGGATGTCTGCACAAGCATGGTTAGAGCAGAAGGAGATGTGCGATGACGGATTGCCTCCAGGGATGAAGAGACTATCTCTATGGTACGAGTTACCATACTGGCCCCGACTCATGATCAATCACTTGCTCAATCCAATGCACATATTCAAGGTTGCCATTGAGGGATGTTTGTCTCTCGCCATCCGTAACACAATCTACAAACTTGCAAAGCTGGTGCAATGGATCTCACAAAAGGAGATCAACGTAGACTCCATACCATTCGCCAAACTAAATGCTGCGGAGCTTGTGTGCATGTTTGAGAAACATTTTCCTACTACAATGCTAACCATTCAGGTGCATCTTCTTGTTCACATAGTTGATGAGGTGGAAATAGCTGGCACAGTTCATTCCAGATGGATGTTCTTCTTAGAGCGTTTCATGAAAACGCTTAAGGGATATGTGCGTCAAAAGGCACGTCCGGAGGGTAGCATGGCAGAAGGTTGGTTGGTATCAGAGTCCCTAGTGTACATTGGAGAGTGGCTAGACGGATTTGATAAATCTCGGGACACGCTATGGCGAACCATAGATGATGAGCGCATATCTGGGATTGTCATGTGCAATCTCGGTGTTGAGAAGAAGATGACGGAAGATCTAGAGGCTAAAATCAACCGATTTTGCATGCTTCACAATCCAGTGATGCAAAAGTGGATTTCACAATATGAGGATGCAAAGCAAGAGCGACAAAGGGCACGAATCGAGTGGAGACGGGGAAGACGACCACCGATGCACTATCCAGCGGTTCTGGAGAGCCTACCAACCTTCATGAGCTTAAGATGGTTGCACAACCAATTGAAAAGCGCACAACAATGCGGTGACGAAGTGACTGAAGAAGAGTGGGAGTACTCTCGGGGTTGCGCGACCAAGGTAAGTTTGCAATGTACGACTAGCAAGTGACTTTATTTATAAACGTTTGAACGGCCACTCATAATCTTTGTTCGTTGTAGTATAAGTCATACACAGCAGCATGGTGTAAAGGTCGACATTTTAGGGTGGAACAAATCGACAAAAAGCGTTTTACTCAAGATTGTGTAATCATGGCAAAATTTGAACAGTCTAGTCGACGACGTTCCTCTGATGCAGATCCTGTGGTGGCGGAACTCACTTACTTCGGCACGCTGCAAGAGATTTTGAGGATCGATTACAGAGGATTTTTTGTCGACTTGTTTGACGTGCAATGGTTCAAGATAATCATGGAGGGTCGCAACGCTACTGTGCGTAGAGGAGAGTCTGGTTTTCTTGAGGTGGATTCTACTAAGAAATGGACTGACCTAAGAGACACTTTCGTACTACCCGAGCATTGTGAACAAGTAAGTATGTAAATAGTTAACATCCCCCTTTTACAAGTTATGTGCTTGAAAGCTCTCATGTAAGTTATGTGGCTCTGGCAGGTAATATTTCATCCTACAAAGTCTACATCAAACTGGTGGTACGTCGTAGAGGTAGCCCCTCGTAGTGCAAGGACGTATGAAGGCTACCATGTGCCAATCACAACGACATCAATGGAGGAGATCAAAGAAGATGCTCAATCAGAAGCCGTTGCGGTGGTGCCAGACGAGCATCAAGATGCTACTACTCTATATGGGGTGCATGCAGAGGAGCTACAAAATGAAACAGAGGATATGTGTTTAAACGGAGAGCTCTATATAGATATAGGAAGTTATGCTGAGTTATGCGAGGATGAGAGAGAGATCTCTTAAAGCCACAAATATTGTATTTGAACAATTTTGCTCCGTGTTGTAAAAGCTCTGGCTCTCTAAGTACCTTCCATGGTGTATAACGCTCTTTTCTACTCGCGCTCACATCTTTTGATTGAAAATTCTGAGTTTTCGACTTGCCTCTTCTATCACTCAATTCATTGCGTCATTGTATTTATATGCGTCATTACGTCATTGTATTTAATGGTCTTTGCGTCATTGTCTACTCTATTCATTCAATATTAAGTTTAAATATTCGTGTGTTTAATGCAGGTATGGATGATGAGGAGTTTCTTTCTTCTTTGTCACCGCAGCAGAGACAGTGGTACGTGGAGCGTCATCGCTCTGGCGCATCATCGCGCGTTCCTACTCCATCCGCATCTCCCTCTCTTTCGGAGCATTCGGCGCGCTCCGAAGCTTCGGCGTCGACGAGATGAGCTTCACACTCGTCTAGACACCGGCGCTCTAGTGGTGGCGGTGGCGGTTGTTGTGGGGATTCCGCCACCGATGCCTCCACACCGCCTCGTGTTCGACGAGGCTCTTTACCCTCCCCTTCTTTGCCCGCCCCCACACCAGCCACAGCATCGCCATCTACGCCAGGTTTTGCACGACTGACTGTTCCTAGAAGCTACACACCTCTACCTACTCCGCCAGGAGCCACCCCACTCGACACTCCTCGCTTCGGGGCCCAGACGCCGGTGGAGACACCTGACGTCCGTACCCCCATTGACACGCCGCTAGAGACCCCTGTCGGGACACTCAGGTTCACGCGTCACCGGCCAGAGGGCTTGCCTTACTCCGTCGACATCAGCGGCGGCATCATCATGGATGATGACGGCAAGAAGGTGATCTCGCGCATGCGTGGTCTTTGCTCTCAGCTGTTTAGACACTACATACTAAACAAATGGAGTGAAGTACCAAGTGATTTAAAAAACAGAGTCATCAGCATACTTCATGATGAGTTTCCCGTTCCAACACGGGATCAGCGCTTCAATGAAGACCTGATGAAGATTCGAATGCGCGAATACTGCAAACACAAGCGTTCCGAAGTGCAAAAAGCAATCAAGAATGGGTGGAACAGGCCAGATTGGCTGGCCAAAGAAGATTGGAAGAATGCGAAGAAAGCAGCGCGCGAGAATCCCGACAAGTGGAAGCAACAAAAGGATGCAGCCAGAGCACGAGTAGAGGCAGGGAGCTCGCACCACTTGGGGAGCGGTGGATGGGCATCATTTGAGGCCGATTTTGTAAGTGTTTTCACATTGCTCTTTATGTTCGATAGTTTAGGGTTTATGAGTTTTTTAATTCTAACATAATGAAATCTTTGTATGTTTTGACAGTGGTCGATGACAGGACGTGATCCCACACCGTACGAGCGCGAGTACGCAGGCAGGAAGGGCTTAAACGCCCTGATGGACATTCTCAGTTCTCGCGGCGGCATGGTTAGTATTAGGGTTTACTCTTTTTTATTTTTTGTATTGTTTTATAAATGTCGTTATATGTTTATACTTACTGAAAGCTGTCTTATTGTCTTTTTTTGCAGAATCCGACAGATACGCCGCTTGGACGCGATGAGACGTCTAACTAGACGACGTCAGTTTAGCCGTAGCTAGATAGCATTAGTTTAGGGTTTCTCATAGCTTATGTATCATGAGACGGATTTTATACGTCTTTTTGAACCATGTATATTATTACATTTGTCACCGCAGTTCCTTTTGCCAATCAATTCTTTATGCCTATGATGTTGTACAATTGTCATTATTACATTTGCCAATCAATTCATTTTGCCTATGATGTGTACAATTGTCAATTTTGCAAACAATGCGTCTTGTGGGTGACTATTTTGGGTCTATTATCTACCCTTGCACTTTTTTTAAAAAGTGAATCAAGTACAATATGGTTGATGGGTGGCAGGGCATTCAATGCCCTGCCACCAAAAAAAAATTCTCTCGGGCGTCGCTATAAGCGTCGCTATTTATGGCTCTGTAGCGTCGCTATGAGCGTCGCTATAGTCTTCTGTGTAAATGTCGCTATAATCGTCGCTATGAACGTCGCTATGTGCGTCGCTATATAGCGACGCTTTTAGCGACGTCGGGGGTTATAAAAACCCAGTGTATTTCTGTCGCTAACAGCGTCACAAGAGCACACAACCTCTTGTAGTGTAACTCCAAAACCCGAAATGGAAATTTGGTTGAACACTTATAGTCCAAAGGGCTGTATAGAACCCTAAGATGCACAATCTCCAAAAGGAATCACTTCAATCGGCGATTGGTGGACGATGGCTCCAAAGAATATCAAAGCCACTTCCTAGGTTGCTCCTACTTGCTATTGGGGATTGTGGGCTTCGTCCTATGATGGTGTGTATCTTCTCTATCCTACTAGGATATGTACGTGGCATAGGAACATGTGATGCATAGGTGGCAAAGAAACATGTGACCACATGTAAAAAAAAGGTACTCATAGGAACATGTGATGCATAGGTGGCAAAGAAACATGTGGTCCCATGTTAAAAAAAGTACTCAAGGCATGATGTCATCAATGGTGCCAGACAAGAAGCATACACTAACTCTATATAATGAGCTCTTTTGTACACACTTTATGATAGTATCAATCGATCTACTTTTGCTTTTACATTTTACTTTATCTCCCTTGTGTAATTAACATTGTCATTAGTATGTCAACACTATGAATGCTTCCATTTTATATCCTCCCTAATATGAACAATTGGTATCAGAGTCATCATCATGTTGGCATGAGCATAAATCTTAATCTCTTTTTATTCTCTATGCTAGATTGAGCATCCCTAAATGCTTAATCGCTAATTATAATTTCTCCTTAGACTCTTTAGCAATTATCATACCTACATGTGTTGATTTAAGCAAGGTTTGGGCATGTTCTTGGTAATTCCAATGAGCCACTACCCTCGCTTGGTGTAATCAATAGTGCTTAGTGTGATTAGTTTTAAAATTCTACCTTTTGATTGTCAGCATTGTGCATAAACCCTCTCATTTGGTGATATTGCAACTTTGGGTGCCTTGGAGCCTTCACATCTATATACACATCAAAGCGTAGCCCATCACAAGAGCTTTTAATTGAATCTTCCTATGCCATATTTGGATTTTGCATGAGAACGTAATGACTTGATTAATTTTGACAATAATTGAAGCTCTTAGACACGAATTCTCTGCTCATTCTACTCTGTGTGTGTGTGTGTGTGTGCGCGCGCGCGCGCCATTTAAACATTGTGTTTTCACCCTTTGAAATTTGAACATGTGTGTGTTTACCTTTTGAAATTGAACATGTGTATGTTTACCTTTTGAAAGGTTTCAAAGAAAGTAAAAAAGGCTTTTGATACACTTGCCAAAAAGGTGTTGTGTTTGTGAGACCGTTGCCTAACTCTTTTTTTGAAGGAGCCTTCACAAAAAGCCAAAGCAACTTGGATTGCCTGAATTTTTGTTTGCCTATCCACACCTACCTGGAGGTTGCCCGTTGTGCCCATGCCTCCCATAGCTCTTTTTTTTATAAAGGGTATCTTCACACATGAGGGGGCTCTAAAGAAGATTAAAGAAAACTTCCTTGAGTTCAAAAAGGAGATTCACAAAAGTGTTCAAGACCTCTCTCCACTTTAGCTTCAAAATAAAATTTCAAAGGATTTTCAAAATACAAAAGCTTCCAGTTATGATGAAGGGTGGCTTCACTTTTAAAGTGAATAGGTACTTCACATAGGAGCATTGAAGAAATTTCTTTTCCTTTCCCTCTTTCTCACCAACAAATTAAAGTCTAAAATTTCATGCACCCAAGCACAAACGTTGTGAGCGGGATGAAAACACACACAGCGCCTCTATAACGATCCGACACACACTCTTGGAATGATACACACACACTATGGGGCACCACTCGGCTTACACAACACACCTGGCCGAGACAAGGAACACACCTCTGGAGTGAGAGGAGAGAGACTATCCACTTGCCCACTCAACACTCACACATACACACTCACACACACACTCTCAATTCAGCTCAAAAGAGGCAAATTATTGTTGTTTAGACTCAATGAAGCTCAGCCCAACACCAATGGAGCAAATAGTTTACACAGTATTGAGGAAATACACCAGATACAACCACAAAGTTAAGCAGAGGCTTCACTCACCGGAGAAGATTACACAGAAAAACAACAGAAAATCTGTGAGGAATTTGGCAAAATGGACAACGCCATTGCATCCGAATGCCCAAAAACCCCACCCTGCAATGTCATAGTGCTCAAATCCGACCTCGGATGAGAAATTTAGGGCCAAAAAATGCTCCCAAAACAGCAAAAACACACTTGCAGCTGTTCCTCCTCTCTTCTCCACATTTTTTTCTGGTCTTCTCTCAGTTTTTTCAGTTCCCACACTTAGCTTTATTAGTTGGGCACCCATGGCCTTTTAGATGACCTCAAACGGACCCCGAACAGGCCAAAAACTGACCTCGCAGTGCATAGTTGTCACCTTTTTGCATCATCCGCACACCTGGCACTCAGTTTTTCCAAATAATGCATCCCGCAACCACGTGAAGTGGCCCCAAAAAGTGGTCCTCATGATGACCTTTCTGCATAAGTATCACAAGAAAACACCCACGTCGTGTCCATACTTCTCCGTGTGCAAGTATTGACCCCGTTCGACCTCCTGACGCCACTCGATGCCATCTGACGCACCTGCTTACCTCATGTCGTCGGCTTGCGGATAGCTTCCTCGAGAAGTTTTACGCGCTGCCAACTCCTCCTTATTGTAGAAAAAACACAGTGGTACTGGTAATAGCGAAAATCGATGCACTATGTACACCCTGTCCTACCTGCACACATGTGGGCCCCACGTAACCACCTGGCTCTGAAAAATGGGCAATTCTTTATTTGATGCACCATGCATGTATATGTACATATGCGCAATCCCTTGCTCCAAAAAACTCCTGACAACGTCATTTTGAAATACATATCTATTAGTATTGTATGATTGTGAGGAGTTTAGACACTGTCCTTGCTATTAAATTCAAAGTGCTAAGATCACTCCAAGGTGTAATGGAAGAGAAAGGGCTTAAAAAATTTAACGGGGAGGGTTTCAACACTTTGCAAACCAAGTTGAAAGGCTACTTAATGAAAAAGGGGCTATTGGGAATAGTCAAGTCGACCATCACTGACCCATCTAGTGATGGAGCATATGTATAGACACGGCCTATGAACGCACAAAACATGGCCAAAGATGAGCAGGCATCAGGAATCATAATCATTGCACTACGTGACAATTATCTACACTTTATTGATGATTGTGAAACGTCGTCAACTACTTGGGAAGAACTAGGAAAAGAATTTTGGGGCTAGGAAAAAGAAGAGCAAAGTGAGCTTAAAGAAGGATCTATACAAATTAAAAATGGAACCTAAAAAAGATATTGCAAGCTTGGTCAATCGTCTTAAAAGCATGACCACACAACTAGCTTATGTGAAGAGTGTAGTACCAGAGGAGGACAAAATCGCAGTTCTTCTAGCATCCATATTTACCACTTGAGGAAAAGGATCCAACACCAGATTTCCAAGATGTAATCAACTCTTTAATGTCTCAGGAAAAGAAGCAAGGGAGGAATGTTACTTTAGGGGGAGGAACTTTTGCAGTTAGTTCAAATAATAAAACTTGTTTCAAGTGTGGCAAAGAAGGACACATAGCAAAGGATTGTCTAGCATCAAAGGCTTGTAGCATTTGCGAAAAGAAGGGTCATCTTCCTTCCAAATGTTTCAAGAAAGACAGATGTGTCACCAACAAAAATTCGAGGCCCAAAGTTTGTTTAGCAGAGGTAGACAAAGATGAAGAAGAAGAAGAAGACGACATTAGTCTTCTAGACGACATTCTCTAGATTTCTTTTGTTGCCTTTACCTCTCAGTTGTATACATCTGTTTGAGGGGAGGTGTTTAGTATCTCTTGGATTAGGGATAATTCGTCTCTTGGATTGGAGATGTTCTTTGCTCCTAGATTGGAGCAGACCAGAGATGTTAGTCTCTTTCTTCATAACAATGTTCGGGAAAAATGTGTCTCAGCTTAATATCATGCCGTTTTCAATTTCAAATATGCCGGTTGATGGCAAGGGGAAAAGGAAAATTTCCACCCCGAAATAGAGAAAAATAGTGTAAAAATTTGGAAAAATACCCTAATTTTTTGAAATCTCCTCTCGGTAAATTCAAGTAAAGAAATTTTGTATGTTTGGAAAAATGATTTTTCTTGAACACTGTGTCATAGTCCAAACCCCATTGTTGGGAATTGTGGGCTTTGTCCTTTGATATTGTGTATCTTCTCTATCCTACTAGGATACATAGGTGGCATAGGAATATGTGATGCAAAGGTGGCAAAGAAACATGTGGTAATATGTGGAAAAAGGCACCCAAGGTGTGATGTCATCAATGATGTCATATAAAAAGCTTACACTAGCTCTATATAATGAGCTCTTTTGTACACACTTTATAATAGTATCAATCAATCTACTTTTGTGTTTAAGTTCTACTTTATCTCCCGTGTGTAATTAACATTGTCATTAGTTTGCCAACACTATGAATGATTCTCTTTTATATCCTCCCTAATATCAACACTTGCCGCTCCAAGACCAAGCTCTGATACTATGTCAAAAGATAGAGAAGGAGAGAGCTTGAGCTCTTGCAAGCACACACACACACACACACACACAAAGATGGAGGCAAAAGATTGTACTTCTTCTTCTTTACTAACTCAAAATAAGAGGTCTACAAAACATAAGGAAAAATACAACATAAAAAGGAACTAGTACAATGGTCTAATGTAAACAGCTAGTGAGTGAGGTGAGTAGATAAGTGTGTCGTCACTCTGGCAGGTAGAACAAATTGGTGTAGTATAATTGTAGTATCACTGGCAAAGATATGTGTATCCACCAAGGCGCGCCAATCATGATGAATGTCGGTGATAGTCATCCAAGAGTCGTACATGTTGAGCTTGACATCTAAACACCTTGCCTTGAGAGCTTTGTTGAACCAATAACCGGAAAAAGAAGAAGGTGAGGGGGAGGGGGATGCCAACCATGGGCACCCTCCCTAACTTAATTTTTGTTTTGAAATTTCAACCCCAAACTACTGTGGGCACCCCAAGTGAGAAAAGAAGTATCCTTGCCCAACTATTGCAATAGCGGCAAACAAGTAGAGTGAGATATCCTCAGTATGCCTGCTAGAGGCCACTTTAGGGTGCGTTGACGAATTGTCTTTCCCTTCTCAGTGTGAACTTGCCACTTAGACTCCTCACAATTAGGTGCTAGTCGATGGCTACCCTCCTCCCTTGCTAAGCGACTTTGCACGTGAGTTGCCTATTTTGAGAGCTCCCAAACTAGCCATGCTTCATGCACGACCTTTGGTAAAATTAGCTCCACGGCTCTGATACCATTGAGAGACCATAGGTTGTCTATATGGTTACTCTCCACCCAATATTTTCCCTTTATAGGCACCCCCAAGCTCCATTCAAATCGGCACGTGGCCTCTGGCCCTTGGCCTGACACATTGTATATATCTAGTGAGAAGTCACCCTATAAGGGTGGGTCATGCAAGAAGTGATAGCCACCACTCATGGACTAAAGTGTTGAGGTGGTCCGGGGCGGGCAACAAGAAGAGTGGCCTCTAAGCACCCTTCTAAGCTCCTGTGCTGCTCAATTGGGTTGGGGTTGGAAAAAACAACAAACACACACACAAACCCGCAACCTAACCCTACACAAATTTGGGGCACCACCTAGTTTTGGATGCGAACTAGGACGCGTAGAGAGAGAGAGAGAGAGAGAGAGAGAGAGAGAGAGAGAGTGAGTGAGAGAGAGAGAGAGAGAGATAGTGCTCGGGTTGCTTTGAAATGTTCGGCAGTGATCAAGCAAACACAATTATATATGTAAGAAAGAGAGAGAAGGGGGAGGGGGTGCTTGTTGCACTAATACCTTCTTACAAATCTGTCATAACCAATGAAAGTGAGATTAGTATTTGTTCAACATAGCTTGAGTAAATTACACCACAACACATCACAAGAAAAGCCACCCCAATCACTGTCTTAAGGCCAGGGGAGTCCTCTCCACCCTGTCGCCCTCTTACAATATGTGGGATTTATGGCTAAATTGATGACAACACCCAGAGACAAGCTATCAAGAACTTTAAAAAAAACACCAAGACACTTACACATCATTGTTGTCCATTACTTCACGTTGGAAGAGAGTCAAAGTATCCAAACTTAGTCCAAATATACCCTCCTTGATTCAGCAAATGTTGGGCTTACACTAGTAGGAGAAATGATCATAGATTTCCTACTCTCAATTGAGTGGTCACTCTCTCTTACAATGGCATAGAGTTCCCTTGCTAATCACCCCTAATACAACACATGTATATGTATAAGACAATGAGCTTCCACTCAAGAGCTCCTTCTAGAGAGGTTGAGCTTGACTTCTATAGCATAGTGCTCTTGCTTATGGCTCCCCCCCTTTGTGCTAGCTACACCCTCCTTTTATAGCAATTTTGAGGGCTAGGGTTACTCCTCTAACCATGGTTGGGTTAGATTTTCAGCACTTATCTAATTTCTTTTGCTTGGAATTATGAAGAAGTTGGTGGAGATAGATAAAGAAGAGAGAGAGGAGAGAAGTGGAGGTGATAGGACTTTTCATAGTAGGTTAGTGTTAGTAAATTAGTAGAGTTAGTATTTTTATTAATTTACAAATGGAATTGGATATTTACAATGAAAGTATCCATATAGGATACAAATAAGGAAGAAAAAAATCTTGATAGGTAAGAAAATATGGATTTCTTACAATGTTGATGCTCCAAGTGTCTTGAGTAGGGTCAATTTCGACGCTTGTTGACGGTCCACTAGCTTTGACGGTACGTTTTTTCTCCACTCTTGACCTTCCTTGGGAGCCAAGGTGATTGAATATGAGTAATCAATCAACATGGTGCTGTCTTTTAAGAGAAGAGACTGAATTTTGTGGTTTTCTTGATAGATATGGGTAATATGGAAGAGGAAAAATGAGACTAGGTGGTCAATTTTGGAATGGAAGTGTGTGTAGGAGACATGAGTTCACCATGGTTTCTCTTATTCTTCAAGGTTGAGAAGAAATTGAGTAGGGTGCAGAGAGGAGTGGTGAGAGAGGTGGGGATGATGAGTGGAGAAGTGTGTGTGAAAGAGGAAAATGATAAAGTGGAAGAGGGAGTGTGGCTACATAGCATGGGCAAACTGGGGTCCACCAATAAAATCATAGCTCACAGCTCGTAGCTCAAAAAAATATGAAAAAATTTGAGGTAAAAGTTCAGTCCACAAGCTACAACTTTTGTTTGTATCACCTTTTCAAATTCTGGGAGCATGTGATCTTTAAAAATTCAGCAAAACCGACTGTTTTTTTCCACTGCACAAAGTCCTTGTGAGATCCTTCTTTGGATGATTCTTTTGAATACCTCTAAGAGTGAGCCCCCCATAGTGCATGCATGCATGCTACATACCCTTGAGCTTATTTGGTAGGTCTATAATTGAAGATATTGTTGAGATCATGATATAAGTGAATAGTACAACTAAGAAAATCAAATATTGAGGGGTCTAAAAAAATATGTACATGTCAAATATAAATAATATAGGTGGAAAAAATATAAAGGGGTCAAAATAAATCTCTCTCATTATAAGTCTACCATAAAAAGATGAATATTTTTTGTGGTCTAATTTATGAGAGTAATAGAGAATAGATGTAGGAAGGAAAAAATCACAATAGTGAAAAAATATAGAACTAGTTTTTTTGGATTTTTGTTGGGATGGAGTTACACCAAAAATAAGAGAAGCTTGCATGAAATTATTTTTATATGGAATAAAGAGTATGCAAAATGGTAAGAAAAAATATGGTAATGGTGAGCAATGTACATAGCATAAATAACACACCATAGGTAGAAATATTTAAATAAATACCAAAATAATTATGAAAAATCCTTTTATTTAGGCCCTATATACAATGAAATATTTACACACAAATGGGCCATAATATACTTATAATTTTTTTTAAATTTTTTTGGCTCAACTAGCCCAGTGACTAGCTAATTGAGGGTTTTTAAAAAGATATGAAAAAAGTCCCCTAACTCACACACACCTATATACAATGAAATGATAGGGATAGCCACAGTGTTTGGATGATTTTGGTAGGGTGGGTTAACTCACTATGGAAATTACGGAGAGCCGAAAAACGGCTATCAGTGTAAAGAGGGGCTTCAAATACTTGGCATCTAAAACAGATTTCATAAAAAACATTAAATACTTAACTCCGCAAGAGGTGCAATCGTGGAGTTTGGGGGTTAGGATTTTAAGCCATTCTTGTGCAAGATTGTCCCCTCTCACTCTTATGCTAAGTATATGTGCAGAAATCATGTCTACATCCCCTTCTCTTACACGCTTTCACTATCTAGTCTATTATTTGTGTGTGTGCGCGCGCGTGTGTGCATGGTGTCCTTGTTTAGTTGTAGGTACTTGGGTTTTGGGAGAGATGGTGAGAGGTTGATGATTATGTGTGTGAGGAAAGATTGAATGGTTCTAGCTTTCGTTCTTACGGAATACCATGATATTCCTTACATATTCACGAATGTAAATTGACAAAGTGGAGCGCGTGTGTGCATGGTGTCCTTGTTTAGTTGTAGGTACTTGGGTTTTGGGAGAGATGGTGAGAGGTTGAGGATTATGTGTGTGAGGAAAGATTGAATGGTTCTAGCTTTCGTTCTTACGGAATTCCATGATATTCCTTACATATTCACGAATGTAAATTGACAAAGTGGAGCAGTGCAACGTCTCATTTGAGAAATAGGCTTTAGGCTAACAAAGTAAAAATCTAGTGAAATTATTCGAGGATCACTCTCACTTGTTTGTGTATGCAAACTTGGGGGGGGGGGGGGGGGGGAGATAACAAGACCCTTTTCATGCGAGGTCACTCTGCATGTGGGAAGGGACATAGATTAAGGGTTAGTTGCTATAGAATGAGCTTGCACCATAGGTCAAGCAATGTGACAATGGATCCAAGGGGGATGAAACCCAAGCATGGAGTCTCAACACTAAGTCCCACAGGGTCTTTGATGGAGATCTCGTCATGGGATCTACGACGGGGAGCTAGGCATCTGGGATGCGAGGTAGAACCGACCTTCCTATTTTAAAAGGGCATGTCTAAGTTTAACTTTTTTGTCCTGGTTTACTTTTGCCTGTATAAGTTTATAGGTTTAAAAATGGGCTAGGGGGACACCAAAAAGCATGCGCATGCGTGGTTAGGCCATTGTGCAAGTGTTGCGTTCAATCCCTGGGACCCCACTGACGTGTGCATTTTGCTAATTGTCCATCCACCTCGAGATCAGTGTGCGTCGCTCCCCCTTGTAGATCCCATGTTGCGGTCTTCATAAAAAACCCTATGGTTGAGGGGCCTGGGGGGGAATGAGCCCCCGAGCAAGCCATGGTTTATTTAAAAATAAACACTTGTTCTCCACTACTTGTAGAGTTGAGGCTAGAAATTTCACATACAATTTCTGGACCTAACAAGAGGGGAAGGTAAAGTGCACCGTGCATATCAAGTGATCTTAGTGTGCCTAGGTCCGCTCGTTGGTCCCTTGAGCGTCTCATTTGAAAAACAGGCGTAACCAAGTAAAAATCTAGTGAAATTACTCGAGGATCACTCTCAGTTGTTGGTGTAGGCAAACTTGGGGGGGGGGGGGGATAACGAGACCCTTTTCATGCGAGGTCAGTCTGCATGAGGCAAGGGACATAAATTAAGGGTTAGTTGCTATAGGCTGAGCTTGCACCACAGGTCAAGCAAGGTGACAATGGACCCAAGGGGGATGAAATCCAAGCCTGGAGCCTCAACACTAAGTCCCACAGGGTCTTTGATGAAGATCTCGTCATGGGATCTACGACAGGGAGCTAGGCGTGCGGATGCGAGGTAGACTCGATCGTCCGATTTTAAAAGGGCATGTCTGAGTTTATTGTTTTTGTCCTAGCGTACTTTTGCCTGTATAAGTTTATAGGTTTAAAAATGGGCTAGGAGGACACCAAAAAGCATGCGTATGCGTGGTTAGACCATCGTGCAAGTGTTGCGTTCAAATTTCTAGGACCCCGCTCACGTGTGGATTTTGCTAATTGTCTGTCCACCTCGAGATCCGCGTGCCTCGCTCCCCCTTGTCGATCCCATGGTGGGGTCTTCATTAAAGACCCTATGGGACTTAGTGTCCTAACAAGCCATGGTTTATTTAAGGCTAAACACTTGTTCTCACTACTTGTAGAGTTGAGGCTAGAATTCACATACAATTTTTGGACCTAATAAGAGGGGAGGTAAAGTGCACCTTGCATATCAAGTGAGCTTAGTGTGCCTAGGTCTGCTCGTTGAACGACTTACTAAAAAATATTTCCGCACTCACAAACAAAAGACCTCCCCCTCCCCCTCCCCCTTCTCCCCCCCCGGGGTCTATCTAACACGGGCATTGAGGGGGTGGGATCTACGGTGGGATGAAGGAGAGCTGTAGATCGTGGCAAAGTAATCTCAGGTGCGACAAAGTAATCTCGGGTACCTGAGATTACTTCGCGATCTACCCTTGAACCCTTGACCTCACCTTTGCGACTCCCATGTCCTATCCACGAGCACCCACGTGTTTATTGTGACTAGTACGGCCGGTCGCCTTCGGCGGCCTCTCTCTCTCCCCCTCTCTCCCTCTTTATCATGTGCAAAGGGGCTTGTTTTTGTTTTGGACTTTAACCTTCAGGTCGCAGATTGTGACACGCGTAAAGGGCTCCCCCTTCCACCATATTATGTTACTAGATGGTATGGGCCCGAGATTACTCTTATACCAAATGTGACCAAAAGTAATATCGGGTACAAAAAGTAATATCGGTTTATACCCGAAATTACTTTTTGCGGTGCCGACAAGATCTATGACGCTTGGTACTCTCACCATAGATCCCATGCCCCCATGCCTGTGTCATATAGTCCTCAGCCCCCCCCCCCCCCCCCCCCCCCCCCCCCAAAACAACAACAAAAAAAAAAGTCTCAGGTCCCAGGTCCACAGCTCGCGACTCGCCAGTCGTCAAAAGTTTTGCTTTATATCCTACTCGTCGGAAAGTTAACCATGTGCAAAGTAAATTTCTCCAAATTGAATTACTGAAATACAAAGAGCGCGAGGATGGCTAAAGGGGTTCGAGGTCAGAGGAACTTCTCTTCATCATCATCAGCATGGACAATAATTCTGATGCTCATGCTGGCCTTCTCGCTGAGCTTGCTGCTGTTTATGGCTCTCAGACCTTCTTCCTCTTCTGCTTCCATAGCCCTCGCGCATGGAGCTCTTGTTTCTCTACGACTTCCGGCTATTTCTGTCTCGCAGCACGCTACCAGGTAGAGAGAGAGAGAGAGAGAGAGAGAGTTGTTAATTGCCTCCCAATTAAAAGAGGTGCAAACTTTATGTCATGCCTTTTAGCTATGAGAGCGGAGATCCCCATGTTCTCTAGAGGGCAGCCACATTGGCAGCCTTGAGGCATGTCCCTCTATCTCTTCATTTCTTTCTTGCTGCCAAGAGGAGGATCACTCTCGGAGCAGTGGCCCATGTTGAGACCGAGCATGTGCTCTCGTGTGCAGAGCAGGTGGCAGTGTCAGTAGCAGTCGCAATTGTGTGTACCTCGGGTCTATCCATTGGGCATGTCACATCTATGTTGGACCACCCTTGGTCACTTGTATGAGCAGCTTTTTATCAGCATGGAGAGCCTTTCCCATCTCTCTCTCTCTCTCTCTCTCTCTCTCTCTCTCTCTCTCTCTCTCTCAAATGTCCTCTCTCTTTCTACCTCAGTGATCTTTCTTTTCCACAGATGCCAACGTTTTGGCACCAAATCAGCCCTAGCGTTTTTCATCATCTAGCGTTTTTGTAGATCATCAGCAAAAACACAGATGAGGATGGAGCCGATGATGGACAACAATGGGAGCACTCGATGTGGCGAGGAAATGGATGAGAAGAGGCTCAATGGGCTGCCGAAGTATTGGACCGCATCTGAAAGGCTAGCATTTGCAGATCTCGTGCATCTCCGGCGAGGAAATGGGCTGAAAATTGAAAACGCTAGGCTAGTCTGCTAGGAAACTACAATCGTTGGGCTGGTCTATAGCTAGATGCAAAAACACCAAGGCTGATTGCTAATGCAGAAAGGCTGACTGGTCCTCTGCAAAAGACCAGGGCTGAATTCGCGCTAGCTGCATCTGATGCAAAAAGCTAGCTTGATAGCACCCTTTATAGGGAAATTTGGACTTGCGAACTTTTTGGGATTTAGGTAGGGCGAATTTGGCTCCAAACGAAGTTAAATCATTTGAAATGGTTTATCAATAAACTTGACTTGACATAGTTTCTAGGTGAAATTGTCGCACATCTGTCAACTTGGGAATTAGCTTGACACAGGGAATGACTCATTGGATTCCTCTAACCTAAAACTACGTGCACGTCATGCCAAATGTTTACCGTAGTGTAACAACATTTGTCAAGACACTTGTACAAACCATCTATGCAAGAGGGTTCCAAAACTGGAAAACTTAATCTAATGGACTCATCCGAACATGTAGGTCCTACGAACAAGCTCACAAAATTGCCATACTAATCCTTCTAGGATTTTAAACACTCCTATCTAGAGATAGGTACAGAATTGGCTCTGGAAGTCGATGAAGCATGTCCACATGGCACGTAGAGCTATGTGCATGTGACACAAGAAAAAGGAACAGAAGGGTAAGCTGGTTCGGTCAAGGGCAGAAACCATCCGGTTCTCGATGCAAAGTGGATGGAGGAGGACTTTCCAGATGCTCCTCAATACTAGAGTTGTACCTCGAGGCTTTTGGTTTTAGCATTTTCTATTCCTTAAGTGCACGTCGAATCAACAGGTTGAATCTAATGGGTGTGTGCAGCATAAGAGGGGAGTCATTGCACTCCTTTGTCACAGATTACCTAGAAAGGAATAAAGTCATTAATTTCTCTATGAGATTTTAGGGACATTGACAGGCTGACAGTATTCTGTGGAATGACTTTATGAAAAGATGTAGATTGAATCGGAAATTTCCTAGATTGAACTTGATTACATGTGCTCTTTCATGTGCATATTATTTGAGTATATGTTGAAAGATGAAATGTCTGCAACATTTTGTTTGATGACTGAGATGACGAATTTAGTGCATCTAGACATCTTATAGAAAAGTGACCTTCGCACGCTGGTTTCATACGATCATCTACATATTCCCGACGGTAGAGTCTCCAATAGCTAGCACTGGTGAAACTGGGAGACAAAGAGAGAGCGTTGGTTGGTTTTATAGGCACTTGGGACCAACAGGAATAGCCAGTGCAGTGTCGGCAACAATAGCAGCAAAGGGGGCGCTAGAGAAGAGGGAGGGTTGGTGGCAGATTTGGCTATGTAGGAGAGAGGGCCAGGGGGGTACCCACTTCCACAGATCACAAATCTCATCTGACACATTGTATCGGGTCTCTTGCTCTGGTAGTCAGTGGGGGGACTGATCGCCCCCTCTTCACCACCCATAGCGTTTTCTCTCTCTCTCTCTCTCTCTCTCTCTCTCTCTCTCTCTCTCTCTCTCTCTCTCTGGGCGAGGGGCTGCTCTGTGGGGGGGCATCAAGCCCTAGCTCGCCCCCTCCCTCCCAACTCAGATCGAACCGGCCTGGTCCCGGCTCACCCTGCGCGGCTTGGTCTCGGCTTCCTGCGCGACCTGGCCCTGCGTGGTCATCTGCGACCTTGCCCGATTCCGCCTCTGTCAACCTGCTCGGCAACTTGCCTTGCCCAATTCCGCCCCCGTCAGGCAGTTCTGCTCGGTGGTGCCCTGCTCCATTTCGCATTCGACAACCCGCCTTACCTCACCTTATGAACTGAACCGCCTTAACCTTTTACCTAAGGGGTTTGTGTACCTAAGGGTCTGTGTGAGTGAAGGTGATTCTCACCCTTGCCTTCCGACCTCAACCACAAGAAAGTCGGCCTTAACCCCGACCTAAGGTGACTGTCTCGAGAAGGAGACTGATTCGAGAAGGTCCCAAGCAACTCACCCTTGGCATCCATGGCTACCCGGGCCTCGTCCCGAGGTAAGCTCAGCTTCGCTGGAGTCGTAGCAACACCTCCCAAGGCAGACAACATCACCCGCCTCCAAGCCGAAGTCGAAAACCTCCGTAAGGAGAATGACAAGCTGAAACAAAGGCTTACAGTTTTCGAAGCTCGGCTTGCCACAATAGAGAATCGCAAGGAGGAGGAGCTAAAGCAGATCGAAAACAAGGTCACGAAGGCAAAAGAAGAAGTAGAGACGACCGTCACAAAGGAGGTCAAAACTCAAATACAAGAGGTAATCTCTCACAGGCTCGAAGATCGCGTGGCCTCCACATTACGTGAACAACAACGGCAAGAGGAAATCGCCCTCAATGTTCGCATTGGAGGGCTCCCAAGCGATTGGAAAGGGGAGGGAGACCTCAGTCACGAGTCATTTGCCCGCATCCAATCCGCAATCCCCATGGTACAGTGTGATCCGGCAACCCTCACTTCTATTACACACGAACCTCGCACCAATCATGCAATCTACACCTTCAAAACCAAGGCGGACCGAATCAAATTTCTTGAGCAATCAAGGCTTCTCAAGGACACCAAAATATGGTTTGCAAAAGATCTTACACTTGCACAACTCAAGCAAAAGAAAGTAGAACTACAAAAGGTGCGAGAAGCGCGCGCAGCAGGGAAATGGGCAGTCTACCGAAGAGGTAAAGCCATTATTCAAGAGTTTCGCACTCCCAAACCCGCTCCCTTCACACCCCTTTCTGCATAGATTTTATTCATCTTATTATCTCTCACCTTCTTTTTGGACCCTCAGTCCTTAACTAAGATGTATCCCCAAAACCCCCCACGTTTGTAATGTTTTGCCTTGGGTCCCATAGGTCATATTTGACCTCCGTGGATGATAATACAATCTCTCTCTCTCTCTCTCTCTCTCTCTCTCTCTCTCTCTCTCTCTCTCTCACGCTTCCGCACACGCGCACTCACATGGTATCAGAGCTTCAGGCTCTCCATGGTTCGGGCGCACTTTCTGCATCAGGTTCTCCTCCCAAGGGATCAAATCAACTTGCGTTTTTGTAAATGGAGCAAAGGTCTGTGAGCGTTTTTGCATCAGCCAGGCAAGCGACAAGATGCTGGGTTTTCTGTCTCGCGGAGAACCCTCTCCACCTGCGTTTTTTGCAGATCCACATGGCGATCACCTTCTGGCTGCAAGCGCTAGCCTTCTCAGGCTGTTTCTTCATCGGAACACCCCTCCCTCTACCTGCGTTTTCAGCCAGCAGATCTGGGTTATTTTGGACAGCAACACCTGCGTTTTTGGGGCTGAATTGCCAGTGTTTTTTGGCCAGCAGGTCAGCGTTTTTGAAAGGAGCGGGGCGGGGGGGGGGGGGGGGGGCAGCGCTACCCTTGGCCCACTCGATCTTGACTCCTACCCGACTTGGCATCTGGTGCCTTGCCGGCCTGTATCCTCTCCATTTCCTACAGATTGCAGCCATACACCTGCTGTGTTTTCTCTGCTTGCAGCCCATCAGGGGCAGTGACTTCGATTCACCACCATCTCGAGACCCCGGCACCGCTCGAGACCTTGCTGGGAGCGTACGAGCACGCTGAAAATCGTTGGGGACAGCAGCGTTTTCATCACCTCACAGTTGTGTTTTCGAGTGGACAACAGCCACATGGTTTGTGTATTTCACACAGGATGAAGTTACCTTTTGCCAGGACACCATCCGGTGGTGGTCCATGCGGTCTCTCAGTGACTGTTGCAGTACACGGTATGTCACAAACCGGTGACGTGACAGTGCCCCCGGATACACACACACAGGCTGACGTGGCAGCACTACGTAAAACGCGCTAGGTTGATGACGTGGCAGATCTCCGAAAATTGTGCCGACAGGTTGACGTGGCAGGCCGGATGGATCTCCGGCTTTTCCTTTGACTTGCTAACGTGGCACTGTACGTCCGGACGATCGTAAATTACGTTGGCCAGCTTTTGGGCATTATGCTTTTGAGTTTTAAGGTTTTGGGGCTCTACTTTTGGGCATCCCTTGTAAGAATAAATATGTTTGTTGGGCCCTCATTACTGAGAGCATCTGGACGCAGAGTCTGAGTGTGAGTTCCTGCAGACTCCCATGTACTTTGCACACAGATCAATATAGAAAGAAATACCGAAAGGGGCGACAGTCTTTGGGGCCGATACCTCTTGGCAACGCCGGGCCGTGTTGTCTTTTGTGGACTTTTTTAAAGTGAATCTATGCTGTGTCGCGGTAGAATCTAGACTTGGGGTGTCCAAGTTTGTTACAGTGGTATCAGAGCACGGCCGATTTCTCTTTACTGGGATCTCGCGACACTTATGGTATCCAACAAGAATCAGTCGACTTCTTCTGCATCTGCAAATGCGGGAGGAGATCATGAAGAAGATTTTGATGACTTAACAGAGGAAGAGCACGGGCCACCTCGGGCTACTGTTAGGTGCAGCGGAATGAATGTTTGCGCTTTGCTCAAGATGAGTGCTCCGAACTGTGCTCAAGGTTCCTTTTGTTCTTATGGAAGGTAGAGCCTTCCGTTCTTAGTGAGAGAATGCTATGATCACAAACAAGTGAATGGACACTGTGCTTGCAAGTGTATGAGACTGAGAGATAGAGAGAGAAGAGAGATACGACACCAGAGACGTTGTAAAACCCTCCTCCGAAGGCTCCACTCTCGTCGGCGAGAGTGATCTACTTATGATTGCACAATCTGGTACAAATGGTATGTATGTGACTGATGCAAGTCTAGGCTATGTCGGCGATGACGACGGGGATGACGAGGCCGACACTAGGGCTGAAATCTGCAATCTTTCGATTGCTGTCCAAAAACGCTATGGGCTGAAATCTGCGACTAGTCCAAAACGCTGATTTGGGGGGCTGTTTCTGTGGGTCTTGGTCGCTGAAAATCTGCAGGTTTAGGGTTGAAAACTGAGGTTTCTTTAGGCTAAAAATTGATGGTCTTTCTGGGCTGAATCTGCTACTTCTTTAGGGGGCTGAATCCTCATGAAAACGCCAGGGTTGCTTTTGTAAAAAACGCTAGGCTGATGGTAACAAAAACGCTAGGTATGTTGGTCCTTGCAAAAACGCTGGCTGAGGAAATATGTGGCGATGATCTTCTTCTTCAAACGCTAGGGGATGAGAGTTCTGGCAATGGTGTAGATGCTGGAAACGCTAGGCAATGGCAGATGAAGAAAACGCCAAAGATGGGGATCTTTGCTTGGAGGGAAACCACCAAGGCTTGGTCTTGTTGAGAAGTTGCTTGCTGAGCTTGGCTCCTGTTGCCTCTTCTGCCAAATAGTGCTAGCTCTAGTTTGCTTATATACAAACTTAGCAAAATTGCCCTACCTACTTTCCAACAAAAGTCACTTAAAAATAATAAGTGAAAAATGTCAAAAATAGGCAAAATAGGCTAAATGCACTAGAAAATTCCCCTGAAGGATTCTGATGGAAATGCTTATGATCATGCTGTGTGCAACCAGAGGATATGCATCTACACTAAGTGACTGGGCATGCACGGTCTACGAATAGACTCACAAAAGTGCCAGATCACTTCTAATCTAGACTGACTGGATTGACTGAACCCTGATCGTACTGTAGCTTGTCCACGGACATATAGGGTTGGATGTGTCACGTGACATCTCCTCCTTTTCAAAGTGAGGTACTGGTACCGAACTATATGGCGTCGAGGGAGATCGCCAATAGCATCCGGAATCCTGGAAGGGACTCTTCGCCGGCCCACTCTGATGTGTGGGTCGTGCGGTACTTGAACTTCATAAAGGTCTGCAACGCTTGCTTCTTTGGGCCGCGCCAAAAGCGACACAGTCTTTTGTGGCTCCTTCGATGCTTCAACTTCGTCGAGTGTCATGCTTCTTTCTTCTTCAAGAATCTCCATGGCTGAAAATTCCTGAAACCATTTCCAACACAAAACCATGAACATACCTATTTCATGTAAAGTGAATGGAAAAAATCTTGTCTTCCTAAACGACTGTGCATGCAACGTAGATGAACAAAGATACGGAGTGCCAAATCGTTCACCACACACACGCAAACAATGAGATCGAATCTTTCTCTTTTGATCTAAAGCAATCAACTGTGGCAATTCACAACGGAAATGCCCATGCTTGGTGCTCATACTTTCATGTGCTCTTTCTACAAATGTGTCATGCCAAGGAAGAGACATGGACTGTGACTTCCTTGAATGCATACTTTTCAGCTTTTCATGAACAATCCGCATACATTCGTGCTCATTCATGAGTGAAACGGCTCAACGTACAATATGTCATGCTTAATAAAAGGGATTACATAAAGACGCTTACTAAAATACAGGAAACGATCACGAATGAAACACTCGAACAATGTGTGCGTATCAATCATGCGAACACATAATACTTCCTGTGAGGGTTCTTTGGACCTAGGCTTGAGAGCCAAGATCGGTTCTTCCTAAATGATCGAATCGTCCTGTGGGGGTTCTGTGGACCTCGACTCAAAAGCCAAGATCGGATCTTCGTGAGTGATCGAATCTACAACGAGGTTAGCTTCGCTAGAAAAAGTATCCACTAAACCATCATCCTTGTGAACAATCACATTATCTTCATGCAACTCATCATGCTTGTGAGAAATCACATCTTGATCATGCAAATCATCATGCTTGTCATTGGCATCCAAATCATCATGCTTAGCAATATCATTCAAATCATCATGCTTATCTTTGTCATTCAATTCATCATGCTTCTCAGAATCATGCAAATCCTGTGTGTCATGCTTTGGAGAAGAAGAGACTGAGAGAGTCTCCTTTCCCCAAATCTCTTGCATCTGTGACTGAACTTGAGAATAGAGTCGTAAGAACTCTTGTATGTGTCGGTCTTGCTGCTCTTGTCTTGCCTTTCTTTCTGCTTTGTCTTCTGCATGTCTGCTTTCATTTGTGCCATTCTTTTTGTATTTCTTGCTTCGCGTTCTGAGTTCCTTTCCATAAACATCAGCTCCAAAGCCTCCATAGGAGTTAGTGCAATCCTTGACGTAGATGGGGAAGGGGGAGGGTCGGAAAAACCTCCTGGCGAGGAAAATTCTTCTTCGCCTCTCTCATGCTCATCACCTCCAAGCGAAGTATCCATCCCGCTTTGAGTGATGACCATTTTGAAGTCGTGGGTTCTTGTGGGTTCTTGGGGTCTTGACGTTCTTAAGTTCACGAGGAACTTGGGTTCTTGGGGGTCTTGGGTTCTTAAGTTCACGAGGAAGTTGAGTTCTTGGGCGTTTTGAGTTCTTGGGTTCTTGAGGTTTTCTTTCGCTTGCAAATCGTGTTTGAGAAGGATCTTCTCTTCACCCGAGTTATGCTCTTTTTCGTGGGCGCACCCCTTGGCGGCCTTGCGCTCACACCAAGGTTGCTTTTTCCCACCTCACGTCGATTGGCCGGCCGCTAAGTGCACGGTCCGCTCTCAATGAGTGAAAAGAGGCACAAGGGGAGGCTGGACAAGCCCTTCTTTCTTGGGATTCCTGTCACTCTTCAAAAACACGATTAGGAATCGACACGCTGTAACAGACTTGGACACTCCAAGTCAAGAATCAACCGTGACAGCACCAAATAACCACTTCAAAACAATTCACAGATCACAATAGATTTGCAGTGGCCCGGTGGAGTTTCGTGCCTAGAGATATTGGCCCCAAAGACTGGCGCCCCTTTCGGTATTTCTTTTTGTATTAATCAATCATCAAAGTACAAGAGAGCGGTTAGGGTTTCACTCTCAGACTCTGCATCCAGATGC
This sequence comes from Adiantum capillus-veneris, assembly GCF_014529385.1. Taxonomy (NCBI): domain Eukaryota; kingdom Viridiplantae; phylum Streptophyta; class Polypodiopsida; order Polypodiales; family Pteridaceae; genus Adiantum; species Adiantum capillus-veneris. Next base: position 71,548,948 of record NC_140933.1, read on the forward strand.
CCTGAGAAGTGAAGCCCTCACCACTTATTTAAAGATACAAGGGATGCCCAAAAGCAGAGCCCCAAAAGCTTTTAGAATAAAAAGCATCAGTTCTCTCTCTCTCTCTTGGAGAGTCTTTTCTCTTTTTTTATAAAAAAAAGCAAAATTCGCGTCGCTCATCATTTTTCAAATTTTTTTTTTTTAATAAATAAATTTCAGCCTCCGCGATTTTCGGAAATTAGGGTTTTTGGCAGAAATTAGGGTTTGCAGGAATTTTAGGGTTTTTGGCAGAAATTAGGGTTTTTGTTGTCCACCACGTCATCACTTTGTGACACGCCCAAGCGAACTTGGGTCCGTGCGACCGCAACAAGCAAAAAAAAACTTGTGATTCTTGTGGTTCTTTCCTTGAGTGATACAGAACACTGCCAAAGCTTTGATACCAATGTTAGGTGCGGCGGAATGAATGTTTGCGCTTTGCTCAAGATGAGTGCTCCGAACTGTGCTCAAGGTTCCTTTTGTTCTTATGGAAGGTAGAGCCTTCCGTTCTTAGTGAGAGAATGCTATGATCACAAACAAGTGAATGGACACTGTGCGTGCAAGTGTATGAGACTGAGAGATAGAGAGAGAAGAGAGATATGACACCAGAGACGTTGTAAAACCCTCCTCCGAAGGCCCCACTCTCGTCGGCGAGAGTGGTCTACTTATGATTGCACAATCTGGTACAAATGGTATGTATGTGACTGATGCAAGTCTAGGCTATGTCGGCGATGACGACGGGGATGACGAGGCTGACACCAGGGCTGAAATTTGCAATCTTTCGACTGCTGTTCAAAAACGCTATGGGCTGAAATCTACGACTAGTCCAAAACGCTGATTTGGGGGGCTGTTTCTGTGGGTCTTTGTCACTGAAAATTTGCAGGTTTAGGGCTGAAAACTGATGGTCTTTCCGGGCTGAATCCTCATGAAAACGCCAGGGCTGCTTCTGTAAAAAACGCTAGGCTGATGGTAACAAAAATGCTAGGTATGTTGGTCCCTGCAAAAACGCTGGCTGAGGAAATATGTGGCGATGATCTTCTTCTTCAAATGCTAGGGGGTGAGAGTTCTGGCGATGGTGCAAATGCTGGAAATGCTAGGCAATGGCAGATGAAGAAAACGCTAGAGATGGGAATCTTTGCTTGGAGGGAAACCACCAAGGCTTGGTCTTGTTGAGAAGTTGCTTGCTGAGCTTGGCTCCTGTTGCCTCTTCTGCCAAATAGTGCTAGCTCTAGTTTGCTTATATACAAACTTAGCAAAATTGCCCTACCTACTTTCCAACAAAAGTCACTTAAAAATAATAAGTGAAAAATGTCAAAAATAGGTAAAATAGGCTAAATGCACTAGAAAATTCCCCTGAAGGATTTTGATGGGAATGCTTATGATCATGCTGTGTGCAGGACATGCATCTACACTAAGTGACTGGGCATGCACGGTCTATGAATAGACTCACAAAAGTGCCAAGTCACTTCTAATCTAGACTGATTGAACCCTGATTGTACTGTAGCTTGTCCACGGACACAGGGTTGGATGTGTCACGTGACACCTACTCAGTACGAACTTCAAGAGATGGAACGTCGACAGCAGGTTGACGAATGCACAAAGCAAACGATTGAATTTGCGAAGGATCCTCAGTTAGCAAAATTTTTGTCTCAGCAATCCATCACAGAAGTGCACACCCAGTGGCAGAAAGCCACAGAACCACCCATCAAACCGGCAATCAAGAAACCTCCTTCTCCTAGGATGTTTACAGAACAAGAATTACAGGAGGTGGTTCATACACAGATCAGTTGGCTTTTGGACGCGAACAATCAATCCAAAAAGCAAGTGAAAAAGCGCAAGAAGTGGATTGACCACCCTGGTTATTTGGGCCGTCAATCTTTTTTTGCATTTGCAAGAAAGCAGAAGAAGTTTGTACGATTTGAAGGACTAGTTCTTCCTCTTCTTCTGATAGTTCTTCTAGCTCTTCTGACTCGAACGAGGAGGACAGAAAAAGGCAAAAAGCGAAAAGCTTCGGAAAGGGCAAGTAAAAGGCAAAGCAACCCAAATTTCGCCTAGTTTTTGACAGTTCTACAGAGGAGTCATCCTTTGACAGTTCGGACTCCGACGACCATATGTTTTATACAAAGAAGAAGCATTTTTACAGAGCCAACCAATATGGCTTCCTTGAAGACAAAAGCAAGAAAGTAAAAGAATTCAAAGAAGGTGGACAGTCGATTAAATTTGAATCCATTTCTGGGTTCCGAGATACTCCGAGGGCTTTGGTCTTCATTCAGCAGTTTCTCTGGAGGACACTTGTCACCAGCGTGTGACTACTATCTATCCTTTTTGTTGATTTCTTTCTTATTATCTATTTACTTTCACTTTTTGGAAACACCCCTCGGGAAATTTAACTGCCCTGCATTGCATAGCTAGTGTGGAACTGTCCAGAGGGAGTCCAGGCCTGAGGGCAAGAGAGCACTAAGGTTGGACAAGGACTATGGTTAGCCAAGTGGGGTCATTGACTAGCCAAAGTGGAATCCTTTGCTACAGAGGCTACATTTCAATTCTGGGTGTGGCCACAGTGTACAAAGAGGGTCGGATGACCTAGAAAGATACAATGGCAGCATCTCCTAAAATTTAGGGAACTGCTATTTGGGACCTGAAAATGTGTTGACGTCATTACCTCTGGAATGACAAAGGGAACATTTTCTTACTCTGCCGTGAAGTCAACTGGGCAACCGGTTGGGATATTTTTAGACGGCAACCCCGAAACGGGAAAATGCTTATAAATGTGCCAAGTGTCACATTCTGGTGCAGTTTCTAATGCAAGAGAGAGTTGGCGCTGAATTTTAAGCAGGGAGAGCCTCATTTGCAGCTTTTGTCACAGGCTAAGAGCTATGGAGTGCTTGCTTTCCCTCTTATGCACAGTGCGGTGCCAGGAGTGATGCCCTGCACGCTACGCACTGCCCTCTCTCTCCCCTTTGGCAGTATGTGATGCCCCTCTAGTGGGCTCTTCATTTGACCAATGTACAGTTGTGTGGGTTCATGCGCGATTGCCGAGGCAAGAGCCTCTTGCACAGGTACTGGATTAGCTAGCGGCTAATCCCCCCGCAGGTACAGGTGAATTCGGAGAGGTTTCACGCCAGAAATCTCACCCGATTCAAAGGGCAAGTAGCCCTACAGGTGCGGGAGCTCGAGGACCTGCTACGGATGCGACCGGCACGCGAAACGGAGCCCGAAACAGTAAATTACAGCCTGCTGTGTATTTTTGCAGGTTTAGGGTTTTGGCCCTAAACGGACCCTAATACCCCCAGGAGGTTTGGGGACGCAAGGGGACTGTTGTACAGGTGATCTGGCGCATTTTCAGGGCTGAAAACAGAGAATTCAGCGTGCTGCAGATTCTCGCCAGGTTTTGCAAAGTGCCCGTATGCGTCGGGAAAGTCGGCCAATGCGTGGGAATACTGACTGTGAAGGGTTCTAGTACAGTTATGTTGCCGAGATCGGGCTGGAACAGTGGAAATTCAGCCGAGTTTGTGCGGGGCAGCTTGTAGGGAACCTCAGTGTTTATTCCCTCTTTTGAACAATAAAGAAATACCGAAAGGGGCGCCTAAGTTAGGGGCCAATCTGGTGTCCGTCTACTCATACAGGTGCAATCTAGCAGCCTGCATCCCTCTCCCCTTTGTTGTGTCTGTAAAGTACAGGTATAATAGACGACTAATAATGGGTGAAAGCTAAATCAAGGTTTAAAGTAAAGTCTACCGCCCTTTTTGGATTGAACAGGCCGGTTTCACACTACTCAGAGCACTCCAAGATTAGGAGGGCTACATCTTTCTTCAAAGGAAATGCTCGAACATGGTGGTCCACTCTTGTTTTGAGGAAGGAAGCTCCAGTCTAAGTGGTTGAAATTCAAAAGGCTCTTTATTTCTTCTTGGCTGACTTGGGAGTGCGAACGAGGTCTACGAACCGCTTGGAATCATCTTCGGATGACCAAGGGAGATTCTTTGGACGCTTATTGCGAGAGATTTTGGAACTCTTTTCTACCAACCTCTTTATTTAAGGTCTCTTTTAAGGAACAGATTGAGCGGTTTTGCTGTGGACTCCCTACAGAGATCTGAGACTACTGCCTGGAACAAAAGTCAAATTCTATTCAAGAATTGATGGTCATGCGAAACGGGGTTTCGCGAAATTTGACTTACCCCACTGATGAGATCTTGACTCACTCTTCGAGAGAGGGCCAATTACATCAAAGAAGGGAAGTGTTTTGGTTGCGGGGAACATGGGCACATCTCCGCAAAGTGCCCCAAAAAGGTACAGCAAGAACAAAATGAAGACAGGCCAAAGAGTTCGAGAGCAATAGAGGAATGTGGCAGAAAAGGCAAGATGAAAGCTGGACTGGTTCCAGATTGCATGGGTACTGAGCCAAGCCTGATTGATGAAAGTACATAACTTTGTCGAGCTTGGGGCAAAGTGAAAGATCAAGAAGCCTTGATTTTCTTCGATGGAGGAGCCAAGGCCAACTTCATTTCACGCAAATTGGCGGCGCGGCTCGAGATTACACCCGATAGGATGGGACCACCAGCAGAGGCAGTTCTAGGTGCACCCGGACGGGACATAGCCATTACACCTGTCATTGGTAAGCTTCGGTTGCATTGTCAGGGGTATTTGGGGCACAAGGACTTTTACATAATGCCCTTGGAAGGTTGTGACGTCCTCCTAGGAGTCCCTTGGTACCATAAGAACAATGCCGTAGTCGATTATCGGGCAAAGAAAGCAACTTTGACAAACGAAAAGGGCCGCAAAATTGTACTTGATGTAAAACTGAAGGGCGAGTCTGTCCCTATTGTATCGGCTTCAGCCATTTCCAAATTAATCAAATTCAGTCTCTTTGTTTACTCGATCTACTTGAAAGAGTTAAATGAAGAACACAGAACGACATGTCTGAACTTGATAGAGAACGCAAAGATTTTCTCCACACTCATGCCGATTGCTTCTCTGAGGGCCGGCCAAGTGAGTTGCTCCCATCTCGACGTGAGGATCATACCATTGATCTGATACCTTGAAGCACACCACCGAACCGGCCACCTTATCGTGTTAGCCGAGCCCAGAATGAAGAGATTATGAACCAAGTGAAAGACCTTCTGGAAAAGGGTCTTATCGAGTCGAGTACTTCACCCTACTACTCTCCAGTGTTGTTGGTTTTAAAGAAAGACGGATCTTGGAGAATGTGTATTGATTACAACGCTCTCAATAAAATCACCATCAAGAACAGATTTCCGATTCCAAGGATCGATGATATTCTTGACCGATTAAAGGGATCCTCTTGTTTCAGCAAGATTGATTTGAAAAGCGGATATCATCATATCCGAATCGCGCCGAGAGATGTCTACAAGATAGCCTTTCGGACGAGCTTTGGTTTATATGAATTTTTGATGATGCCTTTTGGCCTTCCCAATGCTCCAGTGACTTTCAACCGAATGATGGATAGGATTTTCAGAGAGTATAGATCATTTGTCGACGAGCCTGTTTTGCAATTTTGTTGAACAAATGTGGGGAGTAATAGTACACTTCACAGACAATGCAATGAAAGCATGAGCCTGTGCATCTTTTACATCCCAACAAGCTTGCTCAGCCGTAGGCAAAACAACTCTGGCAACAACAATCCTGCCACCAAAACCTGCAACATTCTTAACATTGCCTACATCCTGAGATCCAGGACGTACATCAACGCCGTGCACAACGTTCCAAACGCCCTTCGACACAAGTACATGTTGCATCATATAAGCCCACATAGGGTAATTATCCCCATTCAATCTGTCCTTAGCAGCAAACATCTTAAACACATCTGTGTTGTTGTCAGCCATGGTGAATGTTGCACCTTATGTGAAAACTGGTCGAAAAGAGGAGAAACGAAACGGGAACAACACGTGCTATATAGCACCACCCGTAGAAGATTGTAAGGGACCTATTATGCAGAAAACGGCACTGACATAAATTTTGCACAAAATGACGAAATAGCTTGCGCAATACTGCCTGTAGTGAAAACGGAGGTCGAAATGAGCCGGAATCGAAAATCTGAGCAGGCTAAGCTCTATGAGCTTGCCCAAAGTATTTGTCGACCTGCTGACGCTCGCGAAAGCTCACAAAAATCGGAGAAAGTGAGTAGGCGTGCGTTGGAGCTGCTGCCGACTAAGCCGGGAGGATGCAACCTGCTCTGATACCAATTGTTGGAATTAGGGTTGTAGGTTGCCCAAAGTATTTGTCAACCTGCTGACGCTCGCCAAAGCTCACAGAAATTGGAGAAAGTGAGCAGGCGGTGCTGGAGCTGCTGGCGACTAAGCCGGGAGGACGCAACCTGCTCTGATACCAATTGTTGGAATTAGGGTTGTAGGAAAACACACATAGCTTGGAGAAGACGAAGGAAGCTCAAGGCACACAACAGCGAGTGTATTACTTAGTGTGCAATGGAAAGATCAAATAGCCCTAGAGTGATGGGCGTATATGCAATGCACGGGGAAAAAACCTATTAGTGAGGGGAAAAATACCCCGGTGGTCCTAAGTGTGTTCACACACATCACTACCACATGTATATGGTAACATGTGGTGTCTGTTGATGGCGCACTCACTTTTAAAATTTGTGACTCGTCATTTTTATTGAAAAGGTGTAGCCTAGTAACATTAGGAACCTTTTGTGGGTTTTTAAAGAAGAAAATTCACAATGTCATAATGAGAGTGAAAACTTAATCCAATAAACCGAGATTTACCTTCAAAGGAAAGTGCTAATATAGACTAGATAAGTTGGGACAGAGGTCTTTGATTGATAGTAGAGCTAATTTTTAATTTTTGCTATAAGTTTTTCTTATTTATATCCCATAATTATGAGGTGTTGGAGAACAGGAATGGGGAACACACTTGAAACACAACACAAATTCAAAAAAACCCCTATCCTCTCGAAAACACCTTCAAAAAGTATAAATCACACTAGCAGGCATAGAAATTGGGGACATGGGGACGCGGCCCTAAATTGCCGGGACGTAACGATGGACACGGAAACGAAGGACGGGATGCGTTTTTTCAACGAAAGCGCGTTTCTCACTAGGGACGGGGACGGGACGCGTCCTGGGATGCGCGTCCCCGGTGACGGGGCAACATAAGACGCGGACAGGGGGCGTGACGGACGAGGGCGGCATTTTTTTGAATTTCAAATTCGAACTCAAAGTTCTTAAACGGCCAGTTTTGGGGAGAGGGGCTTTCTATTTAAGGGCACCCAAGGTCCCAAGCCTTGACACCCACTCAAGGAGCATTGTGGGCCGTGGCAACTTGGGCCTTGGAAGTTGGCAACTTGGCAAGCCTACCCTTCTAAGTTCTCCCATCATCCATGGGCCATCTCTCTCTCTCTCCCCATCTCTCCTCTCCAAGTCGAAACTTTGGAGCCTACCCCTCTCTCGTTCTCTCTGAGATTGAAGGCTTGAGCCTTGAGCCTTGGCCCTTGAACTCTGAAGCCTACCTAGTAGCCCTTTCTCCTACTCTCCGAGCTTTCTCTAATATCTATCATCTATGGTATCTCAAGATGGATCCGAAGCTTCTCTAAGCCCTCCCCACTAGCGAGAGGCTACATATGATGACATACTTTAATTGTTGCTAGCTAGCAATTGGCTACTGTAAAGCTCTAATTGGGAAATCAGAAATTCAGAAAAGCATGGTTCACCGTCAAGCAAATGAGATTCTACGACTTTCTAATTTTCATTGCGAGGACCAACAAACCCTTTTGCAGTGCACACAAGAAATACAGGTCTTGCAAGAAAAAATGCGGAACTTACAAAGGAAAGATACAAGCTTAAGTGCTCGTGTGCGAAAGAAGAGACTACAAAATCTTGAAACCTTGAAGGTTGGCTCTGGAGGTCTCAAAAAAAGAATCCAAGCATTGAGGTCAGGATTGTGAACCTTTTAGTTTATTTTGCCTATACATAGTTTTTTCTTATGTCTGTTATATTTTCTATGTAGACATGCTATATATCCAGACAAAGAAAACATAGGGGAAAAGCGCGCAAGTACTTGCATCGGAGTGGATGCTTACCATTGAGAAGGTGGAAAAGCATGATGTCATTGCCATCGTCACCTACGGAGAAAATAGCAATTGTGCCGCCGGAGCCATCATCGAATCCCTTTATCCAAAAATCACGGTCACATATTGCATGGCTCATTGCCTCAACAATCTTCTCAAAGATATAGGTACCTTGGAATGGATTTCCCCTGTCATTGAGCATGCAAATACAATGGTGACTTTTGTCAATAATCATCAAAAGGTAACCATTAAGTGTTAACCAATCTCATTTCAATCTGAATCTAATTTCAATATGGAAGGCCAATTCTTGTTTTGAATGTTGAAACTTGATTTTTCTGAATAGGTGAGGGCTGAATTTTCAAAGAGGTCAAAGCTAGCTCTTCTCAAATACTCGGAGATTCGCTTCGCCTTCAACTTCATTATGCTCCATCGCTTGAGTGTGTGTAGTGGGGCATTGAGGGAACTCTTGATTAGTAATGAGTTCATGGCAATGCCCAAGTCAACAAGTGTCAATGTTGTGGCATGACGAGCACGGGCGGACATGCCGGAATGGTGGGAGGAAGTAAAGACAATCTCCAAAATGATGAAGCTTATGATATATGAGGCCATGGACACCATGATCGCCTCTCTTGAAAAACTTGTGACTGACCCCAATAGGTATTCACGTCGCACGAGTCACTTTTAAGTATTCCCTATGCTTTACAAGTTTACTCTCTTGAGTTTGTTTTGAATCTTGATAACGTAGGTACGAGGAGATCCAAGAATTGTGTGTGTCAAGGTGGAATGCCTACCATTCTCCTCTTTACACGGCCGGTTATGTGGTGGATCCACAATTCCAACAAGGGAATCAATGGAAGGACAAAGAGGTGATGAATGGTTGGCAAACCATCCTTGTGCGCCTTGTGCCCGACCCAAAGGAAAAAACCGAGATTCGGAGGCAAATCAATGTCTAGAGGAATGGAAAGGGAGAAATTTGTCACATGCCTGATGCACAAGCATCTCGCTTTGAGATGGGGAGTGGTCTTTGGTGGGAGGAGTTTGGGGCGGGATTGGGCGGTTTACAGGACTTGGCTATTCGCATTCTTAGCCAAGCATGCACTACGAGTTGCTTGGAGCAACTTTGGAGTGTGTGTGCTCATGTTGCCTCAAAGAAGAGGAATCGTCTTGATGTGCAAAGAGCCAATAATCTTATATATGTCTCATCAAATTTGAAGATGCTTTCCAAGTCAGACCAAAGTGATGATTTCGCGGAGTGTGCAGAGGATGATCCTATCCCAGAGACAGAGATAGATGCAAAGGGAGAGATTGAGACAACACCACTTGAGGATGATCTTTTGCAGCAAATGGACTATGCAGAGCTGGTTGTCATTCAGTTGGCACCATGGGCCAACATGTAGACCTCTTGAGTCTTGACTCGAATCCTTCCCTTTTTGAGTTCCATATATGCTACACTCTACTTATCCACTCTTCACTTGTACATCATTATGTTTTGTCCTTTGACGAGGATAATTGATGATTGATCACCACACCAACGTGCGCGGTGTCACGCACACCGCACCGTGTACGCCCTTACCGCATGTTATATTTTGGTATTATATAATATGAGTACAAAACCCACTTTTTCTTTGCAATCTTGTGCTCTTAGTGTTGTCTCAGTATTAAATTTGCAAAGTAGTAGTGTTTTTTAAAGCGCATCCCCTTTCGCGCTCCTCGTCCCCGTCCCCATGTGGCTATGCTAGCAGGGCCTCGCATGCACACTTCCCAACGCACACGTCCGACAAGATCACAACACCACACGCACGCACCATTGTGGTCCATTTTGGCACTTCCAGCTCACACAACACCTCTTACTCACTCTCTCTACATCACACATATCCACAACCGACACTGCGGAACAAAGACGAGAGCAAGAGAAAGATAGGGGGTTAAGGGGAAATTGACACCGCACAGCGCAAAACTGTTTGATCTTGATTTAAAAAACATCTGCAGCATCTCAAGCACCAAAACTATGGCCTGCTCGGCGAGAAAAGACCTCCTTGAGGCTCCATAGTCAAAGCTATCCCAAAAAACTCTTAACCCCCCCCCCCCCCCCCCCCCCAAAATGATTAAAAAACCTTTGTTAATAGGGGCCTTCGCCCATTTTTGGAAACTTTTTGCTCATTGGTCCTTTTGAATGCTCCTCTTAGTAATTTTGAAGGGTTTGATGCCCCCCTTGGTCGGATTTCTATCTCTCTCCCACATCCTCACGAGCTTTGGGGGGGGGGGGGGGGGCACCGTGTGAAAGCGCCCTGCGGACTCCAACACTGAAGTGCCGCCAACGGTTGGGAGTGTCGCCGTCCGCCACCATCGATAAACTTCGACCGGCCCTAACTTTGTGCTCACAGTTGTCACCTCACTCCACCCACTACACACTTCCCCCTAGAACCTTGGCGAGCCCAAAAAGACTTTTAACGGCACGCCTATCGAGGCGGTCAAAACACTCTAGAACCGGTCCCCTTGAAAACTTCAACTGGCCATAACTTACCGATTTGAGCTTCGATTGACGATCCGGAAAGACCGACGTGCACCACAATTCAAGCACTTTGAATCTATCCACTTACATCAGCCCTGACCATCCATCTGCATGTGCCCAGTCCGTCGGGGATCTGTAAAGCAACCCCGCTTTCCAATCTGCCGTAACTTTCCTTTTGTAGCTCCATTTGAGGAGCCTTCTGGACCGGCTCATAGAGCATCTCGAACACCACATCTTGCCACCTATCTCCAGCCCTTGGGATACCTTGACCTACCGACTTGATTGGCCCCCGTCTTGGAGCCTTTCGGGCTTTAAAAAGCACCTCAAAGCATACATCGCAACAATCTCTTACCTGCCTAGGGCCTTCATACTTGCTCTAACACTCTGGCATGCACTTGTACACACCCATAGCATTGCTGTGTCCACTTCACAGCACTGAGCATCTTTTGTTGCACCAACGTTTCAAATATTTTTGTGGAAAGGGTTAAAGATCACGCTAAGCTTGGAATTTCTTTTGAAAACTTTTCGTGAGTTTAATATATTCACATATACATGTAAGACGTGTTTTTTGTGCCATGAGTTTTTTATGTTTGGCTTTGAAAGTTGTGCTAATCTGTGGATGAAATCTTGTTATACAGATCGAACGTGGACAAAGAAAGCCCTAAAAAGCCATGGGTTGAAGTTATATCTTGGGAACCACGTGCTTTTATCTATCATAGTTTTCTGGTGACTTTTTATTCCAAAGCTTTGTGTTTTGTGAAGGTTATCTCTCTCTCTCTCTCTCTCTCTCTCTCTCTCTCTCTATATATATATATATATAGAGAGAGAGAGAGAGAGAGAGAGAGAGAGAGAGAGAGAGAGAGAGAGAGAGAGAGAAATGAAATGTTATATTAAATGTCTTCATTTGCATAGCCTACACACATTGTTACCTTGCTTTTGTACTTCCGTCGGGTGATGGGCCATTTGTCACAATTGTGACATATACTTCATACATATGCTACCTTCTTACACCTAATCCTAGTGTAGATACAAACATGTACCAAAATGGAGACCTTGTCCTTGAAAGGGTGGGTCTCTTGGCCCAACAACTACACCTCTTCATCAAATGGTATCCTTACACCGAATGGTCACGTCTCTATAGCGACTTGTCACAACTATTGGTCAAAGGATGTAACTCTTAGTCTAGAGTCATTCATCAACAGACATGCCTCTCGATATGTGTCTTTTCATCTCCTATATAAAGGAGGCTATGTATATAGTTCAATCAATTAAATCAATTCAACAAGTGTTCTCGTCTCGCGAGTCTCGGTTTAATCCTCACAGTGGTATCAGAGAAGAATTTCTCCCGGGACCGGAAGGTTGTGAGCCTCTCACCCTTGCCGCTACACTCTCACCTCTCCCCCTTCCTAGAGTTGTATGGAGGCAAATGAAAGGGGAATTGCAATGCCGGGTAAACAACCTCCTGATGTAACCTTCACCCGCACCCTCTTCTGAACACACCACCGGCACGCTCTGGTGGCTGTTTTGAGAGCAATTCCTTACCTGGGCTGAGATGGAGTGGTCCTCGCGTACTCCTGTGCCCTTGGTGTCGACCCAGTTGCTCTCCCTCGCACCACATACCCTTTCAGCTTGTAATGTGCTTCTTCTATCCAAGGTGTCTCCTTCTCTCACAGTCACACTCCCCCCCCCCCCCTCTCCAACCCACAATCGCACCTCTTTGGTTGCAAGGAATCATCAAATTGAGTTGCTTATGCCCTTCGTTGATTCGTTATGCTACTGGGATTACAACATATCTGCAAAACAACTCAAGTTAGCTCAAAAATTTCCGAGGGTCAATCAGTTTGCTCTTTTGCTTTTTTTTGTTAAGGAGTTGGCTTCTCCTTTCGTCCAGATCGGAACTCTTGATATTTAGGCGTAGTAAAACTAGCCATCACACCCAAACCGCACTGATCTTCCATGGGTGTCTTGATACAAAATTACATACCCACGAAATCTCATCCAATTAGGAATATTCAGTGGTTGGCACATCACAATGCAACACAAATGCTCACATATGCATGTTACAAGACATAGAAATAGAAAGTCACCGATGAACACTCCCCCCGCAAATAACCATCCAAGTCCGGGCCATGAGCTGCTCAACGACTCCCTCATCACTCCTCCCGCAAATAACCTAAAAAGGTCCGCGCCATGAGATATAGAAGCCTTTTACAACCGAACGTCCTCAAGACAGCAGCCTGCGTCGTTTGGAAGTGCTGAGAGTAACGATTGCTCAGACTTCTTAATACTCCCGAAGTAATTAACCATCCAGGTCCGGGCCGGGAGTAACAACAACAATATTTTTCAAGCATACAACCAAACGTTCCACAGACATCCGTCTGTATCGTTCGGAGGTTTTCTAGCATACAACGAAACGCTCCTCAGACATTTCGTATGCGTCGTTCCAAGGTTCAAACAATACCAAAACAACATTTCTCACTACTCCATCCGGGAGTTAAATCACCAATCATTGAAACCAGTACTAAAATTAGAGTCAAACGTTTCAAATCGGCACCAAGACAGGTTCAAAACAGATATCATCTATTCCAAACAAATTCCAAACAGGATCATCAAACAGGTTCTCAAACAGATTTCAAACTTAAAAAGCAATCTCAACATCAGTCGAGCTCGAAAAGTTGACTGACTTTCCATCTTGAAACCTGCACAAAAAATTAGGGTTAGGTTCTTTCCATAAGGTCGTAGCCGACAACAGCATGATCCACAAACTCTTGAATAGTCGAAACAAGCCTCGACAAGCAATGTTCCTTTGGCGGTGATGGTAGTCCCAAGACCTGGCAATCACAGTGGACCTCCAAGGTTTTTAGCTCGAAAAGAGACACCTACTGAGAGATGTCGAGAAATTTTAAGTTATAATTTGCTAGGGTTTCCATGGCAAGCATTTCACGATACCCCACTCTGCTAGAAGTTGCACTTCGAAGGAAGATGTCAGAAACCATATAACTTCGGGCAAAAATTTTCTTGAAAGCTTGCCAAGTCCTTGGAGTGTGCTGCTTGGTAGCTATAGACTTCCACCACTGCATGGCACTGCCTCTAAGAAAAACAACAGCTCGAAACAATTCTTGGATCCTTCTCTTGCAAGTGATCTTTATGGCTTATGCCCTGTAAGACATGAGCGGTGAAGACGGAAGCGCGTCCGATGCGCGATGAAGTAAGGGTGGAAGTCACTAATAAGTCCGGGATCGGACCCAAAGATACTTCAAATAAAATTCCAGTCATCTCTGGTTTGCTTTGTCTGCTCTTTTGTAGGACTGGTATGCTGCACACGCTTGATGCTCTGAAACCACTGTCACAAGACGGGCACCACGTGCCAATAGAAAAGAACATACTGAATAGACTTTTAGCACTTGAATAACAACTGAAACTGAAAGAGAGAGAGAGCACACGCGACACGTAGTGGCGGAATTCCACCCCAGAGAGTATTGGCCCCAAACCTTGGTGCCCCTTTCGGTATTTCTTTATATTGCATCATCAAAGTACAAGCCGGTACTCCATCCTCTGCACCTTCGTCCAGAAGCATGCCAAAGAATGAGCCCATGGCCTCATATTTAAAGGCCCTAGGCCCAAAAGCAGTTTACATGAAAAGCCTTAAATTCAGAAGCATTTGGTGCAAAAGCATCTTGTCCAAAAGTTGCTAGCGCAAATCACAGAAATCCGTACAATCTCCCACGTCAGCTGTCAACGTGAAACGCGGGATTCCGTACAAGTTGCCACATCAGCAAGCCAACGCGAAATCCGGAGTTCCATACAATTTGCCACGTCATCTTCTTCTACTGCTTCTGCTTCTTAGGGTTTAGGCCCCTCGATCGGTGATCTGCACAGTGGCTCCTTTCTTCAGTGGCTTGACACATCAGCAGTTTGTGACAGCAGAGCTCCCTCTTCGCGAGCTGTTCCTATGGACCCATTGCCAACACAAGATGCAAAATCCCATCTGGCAAGAGTACCGTGTGTACATGTCACATCATCAGGCCACACAGTTCTAGTTACTTTCTTTGAGCAATCAGCATGGCCTAATCACAAAATGGCAACGACTCTATTCCACCCGAGAACGTGATAGTAGTTCTCAAACAACAGATAGTAGCACTTTCAACAAGCTTAGCATCAATCAACACTCACCTGGACCAATTGACCCACCATACTACTTCTCGGACTCCTCATGTTGCTTCTCCGCCATATCCGAAGTTTCTGTGGAAGAACAAAACGAGCCTAAACCAAGTGATGAGGTAGCCAATCGTGAACTTCAACTTCTCTATAAAATTTTTAATGCTGCACAAAAGAAGAAATTGGATGTTGGATTGCTTGAGCCTTACAATGGTCGTCGTGACAAGTATGTGCTAGACGAATGGTTGTTCAAATGGAGGTCTACTTGTCCAACACGGATTTAGTAGAGAGCAAAAAGGTTGCACTTGCTACTTCTCTGTTGAAAGACACAACATTTCATTGGTGGCAATGACGGGTTTCATTTGGTAAAAACACGCCCTTGGGGAAAATTCCGGCGTGCTATTCGTAAGGCACTTGAACCTACTAATGTAGATTTCCATGTCCGGTTCTCTCTCCGCCCCACCTTTGCCAAACTAGTGCCTTGGCCGAGTATATCAGAGAGTTTCAGAAATTAACTATGGAGATAGAAACTCTTAGCCCCTCTGACAAACCACATTGTTTTATTGACGGGCTTGAGTCAACCTGGAGGGGCGATGTTCACAAGTATAACCTTACGTCCTTGGATGCTGCAATCACCTATGTGGAATGTCTTGGCGATAATCGACGGGTGACCGATCTTCAAATAGCGCTCACTTTTCATAGCGCGATCGCAGAGAATATTGATGGAGCAAGAGACACCGTGTGCGCACTCACACACCCTCGCACCTCAACACAACACAAGGAATTCACTTACGTTCCTCACCTCACACAAAACCGCTCAAAAGCTCAATAAAAATCCTCCTCCCAAGCCCAGTTCAAACTCCGAACGTCTTGACCTACAAGCCCTTGTCTACCCACAGACACTGCGAGGAGAGTCAAGCTAATCAAGGCTTGAAATCCCACTCTTATGGCGACCAAAACACACAAGAAAGACCATCAAAAACTCAAAAACTCCAACCACAAAAGGCCTCTCTCAAACTGCTCTAAAAGCTTCATCAAACTTCACTTTGTTGGACTCTTTGGTGTAGCCTTAACCCTAATGGCATCAATACAGGGTCACATAGTCTTGTAGAAAGCCGCACCTTCTTCCCTCAATTCCTCGCACACACATCCATGGAAACCTCGTAACTTCCATAGACTTTCCCAATTGCAAAATCAAAGAGAAGATACTCTCATTCACTCCTCCACACCAAATTACTTGAAACGGGAACGGGGGACTCCAGAACGGTACCAGAACAGAAACGCCGGAACGGTCCACAGAAAAACAGTGAAACTAGCCTCAAAACAGTCTATAAGTTAGTAAACAACTATAAGCCAAGCTTGTAACATCTAGTTGGACAATTAGAATCATGTTTAGGCATGTTTCAACATGTCGCTTGTGCGCGTTAGTGGTTGCGGATGTAAATGTAATGAGACACCTCATAACATACTAAGCGCATCACAAATAACATTATCTAGGAAGTGCAAAGATCGAAGAGCTCAATAGACAGAAAGATGGGAGTAAAAAGTGTTGGAATTAGGGTTGCAGAGAAACACACACAGCTTGGAGAAGACGAAGGAAGCTCAAGGCACACAATAGAGAGTGTGTTACTTAGTGTGCAATGGAAAGATAGATAGCCCTAGAGTGATGGGCGTATATACAATGCACGGGGGAAAAAACCTCCTAAAGAGGGAAAAAATGCCCCGGCGGTCCTAGTGTGTTCACACACATCACTACCACATGTATATGGTAACAAATCCCCCCTGGAGTGATGCGGTGAACGAGAGCTGGCACATGAGTAAAGGGAAGTGCCATGCCCTGAGGACAGGATCAGTCCACAAAGGGGAGTAAGCCCAAAGCTTTGCGGAAAGCTTCAAGCTTCTCACGAGACAATGCCTTTGTGAAAAGATCTGCAAGGTTGTCTTGTGTTGGCACATAAGCCAAGCTGATCTCTCCTGCTGAGAGCCTCTCCCTGACATAGTGGTAATGCACCTCAATGTGCTTTGTGCGAGCATGAAAAACTGGGTTCCTCGCAACTGCCAATGCGCTCTGACTGTCAGTGTAGATAGTGTTGGCAGTGTCCTGTCCAACACCCAAGTCAGCCATAAGGCGTCTGAGCCATACACACTCAACCGTAGCTGTGAAGACTGCCCTGTACTCAGCCTCACAACTCGAAGTGGCCACAGTAGGTTGCTTCTTGCTCAACCATGATATACATGAACTGCCAAGCATGAAACAAAAACCACTTGTGGACACTCGCGTGTCAAAACAACCAGCCCAATCTGAGTCCGAAAAAGCATGTAAGTCTGGCGGCAATGATCCCCCCTTGGGATAAAACAAGCCAAGATGTAAAGTGCCACTAAGGTAGCGGAAAATCCTCTTGACAGCCTGCCAATGCTTAGACCCTGGGCTATGCATAAATCTGCTGACCTGCGAGACTGCAAACTGAATATCTGGCCTCGTGTTGCATACATAAATGAGGCAGCCAACAACAGTTTGGTAAAGAGTGACATCAGCAGGATCGCCAGCATCATGTAGACTCAACTTCAAACCTGTTTCCATGGGAGTGGCAATAGGTTTGCAATCCTCAAGTCCAAACTTACATAGCAATGTCTCTATGTAACTTTTCTGACACAAGGCAATACCACCATCACATTGCTTAAACTGTATACCCAAGTAATGATGCAACAGCCCCAAATCTTTCATCTTGAAAGTAGCATTCAAATCAGCCTTAAATTCAGCAATATGTCTCTCATTTGGTCCAGTGATCAGCAAATCATCAACATAAAGAACCACAATGAGAAATACATCATCCTCACGCTTTACATACAATGTGCTTTCTGTTGGACTGTTACGAAAGCCTCGTTTAACCAAATGAGTGTCAGCTTTCTCATACCAAGCACGAGGAGATTGCTTCAACCCATACAAAGCCTTCTTACATTTGCACACTTTGTCCTCTTGTCCTTTTATGACAAAACCGTGAGGCTGCGTTACATAAACTTCCTCAAATATGTCACCATTCAAGAAAGCAGTAACAATGTCTGATTGATGTACATCCCAACCAAAATGAGCTGCCAATGCACATAGAAAACGCACAGTAGTCATACGACAGTGGGAGCAAAAGTCTCTTCATAATCTATGCCTTTTTGTTGTGCATAACCCTTTGCAACAAGTCGAGCCTTATGGCGATCGATCTCACCATTCGGCTTGCGTTTCAACTTGTAAACCCACTTCGTAGCAATGGCCTTTTTGCCAGGAGGCAAATCACATAAAGTCCATGTGTCATTCTCTATAAGTGCATCATATTCTGATTTCATGGCAGCAATCCAATTTTCTGAATTCTGTGCTTCATCAAAAGACAGAGGCTCCTCAACATCATGTAAACTAGACACAGCCAAAGCATAACAATCTGATGCATAAGATGCATGGCGAGAGCCTGAACGAGTACGACTAGATAAAGGTGCATCCAATTTACTGTCACGCAAAGTGTGCACCAGCCATTTTGGCATACCTCTAGCCTGCTCATTTTCAGCCCTTTCCTCATCAAGTACATCATGTACATCTGCATCAGTAATAGGCTGTTCTAAAACATTTTCAGAAACCCCCATAGGCTGTACATTTGCCTCATTGGAACTTACATTCTTATTTCCACCACTGAAAAGAGGCAACAAAGTGTCATAAATGTCCTGTGAGCTTACATTACTGTCTCTAGTACATGACAGCAAGGGCTGAACAGAGTCTTCCACAAACACTACATCCCGTGAAACCAGAATACGTTTTGTTTGCGGATGATACAACCTGTAACCTTTGCTTTCAGCACTATAACCAACAAAAATACATTTGACAGCCTTATCATCCAATTTTCTGCGCTGCACTTGTGGCACCAAAGCATATGCCAAACAGCCAAAAACACGCATGTGCTCAATAGAAGGTTTTCTATCATGCCATGCTTCATATGGAGTAATAGACTGCAAAGGACACCTGTTAAGTACATAAGTGGCACACATGATGGCCTCAAGCCAAAAAGAATGCGGCAAAGCTTGACTTTTGACCATACATCGTGCCATTTCCGTTAGTGACCTGTTTTTCCTCTCAGCAACACCATTTTGCTGAGGTGTATAAGGCACTGTACATTGGTGTTTTATCCCACGACTAGCCAGAAATGCATTAAATTCATGAGACATATACTCCCCCCCTCGATCGGAACGGAGGGTGCCCATAGTACATTTTGAGACATTTTCAGCCATAGCCAAAAATTGTTTGAAGCACATAAAAACTTCGGACTTCGCTTTAAGCGGAAATACCCATGCATGCCTGGAGTAATCATCAATGAAAGTCACGAAGTACAGGTAATTGCCCAAAGACGGAGTTTGCATGGGCCCACAAACATCACTATGCACAAGCTGCAACCTGCATGTGGCCCTAACTGAACCATCCTTTGGAAACTTAGAACGCTGCATTTTACCCAGAATACAGCCTTCACAAACATGTTTGACAGGTGCTTCAAGAGGCGGCAAAGAAGCAACCATATCAGATTTCTGCAAACGCAGCAAACTGGCAAAATTCAGATGACCAAAACGTGCATGCCAAAGTTTTGCATCTGAAATAGCCCTTGAATCTACAACAGCATTTGCAAAATTTTGTCCACACTTGTCATACAAAGTGAGCTTATACAGCCCACGGCACAAGAGCCCAGATGCAACAATTTCATCACCAAAACTGAGATCATGAACTGTACATCTGTCATCCACAAATTTGACTACAAGTCCAAGTCTAGCAAGTGCGGATACAGACAAGAGATTCTTCTTGATCCCAGGTACATAAAGTGCATCAACAAGTGTGAAGGAACTGCCATTAGCAGTAGTGAGCACAATCTTTCCAACTCCCTGAACTGGATAAGAGGCGTTGTTGGCACAAGTGACTGAATTCCCATGAGGGACAGACTCGAGAGAGGTAAACAATTCACGATGTGAGGTAATGTGCTTTGTAGCACCACTGTCGAAATACCACACATGTGAATCTGCAGCAACTGACAAGCATGCATCATGGACAGCAGGATTGTAAGTGCACTCTACGCTAAAAGCCCATTCTGCATCAACATCAGCATCACAATCTCCTTTCACAGAAGACTCAACAATGGCTGCATTTGTAGTGGAACCAGCATTTGCAGTGGAACCACCCTCTTTCTTCTTAGCCTCTTTGGCCTTCAACTTAGGACACGACTTGATCAAGTGATCATTGGCTTTACAATAATGGCAACGCATCTTCTTTTTGCCCTTATCACCAGAATTGCCAGACGAAGTGCTGCCACCAGAAGCATTAGGAACAGAATTTTTGCCACTCGCTGCAGAACCATAAGAAGTGGCTGCATTACTGTTACCACCCTTTCTTTGAAAAGCAATAAAAGCCTGTTCAACTGCACGCTGCCTAGTCCTGTTTTTTCTAGAAAGTGACTCTTGCAACAGCAATGTGCATAATGCATCAAACTTGACAACTTCAGGATTTCCTTGGGTCATCAGTCTCCAAGTACTAGCAAAAGTTTGGTAGGAATCTGGTAAGGCATCAAGAACAGTCTGCACAAGGGAACTGTCCGAAATGACTTCACCTGCAGAAATGAGTTGCTCATTGATATCCTTGACACTAGCAAGGAAAGTGTCCATATCATCTTCCTCATGCATAATCTTCGACTCTAGCTCTTTACGCAGCAAAGCAATTTTAGCCTCATTGCGGCTTGCATAAAGACCTGCTAGAATATCCCAAGCCTGTTTTGCAGATTTTGCTGAACGGATGTGAGGAATAATGGTGCGCTTCACAGACAACGCAATCAATGCATGAGCCTGCGCATCCTTAACATCCCAACGAGCTTGTTTTGCCGTAGGCAAAACAACTCTAACAGCTGCAATCCTTGCAGCAAGACCTGCAACATCCTCAACATCGCCTACATCTTCAGAACCAGGACGTACATCAATGCCCTGCACAATGTTCCAGACACCTTTTGACACAAGAACATGTTGCATCATATAAGCCCACATAGGGTAGTTGTCCCCATCCAACCTGTCCTCAGCAGCAAACATCTTGAACACATCTGTGTTGTTGTTGTCAGCCATGGTAAATGCTGCACTTGATGTGAAAACTGCCCGAAAATAGGAGAAATGGAGCGGGAACAACTTGTGCTATATAGCACAAACCGTAGAAGACTATAAGGCACCTGTTATGCAAAAAACGGCACTGATAGAAAATCTGCACAAAATGACGAAATAGCCTGTGCAGTACTGCCCGTAGTGGAAACGGAGGCCGAAATGAGCCCAAATCAAAATTCTGAGCAGACCAAGCTCTTAGAGCTCTCCCAAAAAATTTGTCGACCTGCGAACACTCGCCAAAGCTCACTGAAATCGGAGAAAGTGAGCAGGCGTGTGCTGGAGCAGCTGGCGACTAAGCCCGGGAGGACGTGACTTGCTTTGATACCAATTGTTGGAATTAGGGTTGCAGAGAAACACACACAGCTTGGAGAAGACGAAGGAAGCTCAAGGCACACAATAGAGAGTGTGTTACTTAGTGTGCAATGGAAAGATAGATAGCCCTAGAGTGATGGGCGTATATACAATGCACGGGGGAAAAAACCTCCTAAAGAGGGAAAAAATGCCCCGGCGGTCCTAGTGTGTTCACACACATCACTACCACATGTATATGGTAACAAAAAGACCATGACTATACATTCAAGCGTGGCTTATAAGGCCAGCCAAGGTGCTACAAAAAGGTAAGCAGTGAGAACTCAAAGCAAAGATCAGACTCGAGGCTCAAGAGTCAAGACTAGTCACTAGGGAATCGAGCTCAATACATAGATGCCAAAATGCCAAAATGGAAACATGTCAAGGGCCAAGGCTCAAGGAGCACAAGAGCCACTAGCCGGCCAGTTTGTAGTGGTGGCGTGTAGATCATGAATGTCATCCCAATCCTCATCCCCAACAGGCTCGTCCGCATCATCCACTTGATGCAAACTTCTGTAGATCCACCTGCCTCCCCAAGTATCTCCACCTCTGCCTCCATCTCCCGCTGTAGAAAGGGATCTGATACTTTGGATACAGACTTGCAAAGCATACGCAAGTTTGCACTTACAAATACAAGATCATTTGCTTTCTCCACGGCAAGTCGATTTCTCTTCCTGGATGCAACGTGGCTGTAAACACTCCACAATTGCTCCAAGCAAGAGGAGCTAACCGCTTGGTTGAGGATGCGGATAGCGAGTCGCTAAAGCTCTGGCCCATCTCGGCCATAGTCCTGCCACCCCAAAATTGAGGAGATCTTGTTGCGATCAACTTGGGCATCGGCAAGCTCAAATGATCCTCACATATCCCTGTACATAGCAAGCTGATCCTTGATTTTGCGGCGTTCTTCTCAATCAGGGTGAAACATGCTCAAGATCTCGTTCCATTGCTTGGTCACCTCCCCATCATGCTCCTGTCCTGCACCTTGAAACTTTGGATCCAGCACAAAAGATGCACCATGGAAAGGGGAAGCATAAGAGTCCCATCTGCTCTTACAAAGCTGGCTAATCTCCTCAAACCTGTCTGCATCTGGCTCAAGTGTTTGGAGGGCCTCCACCATGCGAACCATGGCCTCATCAACCTTGCCAATGCAAGGTTGCATGCCATCAACTACTCGAAGCAAGTAGAGTACATGTTGCACTCATTTTGTCTATAGTCTTCAATGACTTCGAAAACTGGGGATCCTCTGACTTGCCTGCACATAAGATCCCTGCGACTGAACTTGCGTAGGATGAGGAAGTGTACTCCGTACTAATGAGGGCACTGCACTCTGACATTCGCATAGGCAATGAACCATTAACTAGTTGTCGGCAAAGCGGGTCTCACAATACTTCAAGAGAACCTTGCCCCCTGACCGCTTCAAGAATGCAGCACGAAGTAGATTGTGATTGTTGATGAAGGACACTAGCTTTAACACATCTCTAATGAGTGGCTCAATTTAAGGTAGGCCCCCTATATCCTTTAAAAGGTTGTTAAGGCAATGTGCCATACAAAATGACACTTTGATGCGGGGATACATGCCCTCCAAAATGGTGCCGGCTGCCCTGTTTGATACCTCCCCATCCCTGACAAGCTGCAACACCACCTCTGGGCCAATGATCTCTATGGCAGATACCCACTCTCTTGCAAGCACATCGACGGATTTCCCTGTTTCTGTGGCTTCATGTGAGTGGGCAAAGTACATCTCTCCCTTGCAATAAGCCACAAGCCCATGAATGGATTTCCTCCTGGTGTCGCTCCATCCATCTGCAATGAGTGTCACTTCATACTTGGCCCATTGTCGCTTCATGTTTACGGTGTTAGGAGTTTTTTGGAAGAAGTGATTGCGCATATGTACATACACATGCATGGTGCATCGAATAAAGGATTGCCCATTTTCCAGAGCCAGGTGGTTACGTGGGGCCCACATGTGTACATGTAGGACAGCGTGTACATAGTACGTCGATTTTCATCATCACCAGTATCAGTGTGTTTTTCTATAATAATGAGGAGTTGGTGGAGCGTAAAAATTCTCAAGGAAGCTATCAGCGGGGCGTACGCCATGAGGTAAGCAGGTGCGTCAGATGACATCCAGTGGCGTTAGGAGGTCAAATGGGGTCAAGAGTTGCATGTGGATAAGTGAGGACACAATGGGAATGTTTTCTTGTGATGATTATGCAAAAAGGTCATCATGAGAATTGTATTTGGGGGCCACTTCACGTGATTACGGGATACATTATTGGAAAAAGTTGAGTGCCAAGTGTGTAGATGGATGTAGAAGGGTGACAAAAATGCAATGTGTGGCCATTTTTTGGCCTGTTCGGGGTCTGTTTGAGGTAAATCAAAAGACCGAAGGTGCCCAAGGGATAAAGTTAAGTGTGGACATTGAAAAACGTGAGGAAAAAACCAGCAAAACGTGGAGAGAAGAGGAGGAACAGCTGAAAAACTTAGTTTTTGCTGTTTTTGGAGCCTGTTTTGGCCATAAACTGCTCATCCGAGCTCGGATTTGAGCACTTTGATATTGTAGACTGGAGTTTTTGGCCGTTCCGGACGCAGTGGCGTTGTTCATTTTGCCAAATTCCTCACTTTTTCTTGTTGTTTTGGCTGTGTAAGTTTCTTCTGTGAGCGAAGCCTCTGCTCAAATTTGTGATTGTATCTGACATATTTTAGCTATATTGTGTGAGCTATTTGCCCCATTGGTGTTGGTCCAAGCTCAATTGTATCTAAACATCAGAAATCTTCCTCCTTTGAGCTGATCTTTTGTGTGTGTGTGTGTGTCTGTGTTTAGTGCGCAAATGGATAGTCTCTCTTCTCTCACTCCATTTGTGTGTTCCCTGTCTCGGCCATGTGGGTTATGTAAGCAGAGTGGTGCCCCATAGTGTGTGTGTATATCATCCCAAGAGTGTGTATCGGGTGATTATAGAGGCGTGTGTTTCCATCCCGCTCACATTCTTTTGGTGCCCCCACGAAGGATCTTCTTCGAGTACCTTCCGCTTCGGGATTGCAGGTTGCAAATTACAGATCACAGATTACAGGTTATAGGTACAGGTACAGGTGATTCACATAGGTACAGGTAGCTGGAGTAGAGTGATACACTGGCGAGTAGAAGTCACTTGCAGTTGCCGTGGGTATGCATCATTTGGCGCGTGTTTGAGTGCATTGTCTTGTATTGTACGTTACTTGTGGATACTGCCATTGTACGCCTTTGTGGAACCATACTTGGTTTTATTTGGCAGTCCCAGGCATTTCTGAGACTTGGTCTGGAAGATAGTCATTTTTGAGACTTGACTATACGATATTTGCATAAACCTTCGTGAGAGGGTCGTGGTGAGGTTTTATTGAGCTGGGGGATTGTCAAATGTGAGATCCTTTTGGTGATACAGCTAGTTGAAGCACCCTTTTGCGTGACCTCATCATAGGCTATGTACTAGTGATTCCTATTTGATGCTTGGGTACCATTGTTGGCAGGTTCTGCATATATATACAGTCTATATTTTGGGTTTTTACTGCTCTAATTCTGGGGAAACTTTGCCAAAAATTTTCCAAGTTGTGATGGTTGGTTTTTTGGTCTTTTGAGGCATTTATGTTGTTATGTTGCTGAAATTCTGGCAAGATCGGAGGGTAATTAGTCAAGTGTGCTTTCTTGGGAGTTGTATGGATGGATTTTAATGGATAATCATGACGGACCTCAGTTCACTCCTTTTCATTTTGCACAAAGAATCTAGATAAATGTTCATGTGGACCGGAAGATTTTTTACCAGCAGCGCATAGTCTTTTATGTTTGGGCCAAGAAGATTAAGAGAGATATTGGAATCTCCTTTGTTTATTGTAATTCCGATGATTAACTATGAAAACTCATTTGATGTGCATGTGTTCATCCTTTTCTAAAGCTTGAGCTCCATTGAAGTTTCTGTGGATTGAGTCAGTAAAAAGTTTTAGGTTCTTGCTCTCGTGTTAGAAGGGGTTCTCAAAGCATCGAAACTTCGGTAGCCATGGCTTTCTCTTATCCGGAATTTCATGGAAGAAGTGATGAAGATATGGAAGACTTTTTGGAAAAGATGGAGGTTGTCTGCATTAGCAATCAGATTCATGATCCGGCACAGATGTTACGTCTTCTCTAGATTTGTTTGAAGAGTGATGCACGAGTTTGATCCAAAGCATTCAAAGAGGAGTTAAGTGTGGCTGATCCACCTGTGAGATTAAGTTGGGACAATCTAATACATGGATTGGAAGTGGAGTTTGTGAAGACAGAATATCCTGACAAAGTGTGGCAAGAAGTACAGGGTTTGGTGCAAAAGGAAGGTGAGCCAGTAGATGCATACATACATAAGTTTTCAATGGCATGGGAGCGGATGTGCAAGGCCTTAGCACCACAGGTACCCCCACCTGACATGATGAAGAAGGAAAGGTTCTTGGTTGGTCTTTGGGAGAATATACGTTGGAGAGTGGAGCTAAAGAAGCTTAGGACATATGAAGATGCACTAGATGTAGCGAGGAACAAAGAGTGGAAGCTGAGAAGAATGAGTCAGCTAGGAGTAGAGTCTTTGCCCTGGAGGTCTGAATTTCAGCCTATGGATTCTTTGCAAGGTCGCATGCCAGTGTTCATCATGAACGAGTGGTTTCTGTTACTCCTCAGGTTATGCTAGCATTGGTCACTACAGCAATGCAAGATGATGGGCTAAGGCAAGACATGAGGCAAGTGGTAGATTTAATGAAGAATCTCAGCCTAAACATGCTAGGTAATGTCGGAAATAATCGAGGTCGGGGGAGGTTTGCAAATCAGCTAGGAGGTGAAGAAAAACCCAGGAATGGTGTTGGACAAAGCAATGGTAGAGTCTGGAGGGAGACGCCCACGTGTTATAATTGCGGAGAGTTGGGCCACATCAGCCCACAATGTGATAAGCCACCAAGGATGGGGGGAGACATGTATCCATTGCCAAGACAGGTGCTAACTAGGTCAAATGATTATGGCATTGAAATTAAGGGAGAAGAAGGAAACAGTGGATTAACCCAAGAGGAAAAGGGAAAGACAAAAGTGATAAGTGTGGCCACTTTAGAGAAGGCAGCAAAACTGGAGGATACATTAGTGATGCCTATTGGAAAGAGGACAACACAGGATAAGGAAGGAAGAAGTGGCGCATGTCCTAGTAAGAAGAAGGGAAAGAGCCATGAAGACAAGGATGTCAAGGCCAAGAGGAAAAGAAGGGCTCGTCGCAAGTTTCATGTTTCAGATTTTCCACTAGGGGATGGGCAATTAAGGTAAGACTTGAAGGAGGATCTGACAAGGAGGAAAGTAGATGTTACTCTTGGGCAGCTTATAGAGATGGTGCCTAAGCTAAAGCGACAGTGGAAGAGGATGGTTAATCCAAGGAAGAAAGAACGAGAGAGAGGTTTAGTGAAGGTATTGGTGATGGATGAGCTACCAGATATTTGTCCAATAGTAGATGTGTGGCATAAAAGAAAAAATATGGGACAAGGTTGCCCAAATATGTGTCATAACACACTAATGCGTTGAGAAGATGGGTCTTACAGTGACTGGGGTGTCAGGCTTTCGGATCAGATTGGCAAACCATTAGAAAGTAAAATGTTTGGGTCTTGTAAAGAGCTTAGAAGTGGAGGCGTATGATGCAAAGGCGGTGGTTGATTTTCATGTGATGCCAGCGGGGTTGGGAGCATATCCTATTATACTGGGCAGACCATGGTTATGTGTAGTGGGAGCTGTTCAATTTTGGAGACGTGGTACAATTAGCCTCTATGGAAAGACAGGTGCCAAGAACCTATATAATATGGACACAAGGAAACTATTGGAGGAACTTTATGAAGATGAGGATGAGTCTAGTGATGAAGACTATTCCACAGCGTCTGACAGTGATGAGGATGTTGATGTTGCATTCCTTCTGATGGACAAAGAAATCCATGAGTTTGGTTTAGTTGCATTTGCAAATGAGATTTAAGATGAAAGTGAAGGGTCTTATGAAGTGATTGAAGGGTTGATGCAAACCAAGGTTGAATTGTCAAAGAAGTAGGAATTGATGACACAAATGATCAGTGGAGACCTCTCAGCTATGGAAAAGGAGATATATTTGCACATGCTGGCTAGTTTTCCTGATTTGTTCATTACATCATATGAAGAGATTAGAGGGTTCAAAGGAGAAGAGATGCATATAGAGTTGAAGGAAGGTGTTAAGCCAGTGCGGAGACCACTTGATGCCAAAAATCAAATCACATCCTTTGAGAGGAGAAACCACAAATTTACGATGAAAACCGACATTTTGAACTAATATTGTCAATCATGACATTCATGCGTAAAGAAGAGTGCATGTCAGGACTAAATCCAGAGATCACAATGGGATCTATGGGAAAAGCTTCTAAACGTGCGCTCTTTATGAGAGAATGACTAATCACATCATGCATACTACCCGAATCAAACAAGGTCACAATGCGTTGACTATTCACATGACCATAACACTGCATGAGAGACTCATCTATATGATCATTAGAAACTTGGGACACATTAACAGATTGCATTAACAGATGATGTAGATTTTGTGGGTTCTTTAGGTGCTTTCTTGAGACAAACTCGTTTTATGTGACCTTTAGTGTGACATTCAAAACATCTTCCGTCTCTTGCGTATTCGGCTCGTTCTTCAAGAGGTAACCTACCTCCTAAGATTCGTTGAGCAGATTTTTCATCAGTTTTCAATGTAGGGGTTTCCTGAGTTTCAGACTTTTCTTTATCATCATTGTGAGAGTTCTGTGCTCGAGGTGTAGACGAAGATTGAGAAGAAGAATTACCATTCTGCTTACCATTGGTCTTACTGTGCGGTTGATTTTGAGAGGTACTCGACTTGTTCTCCTTCGGCTTGCCTTTGTTGTGCTTCATTTCTTGTGCCAGAGCAATTCTGACGGTGTCATTGTAGTCCGTAGGGCTGAAAACTTGTACATCGAACTTGATGTACTTGTCTAACCCGAAAAGGAAAGCCTTCTTTCGTTTGGCATCTGATTTGCGCAATTGGACGCTAATCTGCAAAATACGGTTAGAAAAAGACATAACAGGAGTGTCATTTTGCTTAAGATCATGCCAATCTTCTTTTAACCGATCTAGGTACTGCGGTGGCATAAAGCGAGTCTTGAACTTGTCTTGGAAGTCGCCCCAACTGAGAGAGAGGGGTACGCCTTCCTTGGCATGCTCAAGATGCTCAGCAACCTGTGACTCTTGTTAAGCTTGATACCAATTAATGGTATCACTTGCTAGATACATGGAAGCCGTCAAAACTTTATTGTTACTTGTTTTCTTGTTAGTGGCAAAGTAAGCATTAAATTGATGCAACCAAGAATGAATCACAGATGCATCCATCTTACCATCATACTTACTAAACGTCAACTTCTCAGTGGCTGGATTGTTGGAGTCGTCGCCTCTACCTGTGCTACGATGACTCGCCGGCCTCCTTGAGTGGCTCGCTCTTCGAGGAGAGCACCTGTAGGATCAACTCTTGCATACCTTGGTCTCTCTGCGCCTCTCGCTCTAACTCCATAGCCGCTCGCTTCTCTTCGGCCCCTATGCATTGAGTCTCGCGTGCTTGCTCACGCTTGAGCTCCATAGTTGCCCTTCTTTCTTCAGCCGCTATGCGTTGAGTCTCGCGTGCTTGCTCACGCTGGAGCTCCATAGTTGCCCTTCTTTCTTCGGCCGCTATGCGTTGAGCTTCGCGTGCTTGCTTACGCTCAAGCTCCATAGCTGCCTTTATTTCTTCACAATCTCTATCCATCGTCGCGCGTAGAGCCTCTTGTTGTAGTATCATCTCCATCATCGACTTGACCAAAGCCTCCATAGGGTTCGATGCAATCCGTGGCTCAGATGGGGATGGGGGAGGATCAAGGAACCCTCTTGGTGTAGAAACTTCGTCTTCTCCAACTCCAGTCTCATCACCTTCACGCAAAGTATCCATTCCGCTTTGAGTGATGACCATGTACTGAGTTCTTGGGTATTTGGGGTGCTTGGGTTCTTGAGTACTTGGGTTCTTGGCTTGCAATCTGCGTTTGAGAAGGCTTTTCTCTTACCCAAGCTCAACTCCTCCTTGCGGGTGTATGTAACAGACTTGGGGCAATGTGCCATACAAAATGACACTTTGATGTGGGGATACATGCCCTCCATAATGGCGTCGGATGCCCTGTTTGATGCCTCCCCATCCTCAGGGTAGTTCTCGTTCGTCGTACGGAACGTTCGGGTTCCGTTCGGCCTGTCCCGTTCCGTTCAGTGCGTTTAGTACGTTCCGTTCCGCCGAAATTTGTAGCTGTTTATGATCGTTGGCCGCAGTTTTTGAACGTTGAAAGTGAAAGTTAGTTGGCGTTTATGGAGCCGTTTTGGAGCATGTTTTGCAACCATGTACCAATGCCCATTGCCATGCTCTCCCTCTCACATGCATAATGTCTCATGCTCTCCCTCTCCCATGCTCTTCCTCTCCCTATTTAAGCAACTCCTCCACCTTGTTCTCCAACAAAACCTACAAGTTACATTGTACAAGCTCTAGCCTCTCAATGCTCTCATCATCCATGTGCTCCCATTGAAGCTCTCAAGTGACAAGGCTCAAGCTCTCCATCTTCTCTCCCTTGGGTCTCTCCCCCTCAAGCTCCCATTGAAGCTCTCGAGCCTCAAGTTATAAGCTCTCCATCTTCTCTCTCTCTCAAGCTCCCATCTCGGCTCTCATAATTCACGTCTCCCTCTCTTTTTCTCCCCCCCCCACCCCATCCTTCCAAGTGCCCCCTCTCTCTCTCTCTCTCTCTCTCTCTCTCTCTCTCTCTCTCTCTCTCTCTCTCTCTAATCTATTGATACATCATGCTAGTAGCTACTAGCTACATACTACATAATGCCTCCTCCTCTTCATGAAGCCTTTGAGAAGCATTGCCGCTATTTTGAGCGGCTGGGGGGCAAGCAAAACGCTTGCAAGTGGTGGTGCAAATATTGCCCAAAAGGTATGACCTCTTCCGTCACCCGTCTCATCATCCATTTGACAAAGATGGGAGGACAAGCGGGCCCATGTCCTAACATCCCCGAAGATATCCTTGCGGAATAGAGCGCTCCAAGCAAACGCAGACGACTTATTGGTCCCAAAGACGCCAACCTGTAACTGGAATTAACACTTCGAACACACACGGCTTGAAAGCGCAAGAGAAAGTATCTTCCATTGAAGACACGCAAGGGTAGAGTCACCTCGGATGAAATCGTGTCACCGGTGTTGATAGCTTCGATTCGGAAAAAGAGGCCTCTCCAACTATGTCCACAGCTACCGGTGCCACCGCGGCCTCATGTGATGGTGGTGCCATCTCCAAGAAGTCCAGGAGTCCAAGAAATCCAAGGCGTCGTCAAGTGATGGTGGCCGGCCTCCGAAGATGGCAAAGCAAGCTTCTCTTGGTAAATGGGTGGGTGGATGCTCTGGCCCCTTGTCTTTCCTCAAGGAGAGACAAAGAATCGCGGAAATAGAGATTGCCCGCACGGTGCGGTGATTGAATGCAATCTCTCCTTCAACATTCTTTGGTTGGAGTAATGGAAGAGGATGATCATAGTGATTGCCGCGGCTGGTCCATGCGAAGGGTGGACGGGTGTGTCATACCACGACATGAGAACAAAGAAGCTAGATGAAGAGAGGGCAAGGATTGACAAGTCACTTGAGCCCGTACGTGCGGGTCGGGCAAAGTATGGATGCTCTATTCTCTCCGACGGATGGAGCGACCGCAAGAAGAGGGGCATCATCAACATTCTTGTTTCTTGTTCTCTTGGCACGTACTTCTTGCAGGCGGTGGATGCGGGTTCGAGAGGGAAGAAAGTGACCGGGGGGGGCATCCATTTGGAAGCACATCCGTAAAGCCATTCTTGAGATAAAATTGTAAATTGAGCCTTTATGTCTTGAGCAATTGCCAATGAGTCCTATGTTTTAACTTTTAAGTTTTAACTCTATTTGTCACAAATGCTTCTTGTGTAGGTTGGTACGGAGCATGTCGTGCAAGTGATTACCGACAATGCTTCAAATTGCAAGGCAATGAGTAAGAGGCTAGAGAAGGAATTTCCATCCATAGTATGGACTCCATGTGCCTCTCATTGCCTTGACCTTTTCTTTGAAGACATAGGGGAGCTAGGTTGGGTGAAAGATATCCTCAACCAAGCACTCTCCATCATCAATTTCATCAATGGCAAAGTGAGGGTGCTTGCAATTTACCGCACCTACTCCGACCTTGAGTTGAAGAAGCCATCGGCCACTTCTAGAGCGGCTCTATGATGTGCAAAACAAAATACAAAAGACCATGGTCTCCAATGAGTTCTAGGAATGGATGAATGGAGAGTCTGTCGCTTCACAACAAGATGCAAAAGCCATCCAATGGCTTTGCTTGCGGGAGGAGTTTTGGCAAGAAGTTAAGGGTCTTGTCATTGCGATCTTACCCTTGTACAAGGCTCTCCGCATGACGGACATGGAGGGGGCAACTATTGGGCTTCTATGGCACTTCATGAAGGAAGCTTACAAGGAGATTGAGAAGTCTACAATCTTAGATGGGGCTCCCGATGGAACACGGTATAACTACATATTTATTATTACATAATACATTCTCTATGCTTGTTTCTCTACTTAGGACATTTCCTCTCTCTTCTTGTAGTGATTACCTCCAGGACTCTCCCAAGAGAGACGACATTCTCATCCTAATCAAAAAGCGGTGGGATTGGATGAAGAGACCTATCCATTACTTTGCGGCTCTCTTGCATCCGGCTTATAAGAAGCCGGAACTCTTTGCAAATCAAGAGCTTATTGAGGAGCGCAACAATTACCTCTTTAATGTGCTAAAGCCTAATAGAAGAGGACATTGGAGCATTTCTCCAAGAGGTAATCAACTATAGCGACCAACGAGGCACCGCATTTACTTCCAACTTATACATATACCTACATATATATATATATATATGTATGTAGGGGGGAGAGAGAGAGAGAGAGAGAGAGAGAGAGAGAGAGAGAGAGAGAGACGAGTCGACATGAAGCGGCAGAGTTCTACTTTCTGATGGATTGGCCCCAAAGTCTAGCGTCCCTTTCGTAATTCTTTCTCGATTGATGACTACAAAGTACAACAATTGTTGGAAGGTGTGTGTCACGAGGACGTGGCAACTGCTAACCTTAGTTGTTGGTTTCTTTTCGATGATTTTTATTTAATGTTTGGGACCCTGTTTTTCAAGTTTCAAATAGCCGGACATTGTATGGCCAGTGTGAAATGACCGACGACCGAGAGTTTCACCCGTAGATGGGAAGGCCTTGTCGCCACAAGTCGGTCGGGCCGACCGGCACTGAAATCCAAGCAGTAAAAGTATGTCTAGGCTCAGTTCAAAGTCATTTAGGCCCCTCACCACACTTTATAAGTTGGTGGGTACTAGGAAATTAACTCAAAAGAGGCATAGTGGACACATGGCAGCAGGAGAAGCTGCAAAATCAAAGTTCAGCCACCTCATGCTAGATTGGGCGTCCCAAATCGATTTGGGCAGCTGGGAGCTGTTTTTCTTCCTCATTGTGACCTACAGAGTGTGTGTGAGTAGTTGATGCAGGTGATGAAGCTTTAATGGAAAGCTTGCCTTCTCCCTTGCACTGTAGCGCGATGATTCCGCTCTCGCGCACAACTCTCCCCTTATGAATACAGAATCGTGATGCCCCGCTCGAGGGCTACTCATCTGTATGTACAGATATGTGGGTTCATGCGCGTATGCCGAGGCAAGAGCCTCTTGTCCAGGTATTGGATTAGCTAGTTGCTAATCCCTCTCGCAAATACAAGTGAATTCAGAGAGATTTCTCGCAAGAAATCTCTTCCGATTCAGAGGGCAAGTAGCCCAACGGGTGCAAGAGTACGAGGGCTCGCTACGGATGCGTTCGGCTTGTGAAATGGAGGCCAAAAGAGGAAATCACAGCCTGCTGTGTAAATTTGCAGGTTTAGGGTTTCAGCCCTAATCGGTCCCTAATATCCTCAAGAGGTCGGGGGAAGCGAGGGGATCGTTAAATAGTTGATTTCGCGCAATTTCAGGGCAGAAAATAGAGAACTCAGCATGCTGCTGATTCTCGCCAGGTTTTGTAAAGTGTTCGTATGCATCGGGAAAGTCATCCATTGCGTGAGGATTTTGTCTGTGAAGTTTCCTGGTATAGTTATGCTTCCGAAATCGGGCCAGGACAGGTTTTTTTCAACCTGGATTATGCGGGACAGCTCGTAGGAAATCGTATGTTTTATTCCCTTTTTTATAAGAATAAAGAAATACCGAAAGGGACGCCAGTCTTTGGGGCCAATAGGTTGTCTACGTTTGCTTGGAGCAATCTAAGCTTTCAAGCCATGTGTGTTCGAAGTGTTAATTCCAATTATAGGTTTTATTTGCAAAGTTTCTTTGTGTCCTAAAGTCTAAAGTAAAGTTTCGGGTGAACGCCAAAGTCTACCACCCTACGGGCCAGTTTCATGGTTCCGTTGTCGGGACATAATTACTTTTTCCTCAAGAAGTGAGCCTCGGTTGGTTTTTGGTGAAGACAAAGTACCGGAACGCGGGATTACACTATGGCCGACAAAGGGAAAGGCATTATGGAAGAGGGTTCCGCTTCGCAGGACAGGGAGGCAATTCCTGCAGTGTGGCGAGAGTTCACAGCCACCCTTGTCTGTACCTCTTGCTGATGTGAATGCTCCTCCAGTGCAGGGCTTTATGACTGAGCAACTAGAAGATGATGCGTTCAGGACTCAGTTGGTTACTGATGTGAATGTGTTTTCTGGACTGGTGCAGAGCCCAAGGTTTATTGAGTTCTTACAAGCGCCGCCAGTGCCACAACAGAAAAGGAAACTCACACAGCCCGTAGAGCTCGTTGAGTCTCAAGCCCAGGTACTTCATGCGTCCCAGTAGGATAGGGAGCACTTGCACGTTGCGGAGTTAGGGGCTCCAAGATAGGTTCCTTCCGTCCATCAACATGTGGTAAAGACGCCGATTCCACAGGTTATGCCAGTTCAGCCCGTCACCTTTCAGAGCCCGCATGTTGCCCTAAATGGACAAGGAACCAGTTTCCAGGCAGTGCATTAGGTTTTTCCACCACCCACGGTACATCCTGGGTAGTTCGGGGTGGATCTGTGTTTCAGAGCATGGCTGGTTATGCGCCTGGAAACCAACATTATATGCCAGGAACAGTGTTTGGGGTTATGCAAGGCATGATGCCAAACCCCATGTATAGTAATATCGACATGCAGCAAGCCTTTCAGAGCAATCAGTGCCAATTTGGGGTGCCACATGGCAATTTTGGCATGGCTAGTTTTTCTGGACAGCAGCCATATATGGCACCTATGACGCAAGATGTCAATGGCCACGGGGTGCCGATAATCCCCATTATGGTGCCCATGTTGCAGGCAATACCCTATGATGATCTGGGAGCTTTGGAGAAGCCAAAATCATACAAAGAAGGTGGTGTAGCGGTAAAGTTTGACACCTTCAGTGGTTTCAAGGACAAGACGAAGGCTGTCACATAGTGATGACGTGGCTACCGATAGCAGAAACCCTAATTTCTGCCAGAAACCCTAAAATTCTTGCAATCCCTAAATTCTGCCAGAAACCCTAATTTTTGGAAACCCTATCCCTAATTTTCTGGCTGAAACCCTAAAGCGGCTGAAATGCCACGTGGCCAGCATACGGATTTTCGGAAGTCGTGGAAGATACTTTTTCTCCTTTCTAGCGACGCTATTTGCAGGCTTTTTGCTACACAAGAGAGAATTTGCTTTAGTTTTGGCTCTCTTGAGAGAGAGAGAGATTGCTTTTAAACTAGAAGGTTTTGGGGCTTTGCTTTTGGGCATCCCTTGTAACCTTTAAATACACTGTTTAGGGCTCACTCTGTAGAGCATCTGGACGCAGAGTCTGAGAGTGAAACCTTAACCGCTCTTTGTACTTTGACATTGATTTAATACATAAAGAAATACGGAAAGGGGCGCCAAGTCTTTGGGGCCAATATCTCTAGGTACGGAACTTCGTCGGGCCAGTGCAACTCTATTGTGATCTGTGAATTGTTTTGAAGTGGTTATTTGATGCTGTCGTGATTGATTCTTGACTTGGAGCGTCCAAGTATGTTACAGTGGTATCAGAGCACAACCGATTTCTCTTCTACGGGAAATTCGATCCCCCTTTTTTTTTTTCCGCGGCACCTATGGCTTCACGCAAGGATCAGTCGGCTCCCTCTGGATCTGGAGATGCGGGCAGGGATCACAGCGAAGATTCCGGCAGAGAGTATGGCCCGCCTCGCCCTACTCAGGCGGAGCCGCGGGAGATGGAGCATCGTCAGTTGATCGGTGATGCAACGAAGACGATGCTCAATTTTACAAAGGACCCAAAATTTGCAAAATATATGAGTGAGACTTCTTTTCAGGAAGTGCATGAGCAGTGGTAGAAAACCACTACACCACCCCCGAAACCCACTCTCAAGAAACCTTCTGCTCACAAGAAATATTTAGAGAAGGAACTAGAAGAGGTGGTTGATGCACGGATTGCTCAGCTTTTTGACGCGCAAAGGAAAGCCAAAAAGCACGGCAAAAAGCAAAAGAAAGGTACCGACTTCCCGGGTTATTTGGGTCGTCAGTCAACATTTGACAAGGCAAATAAACAGAAGAAGCGTGTTCACTTTGAAGGAGTACCCAGTTCTTCTTCTTCTTCTTTTGACAGTTCTTCTAGCTCTTCAGATTCGAGCGAAGAAGACAGGAAAGGTAAAAAGCGAAGCAAGAAACAATGCTTCGGAAAGAGCAAGAAAAAGGCAAAGAAGGCTAAATCTCGCCCAGAGACTTGAGGACTCGTCTACAGACAACTCAGATGCCGATGACGGAAACTTTTATGCGAACAAGAGGAATTTTTATAAAGCCAACCAATATGACTTTCTCGAAGATAAAAGCAAGAAAGTCCGAGAGTTTAAGGAAAGTGGCCACTCGATCAAATTTGATACTTTTTTCAGGATACTCAAATGCTTCGAAGGCTTTGTCTTTTATACAACAGTTTGACATCGCTTTCGCGGGAGAACGCTACTCAGAGCACTCCAAGATTCGGAGAGCTGCCTCTTACTTTAAGGGGAATGCTCGCACTTGGTGGTCCACGCTTCTTTTAAACAAGATTGCGCCAGTTAAATGGCTGAAATTTAAGAAGATTTTTATTTCTTCTTGGTTGACGCAAGAGTATGAACGAGATATACGAGCTGCTTGGAACCATCTTCAAATGACCAAGAAAGATATAATCAATGCTTACTGTGAAAGATTTTGGAGCTCTTTTCTACCCGCCTCTTCATTCAAGAAGATCTCATTCAGAGAACACATTGAGCGGTTTACCTTGGGTCTACCTACAGAGATCCGAGATCACTGCTTGGAACAGCTTCTATTCAGGAGTTGATGAGTCATGCGAAGCGGGGCTTTGCCATTCACTCTAGCAGTCTGACCTACCCCACAGATGAGGCCATGACACAACAAGCTGAACAGACTTCTGGGAATGAAAGTAGAAAGAAAAAGAGCAACCCAGAGAAAAAGGATGCACGACCCAAGCTTACTTCTCAGGAGCGAGCTCAATTCATCAAGGAGGGGAAGTGCTTTGGATGCGGGGAACATGGACATATCTCCGCGAAGTGCCCTAAAAAGGCACAGAAAGAACAGAATGATAAGGACGACGACATGCCTGAGAGTTCGAGAGCAGCTGAGGAACGTGGACGAAAAGGCAAGATGAAAACAGGACTGGTTTCAGATTGTGGGTTCCGATCTGACACCATGGACGAGAGTACAGAACTTTGCCGAGCTTGGGGCAAAGTGAAAGATCAAGAGGTCCTGATCTTCTTCGATGGAGGAGCCAAGGCCAACTTCATTTCACCGGAATTGGCGGCGCGGCTCGAGATAACTCCCGATCGGATGGAACCACTTGCGGAGGCAGTTCTAGCGGCACCCGGCAGGGATGTAGCCATTACACCTGTCATTGGCAAACTTTGGTTGCATTGTCAGGGGTATTTGGGGCATGAGGACTTCTTCATAATGCCTTTGGAGGGTTGTGATGTTCTCTTAGGGATTCCCTGGTACCACAAGAACAACGCCGTGGTCGATTATTGGGCGAGAAAAGCGACTTTGACTACAGAGAAGGGCAGAACCATTGTACTTGATATTAAATTGAAGGGCGAGTCTGTCCCTATTGTATCGGCTTCGGCCATTTTAAAATTAATGAAATCCAGTCTGTTTGTTTACACGATCTTTATGAAAGAATTGAGCGATAAGGATAGGACAAATATGTCTAAACTTGATAAAGAACGCCAAGATTTTCTCCACTCTCAGGCCGATTGCTTCTCAAAAGGCCTACCAGGCGAGTTACCACCTGCTCGTCCTGAAGATCATACCATTGATTTGATACCAGGAAGATGGAGGCCAACACAGGAAATCAGAGCCTGTTGTGTAAATTTGCAGGTTTTGATTTTTGGCCCTAATCGGTGATACCCCCAGGAGGTCCGGGGAAGCGAGGGGATCGTTAAATAGGTGATTTGGCACAATTTCAGGGTAGAAAACAGAGAATTCAGCGTGCTGCAGATTCTCGCCAGGTTTTGTAAAGTGTTTGTATGCGCCGGGAAAGTCATTTATTGCGTGGGGATTTGTTTAGTACAGTTATGTTGCCAAAATCGGGCCAGAACAGGTCTTTTTCAGCCTGGATTATGCGGGACTGCTTGTAGGAAATCGCAGGTTTTATTCCCTTTTTGATAAGACTAAAGAAATGCCGAAAGGGGCGCTAGTCTTTGGGGCCAACAGGTTGTCTGCGTTTGCTTGGAGCGCTCTAGCTTCCAAGCGGTGTGTGTTCGAAGTGTAAATTCCAGTTACAGGTTTTATTTGCAAAGTTTCTCTGTGTTCTAAAGTCTAAAGTAAAGTTTCGGGTGAAAGCTAAAGTCTACCGCCCTACGGGCCGGTTTCAGTGTGATTTACGTCAAGCTTTCAAGTTGCACTGCAAGAGACACCCCTAACTTTGTAGTGTGTGACAAAAAAACGAGTTTCGCAACTCCGAAACCCCAAAACATGTGAAACATTTCGGTGAAACGGCCAAAGTGTGAAACTTGTTTCAGATCACAGGTTTCGTAACTTTGAGATTTGGAAACCATGTTGCACCGAAATGTTTCGGTGCAACAGCAGAAAGGCACTTATTTAAACAATCAAGACTTTGAGGTTTAAACCTTTGTAACAAGAGCTTGTATTCAACTATTTGGCGACACAATGATACAAAATATAGTGTTTGTAGACACAACTCAAAGGTTTTTTTTCAAGTACAAAAATTGCTATTTTCTTTTATATTTTTTTAAAGCTTCCAACACAATGGGCACTACATCTTTCCATCTCTACCTTCCTTTGGCTCTCTCATTGTATATATGTGTGTCTATCTATACTTATACATGCATGCACACACCTAATATGTGTGTGCTCATGAATGTATGTGTGTATATAGACACATACATATGTACGCACACACATATGTAGGTATATGTGTGTGCATATATAAGTATAATAAACATAAATTCATATATACATATTTTTATGAAACCCTTTTTCGCTTTTTTCTTATCCTGAAACAAAACGTTTCAAAACCTCGAAACCCCAAAATAAATGGAACCCCGAAACATTTCATGTCACTCTGCCCCCAAGACACACTTATATAGGCTACATTGGCCCCTAAAATGGGCACCCAAAAGCCTACCTTTTCATCTGCTAAAAAGTCCCACGTGAAAAGCACCTCAAAAAATACTGCCTGACAGACTATCATGTGGCAGCCCGTAAATCGCGGCGCAATTTGCGTTGCCTGCGTCAGCCTTTTTGGCATGAGTTTTTAATGGTTCTGGCATTTTAAGTTTGGTCCGGCCTCTTTATTGGCTCCTTTAGGTCCATTGTAGTCATGCCATGTCAGCACACTTGTGACATTAAGGATGTCGATCTCTTCTCCGATTCCTTCCCTCTCCTTCCGCCTCTCCTCTCTTTCTTTCTTCCCCTCTCTTTTGGTTTTGCTCCACTCCTCCTTTCGTCTCCATTCCGTTGTCTCCTTCACCATGGCGAATTTGGTGATGAGGTCACAGTTGGTGGTGGTGATGTGGCCATCCGTCGTCTTTTTGTTGGCTTGGATTGTTCTGGTGAGCTTGGTCTTGAGCTTATCGAACTCCTACACCTTGTCCCCCGGGTGCTCCCAACCAGCTATGTGGCCCCATCCATGGCTACCGCAAGGCAATGTGTGTGTGTGTGTGTTTGAGAGAGAGAGAGAGAGAGAGAGAGAGAGAGAGAGAGAGAGAGAGAGAGAGAGAGAGAGAGAGAGAGAGAGAGAGAAATGAAATGAAATGTTGTATTAACGTCTTCAAAAGGCCAGAGTGACCTATGAGACCAAACTGATACAAAAGTGGTGAATCTGTTACAATGTCTGAAAAGTGTGAAAGTGTGAAAATGAATGCGAAAAATTAAATACAGATAAACTTATTAGGAGCATTCTAGGTGTCTGGCTAGAATGCTTCTAATCTTTTGTTGTAGTCCCCTCCGGTGAAGTATGCTTCTGCATCTCGGTCGTGGTCGTCTCGATTTCCTAAGCTCGCCCCGTCAATGAGGGTGCCTTTGGTATGAATGTGGGTACTCCTTTGTGCTCGCTGCTGGCCTCTTGCTTCTCCTTCCATTCCTGCTTCTCTCAATCCGAAGAAATCTGTGATCTGCCTCTGAGGCTGTAGTGCTCTTTGTCTTCTCATTAGATTATCCCTGTGCCGATGTAGTTCCAGTAGGTACAGGCCTAAGCACCTTTGATCTTGGTATTGCATGACTCTATCTAGAGGTCCAAAGCCTTCTTTAAATAGGCAATGGAAACGCCCACGTATCTCATAGTATACGGTGCAATGACATATGTAATGTAATTCTGTCTCCGGCTCCATTCCGCATAACTTGCAAATTCTTCTCTCAGGTGGGATTCCCCTAAATCTGCCAAATTCAATTTCCAGCTGGTGTGAGGATGTACGAATCTGACCAATAGCACATCTCAAACCATGAGACAGGTGGGTATCCATGTAGCTCGGGCGAATCACAAAACCATCTTCAGATAGCTGTAGAAAGTTTTCTTTGTAGTCGGCCATCTTCGTGCCCAATTCTTGTGTAGGGTCTACCCATGTCCTCTTGGTGTCCAACTGTATAAGATCCTGGCGGATGATTTTATTAATCTCCATTCGTGTGATTGCCAGTGATGGAGCCTCAAGAGAGTATTGGAAGGGGGGTAATCTTTCCATACTGAACCCGTGTCTCTGAAACCACGAGGACAGTTGCGCATACCAGCATGATGTATCTCCTTTCATTGCTAATTGTCGAGAGGATTCGAGGGCCAATCTAGTATATCGGCAATTATTTGTATCCCACAAACCATGTATAAAGGACACTGATCTGGTAAGAGCTTCAATTTCTATTGGAGGGGCAGCTATTTCCGCTTGAGTAATCGCGTGTGGTACGGAGGCCTTGGCTCTAATCATTCGGGAAATTATAGATACCAAAGGTCTCTCCATTGACTTCCAATTATCCTGATCCACAGATGGTCCCCAAATCTGGACCCCATAAAGCATAGCCGAAGCCACCACAGTATCAAAGAGCCAAAGTTTTGTTCGTGGTTCCTGAAACTGCACTTGTGAACACATCCTCTCCAACCCTCCCAAGGCCGCAGAGGCTCTGGACAATCTACCATCCGCTGCTTTCTTAAGAGTAAACTTTGGTCCTGTAAATACCACACCAAGGTATGTGTATGCATCTGTGTACTCTACTGTATCCCGGCCATATGCAAATGTAGGTGCCGATCTCCTAACCCACTGCGGTGTGGTGTTAAACACCATAACTTTGGTTTTACCCAAGTTTACCGACAGTCCGCTGTCTTCCGCGAATTTATGTAATGCATCTAACTGCCTCTGCATTCCATCTGGTGATTCTGCTATCAATACAATATCATCTGCATACAACAACAAAGGGATCCATGACCCTGCAAGTTGAGCACCTCTGTCACCCTCTCTATCAATGTAATCTGATACCTCATCTATATACATACCAAATAAAGTAGGGGACAGTGGGCATCCCTGCTTTACTCCAACAGTGGAATGAACAATGTCGGAATCCCCTTCTGGGGTACGTACATAACCAGTTACTGAACCGTATAAGGCCATGATCCCCCAGATAACCTCTTTGGGGACCCCTAACTCTTGCATTTTGCGCATCAATCTGGCCCTTGGTACTGTATCAAAAGCTTTCAAATCCACAAAGCAACAATACATCCTCCTCCTGCTTGCTCTTCCTTCCTCAATAATGGCTCTGAGCGCAAGAATATGATCCAAAGTGGAATAACCCCTCCTGAATCCAGCTTGTCCTGTTGCCCTTATGCCCTCATTCTCTGCCCATCTACTCAATTTTTGTTCCAGAATGGATGCGTACAGTCGGGTCAATGTGTGACCCACCATAATGGTACGGTAGTTCCCGGGTATCATAGGATCCCCTGACTTGAAAATAGGTACGATAGTAGATAATTTCCAAGATTCAGGTAATCCTTCACACATGACCCGATTAAACAGACGAGCAAGGACTTCTGAAAGTAGATCCCTTGCATGGATCAGATGTTCTAACTTCTGCTACTAAACCCTCATGATCATATGCTCTTCTTGTCTTCATCTTATCAATGGCTTTTTCCACCATTTCCGTAGCAAAGAAAGTACTAGTAGCAGGGCATGGCTCTAGCGGATCTAGTAATGGAGGCTGTCCAGATACCGTATATAATGATGTTACATATTGACCCCAAATCTCAGGAGAAGTAATTGTCGGAGGCGATGAGTGCTCGTGAAATAAACGCGAGGCCTCATGTGAGTCCTGACTCAAGAAGAGTTGATATAAATCCTTCTCCAGTTTGGCTAAAAATGCCCTTTTCTTGCGACGTACTATACGCCGAAGAGCAATCCGAGATTGCTTATATGTGATGATCCCAAGTGTAAGCTCTTTCTGGACCTGGGTTCTCGTCTCTCTGCATTCCTCGTCGTACCAACTGTTTTGAGGCATGTTCCCAGATCCTCTCTTTTGATCAGGCTGAGTATGTGGGTATGCCTCTTGTGCTGCTCCATGTAGTATCTCTGTTAGCTGAGAAGTAATCTCCTCTACAGTATATACTGGCTCAGCTGCCCACATCCTATTATAGATCTTTTCCACATAGACTGAGTCGGTCTCTGGCGTGAAAGTATATCTTGTGTGTGTCTTCTTCCTTTGTACTTGAGAGGCATTGTATTGGAAGGAGATTGATAAGGTCAAGAGAGCATGATCCACTGCAATCCCAACCGGTCTGGGTCCCACCTTAAAGTCCTCGATACTAGAAATAAGCTTGGTGAAGTCATGACATAATCCATTGTACTGGCCCCATGCCTGTGCGGGAAGCATGTGAATCCCCCAGATAAAGGGAAATTCTCTAGACCATTAAGTATGGCCAAACCATGTGTAGTTGCCATCTCCATGAGATGTCTCCCATATTCAGTGTGTTCTTTATCCTGTGAGTTTCTAGTAAGCCCCTCCTGTGATAAATCCACTTCTCTGAGCATTTCCTCGGAAGTATCATAGAATATTGCTTGAGAGTTGGCCGTTCTGGCATTAAAGTCTCCTAAGAGAACGATGTCTCCATCTCTAGAGAACTCCCATATGTCATTATTCAATATGGAGAAAGGGGACTGTGAGGAGTAGAATGATGTGCTTGGAGGGAAGTAGCATATAGCGATATATAGAAATCTACCTGTTTCGGCTCTCATTCTCACCCACATATACCTTGCTTGTTCATCTTTCCTGATAACCTGTAGTAGTGGTTTCAGCTCCTCTTTAAATAAGACTGCTACTCCTCCTGAACCCCGGCTACCTCGTAGAGATCTCTTGTCTGGTCGACCAACTGTTTCCCATAAATACCCCTTCACATGTGGCATAAGCTGTCCCTGTATCTGGTGTGTCTCTGAGTAGAAAACTATGTCTCTGTCCCTATAGCTGTCTTCAAAGGCACCTACATCTAGCCTATATGATCCATTACAATTCCACGCCGCTATCCGGAGCGTCTCCCCATAGGTCTCGCACTGTCATGATGAGCGCTTTTCCAGAACCACTACTTTCCCTCCTCTATAAAAGGCGATTTTCCCCTTTTCTCTTGCTGCCCTGATCTCTGGCATCAACTCTTGCATGTGTGCCACTTGTGCCAATGTACGGTCATCTCCCAGGAAAATACCGGTTTTCTTAAGAGTTGGCCTCTCTTTAGAAATTCTTTCCTTATTTCTGTATTCGGGAAGCGGAGAATAAGTGCCCTATCCTTTACGTTTCCCTTCTCGTCGATTCCTTTCTTGCCCACTCTCCATGCACTTGTGTGAGTAGGCTCTGTGATGCCCATGCGTTGTAGCAGTTCCCTCACTTCTTCATCTACATTCTCTTTGTCTTTGACTCCTGTGACCCGCACATGCAGAGCCTGATTCTTCCTTTTCTGCTCTTCCTCAATGGTCATATTAATAATGGTGGAGGTAGGTGTGGTCTCAGGCATCTGGGCCTTCCCTTTCTTCGCATCCTCAATCCATTTCTCTGCTTCATC
Organism: Adiantum capillus-veneris; assembly: GCF_014529385.1. NCBI lineage: Eukaryota > Viridiplantae > Streptophyta > Polypodiopsida > Polypodiales > Pteridaceae > Adiantum > Adiantum capillus-veneris. Next base: position 71,592,835 of record NC_140933.1, read on the forward strand.
AACCTTTTCTTGTGTCTTAACAAGACGTTCCGCCCATGAAGATGCCGTTTTCGATTTTTGTTCATCTCCTTCCCGTAGAGCTTTCATCTGATCCTTCATGTCCTCGAGCTCCTTCAGCACTGAAGGTTGGTCGTCTCCCTTCTCCTTCGTTGCAGATTTGCAAGCCGCAAGTTCTCCTTTTAGCTCCTCGATTATTGCATCTTTTTCCCCCATGTGCTTTTCCTATTTGTTCTCCATGCTTCAAAACTTGCTACTGCCTCATCGAGTTTCTTTTGCATAACGCATTCTGTTACATTTACTTCGGCCTTGATTAGGTTTCGTAATTCCGTTTTCACGATCTGAATTTCCTCATTCTGTACCCCCCGGATCTCTCTCCTTAGTTCTCTCATCATGTCTCCATACATGGAGTTCCTGTAGCTCTCAGCGTTCGCGTGCATTCCCTTCCTGATGTCATCCCTCATATAGTTTAGCTCTTTTCCATCAGTAGCTCATCATGTATCCTGGAGGTTTTCCCAACTCGCAATGATCCTGGTGATAGTACAGTATCTCTGTTTCTCCGTTTGAAAGTGGCCGTCGTTTTTTTTTGGGTGGTGTAGCTATCTACACTCGGCCCTTCCCCTTCGGTAGGCGGATCCATCGAACCCGGGCCACAAATGTGGGGTAGGGTGCTAGGGTACTAGGGTGAGGGGCTGAGAATATGGCAAACTTAACCAGTTTACCTTAAGGCTTAAAGGCTTAAAATCTCTTTAAACTTGAACGTAAAGAGAATGGTCTTAAGGCTTAAATTCTCTTTAAACTTAAAGTTTACCTTAAGGCTTAAAATAAAATTAAACTTGAACGTAGGCTTCCTAGCGTAGAAGGACTGCTGGACTTGCTACGTGTAGATCATCTCGAAGTGCTACGCGTAGGACTGCGCGGGACTGTTGTGAGAGAGTGGAGAGAAGCTTCTGCACTCTGTCCCAGAGCCCAGTGCTCTGTGCGTTCCTGTGCCCTGCACGAGGCTGTCAGCGCGCAGCGGCCACACAGGCAGTGCGCAGCGGCGCAGGCCAGAGGGCGGCGGGGGCAGACTGTGGCGACGCAGGGGGGGTTGCTTCACGCGCCAGTAGGTCAGCAGGCGAGGCGCAGCAGCAGCAGCAAGAACCCTCACGCAGCAGCAACATCCCATCACGCGCAGCATTCCATCCCCACGCGCAGCAGTTCTACACCCACTTCATCAGAGCACATCGTGAGAGAGAGAAATGAAATGAAATGAAATGTTATATTAACGTCTTCAAAAGGCCAAAGTGACCTATGAGACCAGAAAGTTACAATGTGGTGGATCTGATACAAAGTCAGAGTCAGAGTAACAAGATGACAAAAATGAAATGACAAATGTCACAATAAAATACTATGGAATCCTAAACTACTAGGTGTGAACTAAGCAGCTAGTTGGGATAGCTAGATCACAAGAGATCCAGCATCGGTCGCTGGCGGATCTCATCAATCTCCTCCATGGTCAATAGTCTGACCGGGCGTCGTGCATGTCGAGCCAAAGTAATCCGAATCCTCTGATGCAGCCTCCGCCGATGCTGTGTAGTCCTCCGTAGTCGTGGGCGTCTGGATCTCCCCAGCTTAGTCGCTCGGTCGATCAGTGTGCCTCTAGTGTGAGACGACGAGCTATGTTGTGGTAGTAACTCCTCCGAGCGTCTAGTGGCAGCTCTAAAGAAATCTGTGATCTGTCTCTGAGACTGGCTAGCTTGTCCTCTCATCAGGCTCTCTCTGTGTCTGCGTAGCTCGAGCAAAAACAAACCCAAGCATCTCTGATCCTCGTACTGCATGACTCTGAAGAATGGTCCAAAGCCCTCTCTGAACAAGCAATGGAAGTGGCCTCGTATCTCGTAGTAGACGGGGCAGTGGCATGTGTAGTGCAACTCTGTCTCAGGCTCGATGTCACACAGGGGGCATGTCCTGGCCTCTACTGGTATTCCGCTGTATCTCCCAGTCTCGATCCGCAGCTGGTGTGAAGATGTGCGTATCTGGCCGATAGCACATCGTATCCCATGAGACAAGTGGGTGTCCATGTATCTGGGTCTCGCCACAAAACCATCAACCGTAAGCTGGAGGAGATGCTCTCTGTAGAAAGCCATCTTCGTGCCCAGCTCCTGTGCTGGCTGTATCCATGTCCTCTTGGTGTCTAGCTGAGTCACGTCCTGGCGAATGAGCCTGGTGATCTCGGGCTGTGTAAGAGTCAGAGAGGGTGCATCCAGTGAGTACTGGAAGGGAGGCAATCTGTATATGCTGAACCCATGCGCCTGAAACCATGATGTCATCTCCCCATACCAGCATGCTGTATCTCCCTGCATGGCTAACTGTCGAGAGAACTCAAGTGCAAGGCGGGCATATCTGTCTTTGGGAAGTTCCCACATGCGGTGTATGAAGGAGACAGATTTGGTGAGCGCGGAGACAGATTTGGTGAGAGCCCTCAACCACTAGTGGGGGGGCAGCTAGCTCTGCTCGAACAATAGCACGTGGTACTAGGCCTTGGCTCTAATGAGCCGCGAGATCATAGAGACCAGAGGCTTCTCCATGTCCCCCCATCCATCACTGCGGCCTGTCCCTCCCCGTGATGATCCAATGAAGGTCCCCAAATCTCAGCTCCATAAAGCAATGCAAAAGCCACCAAAGTGTCAAAGAGCCAAAGCTTCGTCCGAGGCTCCTGAAACTGAACCTGTGAACATTCTCCTGCGCCCGAGAGAGAGAGAGAGAGAGAGAGAGAGAGAGAGAGAGAAGAGAGAGAGAGAGAGAGAGAGAGAGGAGGAGGAGGAGGAGGAGGAAGGAGGAGGAGAATTATTTTAATTTCGTAGGAAACTTATCCCAAGAGACCTTAAAGATTCTCCTGCGCCCGGAGAGAGAGAGAGGAGAAGAGAGAGAGAGAGAGAGAGAGAGAGAGAGAGAGAGAGGAGAGAGGAGGAGGAGGGAGGAGGAGGAGAATTATTTTAATTTCGTAGGAAACTATCCCAAGAGACCTTAAAGATCTATCCGACGAGGAGAGTTAAACTCAAGACCTGTTATTCAAGAGGTAAATGGCATAATCAATCTACCACACTTGGGTGATAGAAAGGTTATATCATTTTCCTCTTTTTATTAGCACGTGCGCACACACACACACACACAATTGTTTCTTTCATTCCTTCAACTGACTGTTGCCTACCTTTGCCACCTAGGGTTGGTGTTCGAGCTATCCCCAGCATTTTGTAGCTGTGACACCCACCTTGCCACCATTTCAGAATTGCAACGCGAAGATGGTGGAGATGGTAGTCTTCATCCTCATCTGCGGCTTGCTCTTCAATCTATTCCAATTTTTGGCCAGCTTGGGTGTTAGGTTGCATCAAAGACTCTTCTGTGCAGTGTAGAGGACACCACTTGGAGGGATTCCCCAGTCCTGCCTCAGCCATGGGCCTGAAGCGAACCCTGCAAGCAAAGGGCTGTGCATCGAGTCGCGATCGTTGCTCTTCAAGGAGGTGCAAAAGCTGCTCAATCTGGGTATCTCCAGTCCAAGTTGATGGGCGGGTTTGCCTTTCTTTCTACCTTCTCGTTTTGCTTTGTTTTCAGCTTGCTTTCCTTGCTCTGGTTTATGTGAGTGTGTGGGTTTGTGTGTCCGGTGTGTATGTTGAGTTTAATTTTTGTAAGCTTTGTTTTTCTTGTGCTCTGTAAACTTGTGGGTGGGTGTGTATTATGTGTGTGTGGGTGAAGTCTTTTTTAGAGCATGTTTCTCGTTTGATTTCCTTGGTTTCTTTTTTTGCTTTTCTGTGTTCTTAGCATTGGGATGTTTGGGTTGCTGCTGTTGACTTCGTGCTCTGCTCTCTACTCGCTCTACTGATGTCAGTTCCCTCATCTTTGTTATCGATTGTTTTCCCCTTTTGTTTATCCATTACCTTTTGCTGTTAGATTTTACCAGTTGACGGGCAAGGCCCGCCATTCGAACTCTTGCAGATGTTCCTTGTCCTTTTCACCACTGGTGGCTTTCGGTAGTCTAGGTTTTTGATATGCAGTATTAGAGGAAGCTTTTGGTGTAACTGCCTATCTTTCAGAGGTCACTGCCATCCTTTCTCCGCTAGGGCACTTTTTACTCTCTTTAGGAGAGGTTTTTTACCTTGATGTTCAGTTTTCCTACAGTTTTTCCATGTGGCTAGTTGTATCGGACTATCGTCTTGGGGCAACTTTGTAATCAGTGATGTACTTGCCCTCATAATTGGCACCATCTAGGCGTTCTCAGGGTTATTCCAGTGATAGAAATTAGCCTCTTTCTGTGCGCGCGCGCGCGCGCGCACACACACACACACACACACACAGAGAGAGAGAGAGAGAGAGAGAGAGAGAGAGAGAGAGAGAGAGAGAGAGAGAGAGAGAGAGAGAGAGAGAGAAATGAAATGTTATATTAACATCTTCAAAAGGCCAGAATGACCTATGAGACCAAACTGATACAAAAGTGGTGAATCTGTTACAATGTCTGGGTACCTTAGTACTAAAGTACTAAGTGTGAAAAGTGTGAAAGTGTGAAAATAAATGTGAAAAACTAAATACAAAGTATTAAATAAACTTCTTAGGAGCATTCTCGGTGTCTGGCTAGAATGCTTCTAATCCTTTGTTGTAGTCTCCTCCGGTGAAGTGTGCTTCTGCATCTTGGTCGTGGTCGTCTCGATTTCCTAAGCTCAGTCGCTCTGTCAATTAGGGTGCCTTTGGTATGAATGTGGGTACTCCTTTGTGCTGGCTGTTGGCCTCTTGCTTCTCCTTCCACTCCTGCTTCTCTCGATCCGAAGAAATCTGTAATCTGCCTCTGAGGCTGTAGTGCTCTTTGTCTTCTCATTAGATTATCCCTGTGCCGATGTAGTTCCAGTAGGTACAAGCCTAAGCATCTTTGATCTTGGTATTGCATGATTCTATCTAGAGGTCCAAAGCCTTCTTTAAAGAGGCAATGAAAACGCCCCCGTATCTCATAGTATACTGTGCAGTGGCATATATAGTGTAATTCTGTCTCCGGCTCCATTCCGCATAACTTGCAAATTCTGCTCTTAGGTGGGATTCCCCTAAATCTGCCAAATTCAATTTCCAATTGGTGTGAGGATGTACGAATCTGACCAGTAGCACATCTCAAACCATGAGACAGGTGGGTATCCATGTAACTCGGGCGAATCACAAATCCATCTTCAGATAGTTGTAGGAAGTTTTCTTTGTAGTCGGCCATCTTCGTGTCCAATTTAATCTCCGTTCGTGTAATTGCCAGTGATGGAGCCTCAAGAGAGTATTGGAAGGGGGGTAATCTTTCCATACTGAACCCATGTCTCTGAAACCACGAGGACAGTTGCGCATACCAGCATGATGTATCCCCTTTCATTGCTAATTGGTCGAGAGGATTCGAGGGCCAGTCTAGTATATCGGCAATTATTTGTATCCCACAAACCATGTATAAAGGACACTGATCTGGTAAGAGCTTCAATTTCTATCGGAGGGGCCGCTAGTTCCGCTCGGGTAATCGCGTGTAGTACGGAGGCCTTGGCTCTAATCATTCGGGAAATCATAGATACCAAAGGTCTCTCCATTGACTTCCAATTATCCTGATCCACAGATGGTCCCCAAATCTTGACCCCATAAAGCATAGCCGAAGCCACCACAGTATCAAAGAGCCAAAGTTTTGTTCGTGGTTCCTGAAACTGCACTTGTGAACACATCCTCTCCAACCCTCCCAAGGCCGCAGAGGCTCTGGATAATCTAGCATCCGCTGCTTTCTTAAGAGTAAACTTCGGTCCTGCAAATACCACCCCAAGATATGTGTATGCATCTGTGTACTTTATTGTATCCTAGCTATATGCAAATGGAGGTGCCGATCTCCTAACCCACTGCGGTGTGGTGTTAAACACCATAACTTTGGTTTTACCCAAGTTTACCGACAGTCCACTGTCCTCCGCGAATTTATGTAATGCATCTAGCTGCCTCTGCATTCCATCTGGTGATTTTGCTATCAATACAATATCATCTGCATACAACGACAAAGGGATCCATGACCCTGCAAGTTGAGCCCCTCTGTCACCCTCTCTATCAATGTAATCTGATACCTCATCTATGTACATACCAAATAAAGTAGGGGACAGTGGGCATCCCTGCTTTACTCCAACGGTGGAATGAACAATGTCGGAATCCCCTTTGTGGAGTACGTACATAACCAGTTACTGACCCGTATAAGGCCATGATCCCCCAAATAATCTCTCTGGGGACCCCTAACTCTTGCATCCTGCGCATCAATCTGGCCCTTGGTACTGTATCAAAAGCTTGAGAGAGAGAGAGAGAGAGAGAGAGAGAGGAGAGAGAGAGAGAGAGAGAGATGTGTGCAGTCAAAGGAGGAGTGCGAGTATTTGATAAGCCTCGGGAAGCCACATATGGTGAAATCGGCAGTAATTGATAGTAAAACTGGGAAAAGCAAGGACAGCCGGTTAGTTCACATTTCTGTTTAGATCATACTGTTTATCCTTCTTCATGTAGAAATGACATTTTTTGCACTATGGGATGGTAGAGTTCGCACCAGTTCAGGTACTTTCTTGAGAAGGGGCCAAGATAAAATTATTAGAGCAATTGAGAAAAGGATCTCTGACTTCACATTTATTCCTGAGGGTATGACTTCTCAGTTCCCCTTCAACTTTGAGTACCAGAAGCATACATATACTCAGAGATGTGTATAAAATTTATTCACCGTCTGTCGGTCTTTATCCCAATCAGAGCATGGAGAGGGTCTACAAATCCTTCACTATGAAGTTGGTCAAAAATATGAACCACACTACGACTACTTTCTTGATCAATTCAACGCCCGAAATGGCGGGCAGCGTATTGCAACCGTCTTGATGTATCTGTAAGCATTGTTTTGTTTATCGAGGAGAAAGACTTTTGCATTACATGGACACTCATGCAGCAAGTGACAATCACACTCAACTTTGTGCGTCGACTCATGTTTGCAGATCTGACGTGGAAGCCGGTGGAGAAACAGTTTTTCCAAAGGCAAACATGAATAATAGTCTGAGTCTAAACCAAAATGGGCTGTCAGAATGTGGTAAGACGGGCTTGGCAGTGAAACCAAGGCTCGGTGATGCGTTACTATTTTGGAGCATGAAGCCTGATGCAACACTAGATTCAAAAAGCCTTCATGGTGAGTACATTACATCTACACTGACAACTGGCTGCATTCTTCTTACACATATTTTTGGACGTATAATTCGGTGCTTCAACTTTTTTTGACAGGTGGGTGTGCTGTGATAAGTGGCAATAAGTGGTCAGCCACAAAATGGTTTCATGTCAATGAGATTGAACTTTGATCCTAGAACACAAAAGGAGGCCTTCTCCTTTCTTTGTATCAAATTGTTCTTTAGTGCGTTTATGCATTACTCTCAGCTTTGCTTGGAACAATTTTTGGAAGGGAGTTTTTTGGAGGGTTCAGCAGCAGCAGGTCCATGGATCTGTAGATGCTAAAGGGCCAAGAGTCTTTGGGGTTTGGAGACCCTTGCTCCAATCTGTATACAATTGAACTTCACATATACATGAAAAAAGATATCTTGAACTTTTCACATGCTATAGCAAATGACCCTGTTTTGTGTGTGTGTGGGTGTGTGTGTGTGTGTCCATGTCCTCATGTACACTCTTACATCTCTCAAGGTTCTATTGAAGCTATGTTGCCATTTGTCACCAAGCTTACTCCATAATGTGTTGTAATTCTATTTGATCTGTGGTCAGGGCTTCTCATTCTGGCTGTTTGTCCAAATGGTGTCTTTAAAGTTTGGGACATTAGTTGCTTCTAGTCCCATGGCCATATGCATCAAGTCCAAGCGTGGGATGCTTATTTCAATCCATGCAACACTTGCTTTAACTTGTATACTTTGATGTTATGCCCTTTCTCAAAAATATCCATAAGGTACAATGCATGTAGTTTTTCATGCAATCACCGCACAGAAACAAAGTTTTAATGTGGCAAGTGGAACCAAATTTCCATAAAAAATAAATAAAATTTGAATGAGAATCTTTGCAACAATCCTTGCATATTAGTGAGTACCAATGGCCTTTTGGGAGGAGGCAACTCTTGAATTGCTTGACCTATGTACCTTCTCAAATTACACAAGTTTTTGTTCATCACATAGATCTGACACAATCACATGAGAAACAATGTTGATGCAATGGTATCGTGTTGAGAATGATAATAAGTACCGATTGGGTGAAGGTGCAACCATGTTGCTACTCACAATGTACCATTGTGACATCAACCTAGAACCCTCATTTTTTCTCCATGTAATGCTTCATCTACATCAAATATAGTAATGGGTCTCATTTAAAAGCTACATAGGTTGCACGTGCCTCATCGGATGGAAATATGAATTCTTTGCCAACAAACAAATACTATTAATAGTATATTATAAACTTTTTGTGAGATTATATTTGTTTCTTGGGTACCTAATAACATGAGCCCCACATCTTTCACAAATACTAGTTCTTGCCAAACATATTTCTTTTTTGATGACTACCATACTTTCTAATCTAGAATCAACAAAAATGTATTCGATAGTTTGATTATCCAAGTTTTGCATTGTTGTTCCACCACTAGTATAAGCGAAGCAACCAAGGACGCAAAGCAACTAATAGAAGGGTCCTTGTCATGCCAAGTTCATACTGATAGACCGCAAAGTTTTACTTGCACATGTACTAAGTATACAAGAACTAGTCTTGCTTGGTGGGCCTTGCTATATAACATCTATAGAATATAACAGGACATATGCAAATTGACTTTCAGCAGCTAGCACTGAAGGGAACAAGAGCAAGACTAATTTGGGAAGGGTGGCATTGCGTGAAAGGGATATACACTTGAAAAATGCTATAATGTTTATGGGAGGAGATAAAGTTAAGTGTATCAATTATTAGAGATTATAGGGGTGGTTACAATTGAGATTATATCCAAGCGAGGCTATACTACTATGTCTACAGATGAATATTTTTTCTAGTATACATGCTACATGTAAATTCTTGCAAACGGAAAGTATTTCAAAAAGAAATTTTTCATTGAATGGTTGGTAGCGTAACACGTCGGCTCGCATTTTTCAAGGTGGATTTCGAGTGTGTTTTGCCTTTCTTCTGTTATAGTTGTTTGTGTTTTTCCTTTCTTCTTTTGTAGTTATTCCTAGTACAATAAATGAGAAAAATGATACATGTAACTTCACCTTTTGTGCAATGTTATAGCATCGACAATGCATGTTGTACCGTTTGCTGCACTGATCGTCAAGTCGATATTTTCAGTGATCATGCAGCTCACGCAAATTGCGATCGAATCCAGCTCATTGAACTTAGGGTCTAGGAGCCACTACTGAAGGACATTTTGTTACCCGCGATCGTCTTCATTTCAATTTTTGTGAGATCAGTTTGATTGTACAATTTATTGAAGGCAAGGTTGTTATAGTGTTGGACATCCAACATGTGAGTACAAATTATCGTAGTAGAGTTGTTGATATAGTAATGCACATGCACTTCATCTATAATACATGCACCCAAGGTACAATTGATCTTACCTAGGAGTGGTTTTCTTTCACGAAAAATGGTGAAGAACTGAAGCAATTAAGGGTCCGTTGCATGTCTTATAGAGAATGAAATCTTGTACAAAGTTGCATGTAGCCAGTGGACCGAGCTTGTGATATGGCATGTGTTACAAAGCTCCTGTGCGTGACTACAAACTGGGGGTAGTTGGGCAAGATCACCGAGCAAGAGAACGCATTTGTTGTTGAAGGGATCTGCCAATTTACTGCTTATTACATTGACATTTTGTCTTACGATTTAAGGTCAAAAGTCGTTTGGATTAACATGGATAGCTCGTCTATAATTATAATATCTGTCTCTTTTATGTCCAAATATCGCTCATCAATCTCATGAATAGAGAGAAGATATTGTTGATTTGTGGTTGGTATCTTGAACTGGTAATGGACTGTAGATACAATGCTGCTAAGCCTTGTTGCTGCCGCTCCGATGACAAAGCGCCCAACAATAATACAAAAGTGAGCACAACAAGAGTGTCTAATTCATTTATCTATCGACCTCATTTATCGCTATATATGTGAGGTATGTCGTCGCGTAGCAGAGACATAGTTCTAGATTGTGAGCAAAGATGTCACATTGCATGCTCCAATCTTTATACAATGCAATGATTTCAAACCATGACCTAGCATATGGACGATAAGCTAGTTTCAAGTTGGCTGCAGTTTTCTTTTTACCTTAGTGATGCTTAGACTGTAACCTTCTAGGTCTTGAGAACTTCATACTGACACCTAGTATGGGAGAAATGAGGACATATATACTATGGCATCAATTATTTAGACACCTAGTATGGTATAAATTATTTAGAGCTGTGATACACCACATGCATTCACTACTGTAATCACATACATTTGGCAAGCAATCGTATGCAAAAATTGCGTGAGTGAATCACGTGCAGATGTTGATCGACATTGAGTGTATAGTTTTGAAAACGAGATCCAAATAAACCAAAGCAAAGGAAGTAATGTGGAAAATTCTAAAACAAGCAAATAGATAAAGCATGAATGAACTGCAACAATAAATGAGGTGCTTTACTTACGTGTAATCTTGTACTCTTGCTTTTTGATTGTCCAATCTACAGGCTCACATGTGAGTCAAGCTACAAAAAAGCAATGTGATTAGTTAAAACATATCATCTTGCAATGAAATGTCACACTGAAAGTGTAAAGTATATTGTGCACGTCATACAAAAGTATGGTGGAGAGCTGGCACTGTGGTCTCGCCAAAAAATTATAAGAAACGAAAGTCGTGCCCTGCCCCATAGCGTTTAAGTGTTGAGCCAAGCAAACGCATGCGTGAAAATTGGATGCAGATAACGGACTTTGCAATGTTGTCGAGCTAGAGTCGCGCTTGTGCAATTGGAATGTCCAAAGGGTTGTGAATATATGTCCTCCCTGCCATACACAAAACATGCAGATGTAACTTTATGCTCTATGTCCTATGATCAATATTACCTTCTCTCTCTCTCTCTCTCTCTCTCTCTCTCTCTCTCTCTCTCTCACACACACACACACACACACACACACACAGTTGTAAGCTGCTTTGGTCAGCAATTATGCCTTTACTAAGGGTTTGTGAGCCAATCCGATAGCTTCTGCGTGCATGGACCTTTGCTCATAAGATCAGAGCAGCGTATGCATGATTGACTACTTGACTTCTGTTGCAATGATGCTGCATCTCCTTGGAGCTACACATTAACCAACTCCCACGGACACCATATTCTGCGTTGAATTGGTCATGAGAGATGTTTGTGTTTGTCTGCAGATCGTTCTGAAATGCTTGCCTCATCAAATTTTTAGATAGGCTATCAACAAAGTTGGACAAGAAGTGCGACTAAAGTCAACAGCTCATCAGACCATGACGTGCACTAGTGGCAATATTCCCCAATGCCTTTCCCTCGACATTGAGTTGCCTACTACTAGTCCCCTCACACTCTCTGCTAAAAGTGCAAGCAACTAGCACTAAAGCCGCTGGCTTAATTACTTGAGGATAACCCTCATAAGCTTTGGTGTGATCGATCCTGCTAAGCTTTTTTGCTCTCATGTCCACTTCGACGTTTATTCTTCCCATTTCTTCAGCCTCTTCCGTCTGCATCGCCAACACCCTGATAGCATCAGCAGAAAAATGTAATGAACGGGCCTGCAAAGGCAATGAGTTTTAGTGGTTCGACTCTAGATTAGGCCAACTGATCGTCGATTGAAATATGATTATCTTCTGTCTCGAAAAGACCTCTACCATTGGTTGATTGCACAAAATATCTGATCTTTGAGAATGCATATCACGTCGGCAAGCATCCAAAGTTCCCTCCAGCTTGATGATCTACAAAATCTAACCAGGGTTTGAAAGGTCTCTGGTACTCCTCGTCATGGCCCACCTTGGCATTGCAGGGGAGAGAGAGAGAGAGAGAGAGAGAGAGAGAGAGAGAGAGAGAGAGAGAGAGAGCGTAGTAGGGTAGAGGAGTCAGTAGGGGGACCTCAAGCCTCTTGGGGAGCTTCAATCTCTCTCCTCCTCGACTTCTTGCGCTGAGTATCTCATTTTATTTGTTTTCTCATATGCATGTTATTGATCAACAAGCTAAGAATTGTTCATAGAGTCCTAGAGACTAGCCAAAGGATGAATCCAAAAAGAGATGTAAGATGCCATCATTCTATCTTGAAGTAATCCCCTCTCATATCTCACCTAAAACTTGGTGTGGATTGATTCCTCTAAGAGTGGTGAAAAGAGTCCTAGCTAGAGCAACCATTGCTTGCCCTTTGGCACCCTCAATCAAGTAGAAAGCATTGAAAAAGATCTCTCCTAAGTTACAAAAGAAATGTTGCTACAAACATTGGCATAAGCATCGAAGGCTCACAAGCTTGATAGCTGGTACTTTCTAGCTTTGATCTTTTTGCATCTCAGTGGGAGAGCGTTAATTATTGTCATTTAGACTTGTTGATAAAAGTAAATACATGCAACAAAGAAGATCTAGGAGTAGGATATATTGTAGATAAGGTAGAACAGCATCACACAGGCTAACAAAGCATGCATTACTTGTCAAAAATTTATTGGGCCGCAATTGTCAAAACCAAAAGAGGTGATGAGATGTCTCTAGAAAAGGTTTGTCTTGGTAATCATAGTCAAAAGTAAGTGAAAGTGGGGGGAACCATGCATGTGAGTGATAAAAAAGAAATTCTTACAACTCAAAGTTGAGCCCCAAATCAGGGCTCGAGAAAAGATAGGTTGGCTTTATCCAAAGCCTGTTCAAAATGAAAAATGGCCGGCTCAAGTTTGGGCAAGAAGGTTCTCAGGCCGGTTCAAATTATGGAACTTTTAGTTATAATATGAGATTTTTAGTGTGATTATCCCTTTCAAATTTAGAGTTAGTGTGTTCATATGTGTGTGAAAAGGTTCCAAAGCCGGGCCCACACTCCACAAATGTTTCCCGAGCCTTGCCCCAAATGCATGTGAGTGATAAAGAAGGAATGCTTAAAAGTCAAAGTTGAGCCCCAAATGGGGGCCAACACCTAGGAAAGAACAAGCACCACAAATGATGTTCAGCAGTTGCTATCAAGTTTGCCTAGGCTACGATCCTTGGGAAACCTAAGGTTCTAAGCTCTTTGATCCTTAAGTGATAGCAAGGATAGACCCGTTAGGTATTCCTTGGTAGGCTTTCTCTTGCTTCATGCCGGGGCTTCTCTCTTTTCACCGAGCTCTCGATCTGTGTGTGTGTGTGTGTGTGTGACTGAGAGAGAGAGAGAGAGAGAGAGAGAGAGCGTGCACACTCATGAGCTCTCGATTCCCTGCTATATGCCTTCCATTGCAATGCGTTTTTGCTACTGCTACTCAGCGCTACCCATTTTCACTTGCAAAAACTGCTTGCCCGTCCGATTCACAAGCTCTATTCTCCTTGCTTTGCTGACCACAACACTGCTGCCTGCTTTCAATTCCTTGCTCAAAATTCTTACTGCATGTGCTTGCTCATAGTGGGCTGCTCATGGCCAGCGTTGCTTCCTTTGGTGTTAATGCTCTAGCGCTACTTAATTGCCTTGCTTGATTGCAATCCCTTGAGGTTCCCTGCTTCACTTGCTCGATTGTGCAGACCTAATTTGCTCCAATGCCTTTGCACAAGAAATCTTCTCATGTAGGAAATCTTTCTCAGTGTTTTACATACAATGCATAACATATGAGCTTCTGCTCGAGAGGCACCGCATACCTAGCTAGGTATGCGGCTCCTCCCTCAAAGAACCTCATGATGTTGAGGTAAGTCACAATGTGGGAAATATTGTGAGAATTTGTCCAAGATTTCTTGTGTTGATTTGTACTGCAAGGCTTGATTGCACTTCGATTGCAATACTTAGCTCTACAAAGATCTTCAAGCTTTGCTTGATAGTTGCACACTGTCGATTCTCTCTCTACTTGTTTCTATTGGTGCAGACCCAATTCCCTCTCTTATTTCTCAATTCTCAATTCCTCTCAATATTCTTTACCTTGATTGTGTAAAACTGAATTTTACAATGAAGAAAGGAGAGCTATTCCATGTGGCAGCAATTGATTTGTTAGTCTCTTAAAAAGGGATTGAGGATCTCTTGGAGAGAGAGAGAGAGAGAGAGAGAGAGGGAGGGGAGGGGGGGGAAGCAAAGGTGTGAAGAGTGATAATAGGGAAGGAGAGGGAATCTCTAGAGAGTGAAGAAAGCAAGGGCTAAAAAAAAAAAGCAAGAGCTAATTATTAAAAAATAAATAAAAGTAGATATGGTGATGCGAACGGCCTGCATGAGCAAAGGGGATGAAGAAGAGCAGCAACAAGCTACATTAAGGTACCAAGCTCTACTTTTTGCAACTGTGTGTGTGTGTGTGTGTGTGTGTGTGTGAGAGAGAGAGAGAGAGAGAGAGAGAGAGAGAGAGACTCTAAGACCATGATTATCAAAAGTAGTGTAGGTAATCGTAGGCATGAATGTGTCAGCCGAAATGTTGGCAGAAGCCGCAGAAGGGATGACAATGGCAAAACACATACTAGTGGGAAGATGGTCGAGCATTGTAAGAAAGGTCTATGAGCCGATCCATCCAAGATTGTGCTTTGATGCAAATGACCAATACCAAAGGTTCACTCATATTTCGTATTTTGATTTTTTTCTCTATGTGATCTCAAAAGTACTTAGATTACATCATGTACACATTAAAGCAACGAATTTACATTATTTTTATTAAAAGGATTGTAGATAAAGGTGACAAGGACTCATAACAAACAAAGGGAGACATGGACAATACACCACAACATGGCAACATGGAATTATACATGTCTTCATAAAACACAGGTAATAAGTTCTTCCTTGTACAACTATAGTATTTTTACAAACTATAAAGTCCCTTCAACACTCGAGGAGAAGCATAAGTCCCCCTTCAACACTGGAGGGGATAAAAGTGGCGGGGGAAGGACACGTTCCCTACGGTATTATTATAAATGTCAAAAATGGTGCCAGCTCCACACCATACACATATATGTATGGTTTTTTTTTTTTAATGGGCACAAGATGCACGAAATGCATCTCTTTCCATCTTTATTATAATGTGCAAATTTCACCTCCATACGTCTTTAAATGAAAAATCTCAGTTGTGATGCGAGGTCATAGAGTTTTTGGCAAAATCTTCGAGGAAAGATACAATGGAGCCATCATCACAAGCTATGTCATGCTATAAAATCCACACCACTATCACTTTATTAATTCTTACCATATACATTGTGAAGCAATCAAGGCAAACTAGTTGAGAGATGAGCTCCAACCTTCGAGATCCATCGAGTCTCCTCTTGATGCCACTGATCCCCCTCGATCTTTGCCATATCCGCACCAAACCGCCTGTGATCTGACGTTGGCAAACATCGAGCTTCTTCCCTACTAAGGGAGCACCACCGAATGTCGTGGCCCTGATACCAGTTGAAAGTGTGCGCTGGAGTGCATGTGCGTACGAGGAAAGGGAGATGGAGAAGAGAGTGCATTGTGTCACGTGTGGGTGGAGCACACCTCTAAGTAAGGAGCTCCTTATTCTTTGTATATGTACAAAGATAAGGAAAGTGTATGCAATGGGTGGCCGGACACCGGGTGTCCAGCCCCGTGTGAAGACACCTTGCCTTTACCCCAGCAAAGTGGATCCAAAAACGTGGGAAAGAGTCTTGGCTCAACAAAGTTTTACATAGGAACCTAGGGCCAAAACTCTATGATGAACCCATAGGAAACTATGGGAGGCTCCGTTTGATATTCATTGTCTCTCCAGTGTTCGGGAAAAATCATTTTCACAAACATACAAAAATCCCTCCAAGACAAATCTGAACCGGAAATTTTACAATACTAGCAAGTTATTTTGCAAAATTACACTATTTTTCATGTATTTTAAGCAAAATTTTCTCCTTCTTGCCCTCCCCTCAACCAACTACTTTGATTTTGCAACCGGCTCAAGGCTAAGCTGAGGCACACTTTTCCCGAACACTGTGTATCTCCCTATTGCACTCTCGTTGGCTCTCCCTCTCCACGTTGATTGCACTACAAAGCCCAAAAAACATTCCTTGCTTCCAAAATCCTCACACTCGTCTCAAGAAAATGAAACTCAATGGCATGTGTAAATTAACTCGACATCCAACCTTTATTTCCCTTGGTTATGTCCTCTTTCACATTGGCCACATTCCCCTTGATAACCCCCTGAGCACATGGCCTTGAACGTTTTTACATTTTTTGCCATCACATGCTTGCTCTTGAACCACCGGTCTTGGGCCTCTTGGCTAGGTCCTCATATTACACACTCTAATTTCACACTAACCCCTTGCTAATTTCACTAACTTTTGCGACCTTACACACTAATATTTTGTTCTCTTAGACCATCTCGGACCTTCTGACCAGGTTTTTAAATTCTCCATCTTCTAACATTGTCTCTCCCTCATTGTCCTCAATGATCAAAGTAGGGAAATGTTTACAGACAAAATATTATGGATCCCATGTAGCATCTGTACGTGGAAGATCTTTCCGGGAAACTTGAAATTTCTTGGATGACACAATTTCTCGATCATTTTTTACTCCAATCTATAGTATCTTGTTTAGAATATGATCAAAATCTACTCTTCCAAGGTAATAATACCATCAATCAAATTATCATCCTTAGAAGTTTAACTTGCTGATATGAAATACTGGGTGAACTTGACAATGTGGATCACTAAGCTTTTTATGAATCTTACAAGGGCCTTAGTACCTTCATGAAATCTCGTGATATTTACTAGTCGACAAAGATGTAGACTTCACAAGAACTTGGAGAAATACTTTTTCTCCTTCTTCAAAAGCTCTAAAAGATAGCTTTTGATCTGCATAAGCTTTAGTCCTATCAATTTGTCACTAAATATATATTTTTTGGTACTAAGGATGTTTTGCATCTTAGTAAGAAAAGTTGCCACACTTGGACAACTAGTCTTAGAACCTGTATAATCCCTAGAGCTTTAGGGGTCATACAAAAACTCATGGTGATAAAGACCCACATTTGAAACATGTCTTGGCTCCACACTCTCAGAGGACAGCTCGAGAGACTCCAAGGCAGCTCCGATCGCATGCGGGAGCGCAAAGAGGCTTTCCTTCGACTTTGGCATCTTGGGCCTTTTTTCCGCATGGCCCAGGGTGTACTCAGATGGCACTACCGTCCACCTGTGTGGCTTTTCCCTCCTACCATTTCTTGGTTTAGCCTCATTGTACATATGGTGTTTTTTCATTGGGAGAGCCTCCCCATCATGGTTGTTGTAGCCCTCTCTCGAAGAGGTGGTTGTAGCCCTATGGGCAGTTTCATTAACTAATAGAAGGATCTTTTTCTCGAAAAAAAATAAAGCAGGTTTATCAAGTCACAAAGAGTACTTGATAGGCTCTTTTAATCGAAGATAATGTATCAAAGTATATAAACCTATTTTATTGGAAAGGCACTCAAGTATTACCTAGGTCTATTTTGGAATGCAAGAATGTCTTTTTGACAGCATGGGCTCCCAAAAGAAATCCTTTTAGTCACTGTTATCAAAAGTATTTGCAAGCATTGTTGTAAATTCTGCAACAATCCTTGCCTTTAAAATCTTGGAACAACTTGGCACACACATGGAATCTATACTTGTTGCTATAGAGAAACTAGGCCTTGCTAGAAACATGTGCCTTTGACCCCAAAAATAATAATAATAATAATTTCTATTTTAGAAATGGAGCTAGTGGAGGCACCACTTTGGGGGCAATTTAGAGAGTTTAAGCCTCCTAACAGGTAGGATATATCAAGGAAATGCTGCTCTGGACAAGTTTGGCTAGGTCTTAAAGTGTAATTCTTGGATTTGATAAATACATTGGATGCGGGATAAGTAGGAATGGGATGCACATATGGATGCTTGGGCAAGGATGATTCCCTAGATATCGTCTTCTGGTAGTGTAGAGGATACTACAATATGTTGGCTTACGATGTACTCCGATGTAACCATGAGTAGTATTTATGCGTTGCCATAATTATATTGGAGGATGGACTTAGATGGGAAAATTAGGAAAGGTTCTTGAGTAGGGACAAGTATTCTTGCTATTCTATCAGTGTCCACCAGAAGGAAAATCAAGTTCGTGCTATTGTATGGTGACCACCAGCAACATGCTATCTTCGTAGATGAGCATTGTTTTATATATTTTATGATGGGGCAAGCACATGTGATCTATATGGAATAGGGCTAACCATTTTTAAAGACTAGTACGGCCGGCCGCCTTCGGCGGCCTCTCTCCCTCTTTATCACGTGCAAAAGGGTTTTTTTTAGTTTTGGACTTTAGCCTTCAGGTCGTAGATTGTGACACATGTAAAGGGCTCCCCCTTCCGCCATACTATGTTAGTAGATGGAATCTGTTTGGCACAAGCAGAGGCCTTATTGGAGAGTTGGGAGGTAGAAGTTTCCAAGCGAGGTCTCAATATCAAGAGGCTTGGGATGCAAGGGGGTGGTGCACCTCCTCATGTGACTAATGATTTATTCAGGCTCTACAATGTGAGTTTTGATTGCAAAAAGAAGGTCACTGCAATAGGTTGGCTTTTAGGCGAGGAGGTTTGATCTTGGGGTGGAATTTTCAAGTACTTGAGTCATTGCACGTGTTTTTGAATGGTTAACTATTGCAACGTGCATAAAATGCCTATCGTACTACTTTTCTAGTGACTATGCATAGCTATTGGGTCTATTCCAGGTTTCATTAATAATTACCTTGCGAGATTCCTTTTTCCACCCGCGTCAAACCAAAGACTTGCGTATTTGGATGTGTTCTTGCGGTGCACTCACTCCGACCTAGATTGCTCCGCCCATTGGTGTATGTGTCCTTCTGTGCAGGCTTGCCCCCACCATCCCCTCTCACCAACCTCAATGAGGACAGCGAGTCACTATGGCCAATAGAGAGACCAGGCTCGATGGGCTCCCGTGCATAGTAATTCCCTCTCTGTTACTGCATCAAATAGAAGATGTTACTATTACTGCATTCAACTAACGCCCTTTCGACTTGTTGCAACCAGTATACCAAATATCCATCGCATGTGCTCCTGACACACACACACACACACACACACACACACACACACACACAGAGAGAGAGAGAGAGAGAGAGAGAGAGAGAGAGAGAGAGAGAGAGACGATGTCCCTGTGTTGGCAACTCTAATGGCACGGGCCCACCCAACATCTCCTTGCCCCGTCGTTTCGTCCTCGACTCTGCTTCCCCCTAGCTCCCTCTGCAATCCGATGCATGCAGATGTCATGGCTCGATTGCGTCGCATCCGCCCCTGGCTCCACTCCACGACAAAGACAAAACTCCCCGCTCTCTCTCAACACCTACTGACACGTGCCCTCTCTCCCTCTCTCTCCACGACAATGCACTTTCCTTTTGCTTTGATCTTTGGAGGGTATCTCATGAGATACCTTATAATTTGACTTGCTTACAAAAATTGTAGGGACATACTTATCCAATTTTGAAAGCAAGCTCTCCCAATTTGGAAACCCTACGATTTGAGGGTGGTGCATCTTATCATATTGGACTTTTAGGCCAAGTTAGCACATAATCTTGATAACTTACCACATAGTCTTGCCATGAAATAGTAGCTCTCAGAGCAGCACCCGGACTCGCACTACAAGCCAACGTGCAAGAGAGAGAGAGAGAGAGAGAGAGAGAGAGAGAGAGAGACTCTGGAGCCACACCCGAGCCCATCCTTGTAGATGTGCTCGATAATGTGCACTGCAAAATCTCTCTCTCTCTCTCTCTCTCTCTCTCTCTCTCTCTCTCTCTTCGTTGGATACGGAAAAACGGATACACCCCCGTCTCTCTATAGCCCAGGATAATCACTATATCCCAATCCATTAGAGTTCACCTTCAAAACTCACACAACTAACATCACGCCACACCAAATTTTGCATGTTTAAAGCCGTGCCACAACACACACCGTTTTCTCTTTCTCTCTCACACACATATAGGCTCGGGGAGGCACACGCATCTCAAACACCAGCACCAGATGATTGGAACAAAGCAAAGAGAAGAAGAGGGAAAAGAGGGAAGAAACAACAACAAATTTTGATATGGTTTGCTTCAATTTCGACAAAAACACCTTCTACAACACCATGAAAACCTACTAGCATCAACCTCGTCCCGCACAAGCACGACGAGTGCAAAAAAAACCTTGGCAATCAATGGCTTCACCTCCGCGTGACTCCCCTTGCTGAGAGAGGAATCAAAATCCCTCCATTGTTGGTACCTTCATTGGCTCCGACTCTCCTCTCCAAAGCTTCTCCCTCTTGAGATCCTCGTTGATCTCTCTTTGCTCCCAGACGAGCTCCCCCCCCCCCCCCCCCCCCCCTCCGAAATTACAAAAATCTGGCCCCTTGTAGGGCGTGTGTAGACCCCTAATCTTTAGCTGACTTTCTCTTATTTTTCTCAAGCTTGCATGCACCACTCCTTTTTTGGAGTGCCTTGGACCCCAAGGTACGTAGGAACTGCTTCATGGGAGCCCCTGGGCGTTGTCATGGCGGCGTGACAACCCCGGTGGGAGGCTTCCCTTCATAAACATTTTGGGGCACATTTTAGACATGTGAGAACGGTCCCAACTAGGGCGGCCACGTCATCACGGTCCATGACACGTTAACAAGGGATGGCAGACCTCACCGGCAACAACCCCATTGATGCATGGCAGTGCCGTCATCATAACCGACATCGAGTATGCACGCGCAAGGCAGAGACCCGTCTGCCATAGCCAACCAAGGAGCTCCAACCTCCTCATTTCAATGCTAATGCTCATGGAATGCGCCTGCCCCATACCATATACGCTGCCCTTCTATGTTCGGGCTCCACATGTGGGAGCATTGCTTGCCACGTGGCGACCCGTGAGTCTTTGCTCTCCAAAACTTTTCCAAGTCCATTAAAAACTTCAAATAAAACTTTGTTTTTTCCCCCAAATTGACTGCCTGCAGTTTGGTGCACAGGGATCCAATGACAAAGTGGTCGAAACCAGTTGAAACCCCCCACTGCTAACTTAGTATCTTGCATGCCTCACTACATTGTAACCTAACCAAACCCTCAAACAACGCGTGCCAAAGTGGCATGAAATCTCTTGATGCCATGAAATCTCTTGATGCCGTCGCGGCTGGCACCTACCGTCATTTTCAAAACCCCGTATCTTGACAATCTGATGCCCGTTTGATGAGCCGAAAATTCCATGCCCTTCATATGCCGCATGCTTTGCATACAAACCCTAGCAAGGCTCCAAAATCCTCGAATGGCACGTTGCCCGAGGCGATCAAACTGGCATAGGACTGACCCCCAATGAAACTTCGACTGCAATATCTTGGTATTCGGGGCTCCAATCGACGATCTAGAAAGATTGACATGCTCCATATGATAAGCTCTTGACACCTATATGTTGCAACTAGCTTTAACCTCTTGCAATCACTTGGCCTGTCCATTGCAGATCTGCAATGCACTCCACCTTCAAACTCAAATATCTTGCACTCTGTAGCTCCATTTGATGAGCCGTTTGGACCTATTCATTCAACACTTCAAGCTTTACATATCCGATCCAAAACCTGGCACTTTGGACATCCTTCACTTGTCATCTTGGCATGCCCTTTTGGAGCCCATATGGTCTAGAAAACCATATAAAGCATATATCTTTGCTACCAGCTGCCTGCCCAAGCTTTTCCCATCTACTCTAGCACTTTGCCATGCATCTATAAACATACACACCATTGCTTGTGCCCTCTCCTAGGGTCAACACACTTTGGCTGCACCAACGTGTTACCAAGACCATTCAATCAACATTCCTTTTACTTTTTTACTCAAAGACCGAGCATTTTCCTTTTGTCAAGCGAAAAGTATCTTCCTAGATTCTCTATAAAGAAGTGGGAGCAAAATTGAACATACATACTCATTCTAAAGTGATAATTAATTACCTACTGACATCCTGGGTCTATTCTAGGTTTCATTAATTAATTACCTTGCGAGATTCCTTTTTCCACCCACGTCAAACCAAAGACTTGCGTATTTGGATGTGTTCCTGCGGTGCACTCACTCCGACCTAGGCTGCTCCGCCCATTGGCGTTCGTGTCCTTCTGTGCAGGCTTGCTCCCACCATAACCTCTCACCAACCTCAATGAGGACAACAAGTCACTATGGCCAATAGAGAGACCAGGCTCGGTGGGCTCCCGTGCATAGTAATTCCCTCTCTGTTACTGCATCGAATAGAAGATGTTACTCTTACTGCATTCAACTAACGCCCTTTTGACTTGTTGCAACCAATATACCAGATATCCATCGCATGTGCTCCTGATACAAAGAGAGAGAGAGAGAGAGAGAGAGAGAGAGAGAGAGAGAGAGAGAGAGAGAGAGACGATGTCCCTGTGTTGGCAACTCTAATGGCACGGGCCCACACAACATCTCCTTGCCCCGTCGTTTTGTCTTCAACTCTGCTTCCCGCTAGCTCCCTCTGCAATTCGATGCATGCAGATGTCATGGCTCGATTGCACCGCATCCGCCCCTGGCTCCACTCCACGACAAAGACAAAACTCTCCACTCTCTCTCAACACCTACTGCCATGTGTCCTCTTTCCCTCTCTCTCCACGACACTGCACTTTCCTTTTGCTTCGATCTTTGGAGGGTATCTCATGAGATACCTTATAATTTGACCTGCTAACAAAATTTTTAGGGACATACTCATTGTAAAGTGATAATTTCTATTAGTGCCTTTTTGTTTTTGGAAAACTCTTTTCTCCTTCCCCATGGATTCTTCTCTCTTTGATTGCCTCAACTACGGTGCATTTTGCACTTTTTTTCCATAGTAGGAGGTAATAATTGCCTTGCACTAGGTTCTACTCCCATGCATGCTCCATGTGGGTGTTAGACATCGGAAACAAGGAGGGCTTGCCTAGACTAGGCCAAATGAAAAATTACCAAGGTGCATCACTTGTGTTTTGAGGTAATGTCCTAAAATGTGTCTTTTCTAT
This sequence comes from Adiantum capillus-veneris, assembly GCF_014529385.1. Classification (NCBI taxonomy): domain Eukaryota; kingdom Viridiplantae; phylum Streptophyta; class Polypodiopsida; order Polypodiales; family Pteridaceae; genus Adiantum; species Adiantum capillus-veneris. Next base: position 71,615,903 of record NC_140933.1, read on the forward strand.
ACTCAACCTGGTTGATAGGCTTGTTGTGCATCTTTGACTCGTTAAAGATAACGTGTGGTTTGCAAATTACTTTACGTGATTTTGGGTGCTAGAGATAATATTCCATCTCTCCATTTGCACCATAACCAAGAAAGATACACTTGTGTGACTCTAGATCAATATTTTTTCGAGGGTCTTTGGACACAGGCGCATATGCTTTGCATCAAAAGACACACAAATGATCATAATGACGTTTTTTGAGGGTCTTTGGACACATGTGCGTATACCTTGCATCGAAGACACACAAATGATCATAATGTGGCTTTTTTTCTTTTTTGGACACACCAAACTCCCCACATGTGGAGGTATTTATCCCTTCCAAATATTAGCCATGTTACATGGTCGGGAAAGGGTTGTGTACCATCGAGCAAGATCCATGCGTAGGCATCATCATGGCCACCTAATTGATGTACTATGTGATGGGAGCGACGGAGAGAACTCGTAGCAACCAGCTAGGAACCTCCTCCTTGGGTGACCCACCCCACAACGAGGATGCGCTCGAGTGTCCAAGGACAAGCGCCCTAGTAGCGTGAACACCAGGTGAGCACAAGGTGGCCATTTAGAGTGTGACGCAATGGGGGATTTGAACCCACAACCTGGAGGTTGAGAGGCCAAAGCCTTACTATTATACCAACTCTTTGGGGACATAATGTGACTTTTTGCTAGACCAAGTTTTAGAAAACTATCCCTAAGTGCATATATCTTCCTAATACTAGGATGACTTGCATTGTGACTATCATGACACTCAAAAGAATTTGTTTGGGAGTGTCTAAGCCCATGTGTACACATAACATCCACTTGTGGAGTTAATATCCATCTTTGATAGAAGAATTCTTTAATCGCTATAGTTTTGGTGATGAGTTTAAATGGTGTCTAACGCTCTAGACCAAGAGTGTCGTTGCGGGTTTGCGAAACGTTAGTCCTTTTTGGGACTTTTACCTTCCGCACCCGCGAACGCTTGGCTGCTTTGGCTACAGCTCTCACCCCTTAATCGCTATAGTTTTGCTTGTGAAAAAGTAGAACCTTGTATAATGGAGATAATGTCTACACTTGAATTAGAGTGAGAAGGATCCTTTTATTAAATGCCTCCACACTTGACTACATGATGGATCGTTCTCAAACTTTCAGCAAAGAGAGGCCAAGAATTCCCCTACATATGATATTTGGTGCATGGAGGACATGGTAGAGGCACAAGGTTTGGTGATGTCATTGAGCACCATAGTGCTTTCCACCTTTGAAATATCGAAAATACATCGGATTTATTCTTCATGACATAAACCCATGTTTTTCTAGTCGCATCATCTATGAATGAAACAGATACTTGCAGGACCCAAACATCAGAATGAACCAACTCAAGTTTTTTATTTTTTCTTTCATTTCCTGATTTTTGAAATTTTACCCTCTTTTGTTTACCATAAACACAATCTTCACAGAACTCTAATTTCACTTCTTTCAAACCTGGTAGAAGCTTCTTTGTTTGAAGGATTTGCATTCCTTTGGCACTCATATGCCCAAGCCGGTAGTGCCACACCGCACTGTCAACTTCTGTAGTTGTTGCATAAGCTGAAGGTTGCGTGCTCATATTACACAAGTAAAGTGTACCGACCTTTTCTCCCTTGGCAACCACCAAAGATCCCTTTGAGATCTTCCACCGTTTGTTTCCGAATGCAGTGTTGTGACCTTCATCGTCCAATTGTCCTGTAGAGATCAAATTTTTCCGAAGAGAAGGAACATGCCTAACATCTTTAAGCTTCCATTCATTTTCGTTAGCAGTTTTAACAGAAACTGTACCTTTACCGACAATCTCACAAGCTTCATCATCTCCCAAGTATACATACCCAAAATTACCTTTGGTGTAGTCTTGGAAATGTTGCTTGTGTGGTGTCGCGTGGGATGAAGCCCCGGAATCTACTATCCAGGAATTAGACACATTGTCTAATGAGAGAATTAGAGCATCTTGCTCTACTTTATCTGCCACATTGGCCTCTGATGTTGGCTTGTTGTCTTGAGACTCGGTCTCCTTCTTCTTCTTGGACCAGCAATCCTTCTTGACGTGGCCCTTCTTGCCGCAATTCCAACAGTCAAGAACTGACTTTGTACATGACTTGCTCCGTCTTGAGCGATCACGACCCTTTTGGGTTTTGAATCTCTCCTTAGGCCTTCCTCTTGTTTCCACTGACAGTACAGCACTTGATGATTCTCATGTGCTTATCTCTCGTATTTCCTCTCTTAGGAGAACACCCACAACATCATCAAACTGAAGAGTATTTGTGCCAGAAATAGAATTACTTACAACCATCACAAGGCTGTCCCAACTATCCAGTAGAGATGATAGTATAAGGAGAGCTCGCACTTCGTCATCAAAATTGATTTTTACCGATCGAAGTTGACTTATGTTTGTGTTAAAGTCATTTAGGTGTTCTTCAACCGAACCATTCTCTGCCATCTTTAGATTGACAAGCGCTTCATAAGAAATACCTTATTGGATGCGGATGGTTTCTCGTAGAAGTCATCAAGTGACTTCATCAAGTCCTCCGTGGTCTTCATCTCCGAAACATTGAAGGCCACCGTTGACGCCAAGCTTAACCGGATTGTTCCCAGTGCCTTTCGGTCAAGGACAATCCATGCTTCATCTGCCATCGTTGCGGGCTTCTTTGCAAGACCGCCTAGTGGAAAATAGAGGTCCTTTTGGTAGAGATAGTCTTCAATCTGCATCTTCCAATGTTGGTAGTTTTTGCCGTTGAACTTCTCAATCTTGAGCTTCCCTTCCTCCGCCATAACTCCCACTTAATTCAAGGAATCCTTTCCTTGAGATAATTTAGCTATAAGCAAAAACCTTGCTCTGATACCAGTTGTTAGGAAATAAAACGTACCTAAATAGATAATTGAGTAGATTACTTAATGGAGAGAGACAGATTTACATACACGAGATTATAGAGTAGAGAGAGAGAGAAAGAGAGAGTACACACGATATACGTGGTTCACCCAAGGTGGGCTACGTCCACAGGAAAGCAGCCACTCAATGGCTTTAGTACTTCAAAACAAGAAGTAGTTTACAAAGGGATTATACCCTTAATGGAGCTCCCGCCTTGCTTCACTCTCACCACCTCACACTCACCTTGTTGCATCAACTTCACACTATGAAATGTGTGTAGAAATGGCCTCCTTTTATAGGCCAAAAGGGTTTCCCTCTCTCATGAGAGGCAGCCATGTGTAGCCGCCCTTGTGTAGATAAGTCCAAATCGGGCGGACCCTTCAATCTGCCCATGTGTGGCCGCCCTTGAGAAGACAAGCCCGCTTTTGAATTCGGCCACCGGCCATTGACTTCCGACCACCGGCCAACCGACCGGTCGTTTTCCGACCACTTTCCGGCTGCCGTCCGGCCATAATATTCCGGTGAAAAGGAATATTCCGCCCCCGAGGCCCCTAAAGTTGCCCCTGATTTTTTGGCCGTGAAAATTTTGGTTTTCAGCGAGTGATTTTCCTTCACGCACGATGGCTTCTCGTCATAATGGGGGCCTTACAAATGTGCGCTTTTACCACACAAAATTAGAAGGGTAAATCAGGCTCCATACTTAACACCCACAATGCCTCCTATCCGGTTCATGGAGTTAGAAAGATTGTGCTTACTGCTGCAAATGGAAGTTCTTTCACACTTGTTGATGCACTTTATGTACCTGGGATCAAGAAGAATATTTTATCTGCACTTGCTAGACTTGGACTTGTAGTCAAGTTTGTGGATGACAGATGTACAGTCCATGATCTCAATTTCGATAATGAAATTGTTGCATTTGGCATATTATGTCGTGGGCTATATAAGCTCACTTTGTATGACAAGTGTGCAAATGCAGTTGTGGATTCTAAGGCTATTTCAAATGCAAAACTTTGGCATGCATGTTTTGGGCATCTGAATTTTGTCAATTTGCTGCGTTTGTAAACTGGCAAAATTCAGATGCCCAAAACATCTGAATATGGTTGCTTCTTTGCCGCCTCTTGAAGCACCTGTCAATCATGTTTGTGAAGGCTTTATTTTGGGTAAAATTCAGCATTCTAAGTGTCCAAAGGATGGTTCAGTTAGGGCCACATGTAGCTTGCAGCTTGTGCATAGTGATGTTTGTGGGACCATGCAAACTCCGTCCTTGGGAATTTACTTTACTTCATGACTTTCATTGATGATTACTCTAGGCATGCATGGATATTTCCGCTTAAAGCGAAGTCCAAAGTTTTTATGTGCTTCAAACAATTTTTGGCTATGGCTTTGGCTATGGCTGAAAATATCTCAAACTGTGCTATGGGCACCCTCCGTTCGGATCGAGGGGGGTAGTCTATGTCTCATGAATTTAATGCATTTCTGGCTAGGCGTGGGATAAAACACCAATCTACAGTGCCTTATACACCCGTTTTTACAAAAAACCAATTTTGCAAAAAATTTATAGACTAAGACTTTTTCGGCCTCCCTCATGCAGAGGTGTGAAGTCTCTCACACACTTTCCTTTTCACCATTGACCACATGTCTTCCTCTACACAAGTTGCCTTGCATGTCCTAAGAGCCTTTCCACATGTAAAAACCTTTCCTTCAAGCATGAAATCTCTACACTTAGGCCTTCATAAACACATAAAACATACACATCCTAGATCTCCCTGCTTGTAATGGGACTTCGTACTTGCTTTATCACCCATGCCTACACCTGAAAGCATACACATTATTGTCTGTACCCTCTTCTAGGGTTGACAAACTTTGGCTACACCATCATTGCCCAACCCCTCATTGAACATTTATGTTCAACCAAAGTCTTTATTCATCTACAAACTGTAAACACTGGAAAACACTGTGAGAACACACCAAAAACCATATATATAGTCTTATTCCTGCTAATTGTCGTCACCCCTCAAGTTGGTTGCCCAACCCCCTGCATCATAGCAAAGCCTTCGCCTAGATCAAAGACATAACCCTGAGTGCAACCATTCATTTAGAGTAGCCTCCTGTAGAACTACACCCATGCACATAAACAGTGGTGCATATAGAATGCATGCATCAATCCTTCACCGCTCCATGCATCCACAAGCATCTAGTCCTCTTCAAATTGAGCACAATCTTGCTCACCATCTTGTTCAACAGATGAATCATCCATATCGTCACCCACCTCGAACCTATCTGGCATACCTTCCCAACCATAGAAGATGGAAATCTCCTCCAAGAACTCCTATACCTGTTGAATATCCCATTGCATAGCTGTATCCACAAGCATACTCATCACGTGTGAAGCACATACCACTTTTATAAGCTTTTCCACAGCCATACCATGTGGCTCTTCACTTGGCACAATCGGCAACACCTGCTCTTCGATCAAAGGCTTCTCTACCTGCATCAGCTTCATCTTCTCTTCCATACCTGTAAGACTCACCTCCTCTTCAAGACCATCCAAGAAAGTAGAGCCATATGGCTCCACTAACTCCTCTTGTACGTCATCTTCATGAACCAATTCTTCTAATACATGCTCTACTGCCATATTTTTAGACAAAAAAGAAGGAAGCTCACCCCATACCATTTCATCCTGGAGCATAGCATCAACAGACTCCTCCTCCTTGTAGGAATGGGCATATCCACTTTGTTCAGCTTCATCACCATCTGTCTCTGCCCTAGACGGATCCCCTGTCCACATTGCCTAGATGTACATATCAGTGAGGAAGACACATCCTTCTCTCCTAACAACAACACATGTGCGCCATGGGATTCAAACATCAAGCTATCGTGCTTGTAGCTACACTTCAGTGATGGTCCTAGGCTATGCAACCATTCCCTACCAAGTACCACATCTACCCTCTCCATATTCATAACCTGAAAATCCAAGGATGTGGAATAGCCTTGTATTTCCAACGGTACAGCTCTGACTTGAGTATCCCATATTGCGGCATCATAACCATTCATCATTGCTACCTTGTAGCGGTGGGAACTCGGAGTTTGAGACAATTTGAGTTTTTTCACTAATCCATAGTTAATGAAATTGTGAGTAGCACCGTCATCTACCAAGATGTGCACCTTGTGCCCTTGATAAGATCCGTGCATATGCTTTAACTCATGTGGACCGAAGGTCTGTTGCCACATGGAAGTTGTGATACAGCATTCATGCACCACCTCGATGTGTGTTACTTCCACCGTAGACAATCATGAGGAAGACTCAAGAGGCAGCAGTTGCACCGTGTGCACTACTTTCTCCTTGCCGTGAGCATCAAATTTCCCCTTGTGACAATCCTTTTTTCCATGGATGCTTCCCAATCATTGAAGCATAACTTCTGTTTTTCAGCCTTGTCAAAGTCCTCAGGAGCGAGAGGACCAAGAGACCCCGGAGTATGCTGTAAGGCGTGAATTCCATCCCACTTGCTGAGAAAGATATTCACCGCATCCTTATTGTGATCTCGGTCCACTCCCTTAAAAGTCGGTGGCTTGGTGTTTTTCAACAACTCGTCCACCTCCTTTGTAGTGAGAGAGTGCAAAGAGTCCAGAGAAGGACCTTGTCCATGATTAGAAGGGCCTTGCCCCTGATCGGCAACGTGCTCATGCATGTGTGTGTCAACAGGGCCCTTGGCCTGCTTCTGCTGCATAAATTGTATCACTAACGTGGATAATATAGTGACATTTTTATTTAAAGATGCAAAATTTGTTTCCATTACTGAGATGCGTGTCTGAAGTGTGTGAAATTCCTGAATATCGAGCAATTCATAAGCGTCATCACCTCCTATAGCGTCACGGAACTCTCCATGAGAGTATCTGGCCGAGAGCCATCATGGGAGGGATCAGGCGTATGATGCTCAAAATCAAAGGTCTTGACTCATATTGATATCTGAATCCATGGCAACACCGTGCAGTGTAAGAAAGAGAAAGAAGAATACCTTGATTCGAAAAACAAGCTTGTAGTCATAGTATACACCACAAACGATGAGAATTAGCCATGCTAATTATTGGGTTCTTCAAAGCTTTGTCAGCCCGTAATTCCCCCCCGTGCACGTACCTCGCTTGAACACGCCTTAGTCGATTCATTTGCAGATGTTGATTTCTTTAGTGCAACGACTTTATGGACATTTTCACTAATGACAAAATTTTGAAATTGTAAAACTTTACGTAGGGAATTGTCGATTGTTGATTGCTTTATGCAAAGAATTGTCGACTGCTGATTGCCCGGCCCTTTGCCGATGGTGGCCAAGTACGCCCTCAAAGGCTGCGACCATCGTGGGCACTTGCCCTAATGATTTAATTTGGGCTTGCCCTAAAGCTTTGGGCAGCCCAATATGGTGAGGCCAAAGAATTCCAAGAGTTGGCGATGGCGGGCAGCGACTCCGACTGCTGCGAGCAAGAGGGGGAGAGAGAGAGAGAGAGAGAGAGAGCTTTGTGGCTCAACAAGGTCGGCTCCTGTGTGATGGGTTCTGATGGCCTGCCTTGCGTGCATGCTCCAAGCTCGGCAGCGCGGCATTTGGGTGAGGTCAATAGCGCGTCACTCCCCGCCTCAAGAGGCCCTGCACGCGGTGGTGTGCCTTGGCGTCCTTCCCCCCTTGGCAAGAGAGAAGCCTCACACAATGCAGCATGCAAGATGCCAAGAAAAGAAGCACGCCTTTTTCCGAGTTCTGTGGCTCTGTTACCAGTATAAGACCTAGGGTAGCTAGACCTTGAGATCCTCCTCCCAACCTCCCATTATATAAGCAGGCTCCTAGCCTCTTTCCGTAGACAGATCCCCTGTCCACATTGCCTAGCCCGGCCGCCTGGCCGTAGTTCGTGAATCCATGGCCTTGCCCTACGGGACCATTGTCCTGATATAAGATATGTACGCCAAAGCTTTGTCAACCCGTAAGTCCCACCAGTGCACATACCCCACTTGAACATTTGGTAGTCGACTCGATTGAAAATATTGATTTCTTTAGCACAATGACTTTATGGACATTGTCGCCAATGGATAAAATTTCAAAATTGTCAAACTTTACGCAGGGAATTGTCGACTGCTGATTGTTTTGTGCAGGGAATTGTTGACTCTTGATTGCCCGGTCCTTTGCTGCTGATGGTGGCCAAGTACGCCCTCAAAGGCTGCGACCACCGTGGGCACTTGCCCTCATGGTTTAATTTGGGTTTGCCCTAAAGCTTTGGGCGGCCCAATATGGTGAGGCCAAAGAATTTCAAGAGTTGGCGATGGCGGGCAGCGGCTCTGACTGGGAGCAAGAGGGAGAAAGAGAGAGAACGCGCACGCTCCATGCTCAGCAACGTGGTGTTTGGGTGAGGTCGACTGCGCACCCCTCCCTACAAGAGGCCCAACACGTGGTGGTGTGCCTTGGCGTCCTTCCCCCCTTGGCAAGAGAGAAGCCTCACGGCATGCAGCATGCAAGATGCCAAGAAAATAAGCACGTCTTTTTCCCAGTTCTATGGCTCTAATACCAGTATAAGACCTAGAGTAGCTAGACCTTGAGATCCTCCTTCCAACCTCCCATTATATAGGCAGGTTCCTAGCCTCTTGCCCTAGACGGATCCACTGTCCACATTGCCTAGCCCGCCGGCCGCCTCTTGGCCATAGTCCGTGACTCCCTGGCCTTGCCGTACGGGACCATTGTCCTGACATTCATCACAAGGTAGAGTGGTCACCTCATCAGCACTCTTCTTGAAAAATCCTCTATGTTGCACCACTATAGCATACTCTATGGCTACCTTTAGGAGCATAGCCACCAATAGGGTACCGCACACCAGTTTTACTTGCATATCCTCTTTCACAGACTTCAACTCTTCAATTTGCTCCTCATTTACATTTCCAATCGACACGCCTTCATACACATAGTCAGGAATCTTTAATCTTACCAGCTTGACCTCATTGGAATCAATTTTCTCACCGTAGGACGTGAAGTCTTCATACAGCTTTCCTCTTTGCTAGTCTCCCAGAACTTGGAGCTTGTATTATTATCATCCTTGCCATTGGTTGACTTCGTGTCTACATCTTCATCCTCTTGCTGCTCCATGAAAAGTTGGCCACCACCTTGGCTTTGCACACACTCTTTGTCCACTTTTGAGCTTTTGGTATCGGCAACCTGACTGGAATCTACTACTTTTGCATGCACAATCTTAGTAAGAACATGCTCCTTTACCTCTTTATGCTGCTATGGAAACCCGACATTTGCTACCTCTTTAGCACACCGACTATTTTTGACAAGAGGCTTATCCTCGTTGACAAGCTCATCCACCACTGACATATGCACATCATAAACTGGAAACCTCTAAGGAACATAACCAATCATAGGCCTTACCTCAACAGGCTCCCCACTTTGAACAATTGACACCTCCTTCGGTTGAACCATAGGACACTCTGCAATCGTCGCAACAGGCAAGTAATCAGCAGGCTTCATCAAGCCCAACTCTAGCTTCCACTTAACTTTTTTGCTCTTCACTTTGGCCAAATAGACTATATCTTTGTAGGTAGGGCTCCACACTCCACCTTGTCCTTGATCTTTGGATGCAAGCACTCAAGAAACTTTGACAACTTCAGGTATAGGTTGCCTTTGACCCCAATAGCAACCTCCAATTGCTTCCAACATGCTTCAAATTGCTCTAGAGAAATGGAAAGACTTACATCCTAGCGTACCGCCTTCAACCTAGCACCGGCTTCTTCAGGACAGATCGTTTGCCAAAATTGCTTTAGAAACTGCATTCGTAGCTCTCACCATGAACTTTGATCACCATCACCTAGACCATATGGGTCTTTGCTTGTCCTCGCAACAATAACGGTACCATCTGTAGCTTTTTCGCATCTGTCAATCTACGCATTGACATCATCCACTATTCAAAATCTGCTACCCAATCCTCTGGATCTTCAATACCTGTGAAAATAAGTACAAATGCTTGGCTTCGCCATCTTGATCAATTCGCAATTTCACTCTTTACTTTGACCACTTGCCAATCATTTGGCAGCTTCAAACTCTGCTTTCAACTTCTACCAAGGAGCTTCAGTATATTCATTCGTGGGGGCACCACTGATGGAAAGGGGGAAGAGGGAACACACCCAACACACACAATGTTTGCCTCTCTATAGCCCAGAGATTCTATTGCACCCCTATCCACACAGAATCATACACACGAACACACACTTCTCTCAAACAAACTCGCAAGTACACCCAAATCAATGCGCACACACTCGCGTGGACCACGATCTACCTCACACCCATAAACACATCAATTTCTTACATCCCTTGCACACAATCACCTCTCTCTCTCTCTCTCTCTCTCTCTCTCTCTCTCTCTCTCTCTCTCTCTCTCTCTCTCTCTCTCTCTCTCTCTCTCTCTCTACACATCACACCCTCGGGGGGGCACACTTGCCTACACACACCCACAAAGACCGCACAACAGATCAGAAGAGAAGAGAGGGGAGGAGGAACGACACCAAAAGCAACGCAATCAGAGCTTGCTTCTTCTTCAATTGATGGGCTATGGTGGAGCATACAACAACCAAAGCTCTCTCCTTTTCTATTCTGTCTGTTGCAGTCCCCCCAAAATACAATAGAGTATGAAAACTTAAATATCTCCTAATTGGTGCAGAATTTGCCTATGTGCGTAAGACGCAAAAATGCTCAAAACGTCGTTTTCCTGACCATAGTAGCCCGTTTTTACAAAAAATCAATTTTGCAAAAATTTTATAGACTTAGAATTTTTTGGCCTCCCTCATGCAGAGGTATGAAGTCTCTTAGACACTTTCCTTTTTACCACTGATCACATGTCTTCCTCTACCCAAGTTGCCTTGCATGTCCTGAGAGCCTTCTCACATGTAAAAACCTTTTCTTCAAGCATGAAATCTCTACACTTAGGCCTTCATAACCACATAAAACATACACTTCCTGGATCTCCCTGCTTGTAATAGGCCTTCGTACTTGCTTTATCATCCATGCCTGCACCTGTAAGCATACACATCACTGTCTGCGCCCTCTGCTAGGTTCGACACACTTTGGCTGCACCAACACAAAAAATTGGATGATAAGATTGACAAATGTATTTTTGTTGGTTATAGTGCTAAAAGCAAAGGTTACAGGTTGTATCATCCACAAACAAAGCGTATTCTGGTTTTATGGGATATTGTGTTTGTGGAAGATTCTGTTCAGTCCTTGTTGTCATGTACTAGAGACAGTAATGTAAGCTCACAAGACATTTATGACACTTTGTTGGCTCTTTTCAATGGTTGAAGTATGAATGTAAATTCCAATGAGGGAAATGTACAGCCTATGGGGGTTTCTAAAAATGTTACAGATCAGCCTATTATTACTGATGCAGATGTACATGATGTACTTGATGAGGAAAGAGATGAAAATGAGCAGGCTAGAGGTATGCCTAAATGGCTGGTGCATACTTTGCATGACAGTAAATTGGATGCATCTTTGTCTAGTCAGGCTCATTCAGGCTCTTGCCATGCATCTTATGCATCCGATTGTTATGCTTTAGTTGTGTCTAGCTTACATGATGTTGAGGAACCTCTGTCTTTTGATGAAGCACAAAATTTAGAAAATTGGATCGCTAACATGCAATCAGAATATGATGCACTTATAGAAACTGTCACATGGACTTTATGTGATTTGCCTCCTCGCAAAAATGCCATTGGTACAAAGTGGGTTTAGAAGTTGAAACGCAAGCCAGATGGTGAGATCGATCGCTATAAGGCTCAACTTGTTTTTGCAAAGGGTTATGCATAGCAAAAAGGCATAGATTATGAAGAGACCTTTGCTCCCAGTTATCGTATGACGACTGTGCATTTTCTATGTGCATTGGCAGCTCATTTTGGTTGGGATATACATCAGTCAGACATTGTTATTGCTTTCTTGAATGGTGACATATCTGAGGAAGTTTACGTAACGCAGCCTTGCGGTTTTGTCAACAAAGGACAAGAGGATAAGTTGTGCAAATGTAACAAATCTTTGTATGGGTTGAAGCAATCTCCTCGGGATTGGTATGAGAAGGCTGACACTCATTTGGTCAAATGAGGCTTTCGTAATAGTCCAGCAGAAAGCATATTGTGTGTAAAGCGTGAGGATGATGTACTTCTCATTGTCTCTTTATGTAGATGATTTGCTGATCACTAGACCAAATGAGAGACATATTGCTAAATTTAAGGCTGATTTGAATGCTACTTTCAAGATGAAAGATTTGGGATTGTTGCATCATTACTTGGGTATACAATTTAAGTAGTGTGATGATGGTATTGCCTTGTGTCAAAAAAGTTACATAGAAACATTTCTATGTAAGTTTGGACTTGAGGATTGCAAACCTATTGCTACTCCAATGGGTTTGAAATTGATTCTTCATGATGCTGGTGATCCTGCAGATGTCCTCTTTACCAAATTGGTCTTGGATGCCTCAATTATGTATGGAACACGAGGCCGGATATTCAATTTGCAGTCTCACAGGTTAGCAAATCTATGCATAGCCCAGGGTCTAAGCATTGGCAGGCTGTCAAGAGAATTTTCCACTACTTGAGTGGCACTTTACATCTTGGCTTGTTTTATCCCAAGGGGGGGTCATTGCTGCTAGACTTACATGCTTTTGTGAACTCGGATTGGGCTGGTTGTTTTGACACGCGAGTGTCCACAAATGGTTTTTGTTTCATGCTCGGCAGTCCATGTATCACATGGTTGACCAAGAAGCAAGATATTGTGGCCACTTCTAGTTGTAAGGTTGAGTACATAGCATTCTTCACAGCTACGGTTGAGTGTATATGGCTTAGACACTTAATGGCTGATTTGGGTGTTGGAAAGGACACTACCAACACTATATACACTGACAATCAGAGTGCATTGGTAGTTGCAAGGAACCCAGTTTTTCATGCTCGCACAAAGCACATTGAGGTGCATTACTACTATGTCAGGGAGAGGCTCTCAACAAGAGAGATCAGCTTGGCTTATGTGCCAACACAGGACAAACTTCGATATATTTTCACAAAGGCATTGTCTCGTGAGAAGTTCGAAGCTTTTTGTAAAGCTTTGGGCTTACTCCCCTTTGTGGATTGATCATGTCCTCGGGGCATGGCCCTTCCCTTTACTCTATGTGCCAGCTATCGTTCACCGCATCACTCCTAGGGGGGATTTGTTACCATATACATGTGGTAGTGATGTGTGTGAATACACTAGGATCATTGGGGCATTTTTTCCCTCACTAGGAGGTTTTTTCCCCCGTGCATTGTATATATGCCCATTCATTCTAGGGCTATCTATCTTTTCATTGCACACTAAGTAATACACTCTCTGTTGTGTGCCTTGAGCTTCCTTCATCTTCTCCAAGTTGTGTGTGTTTTCCTGCAACCCCAATTCCAACATACAAGAATGCGGTTGTGGTTCTATCATCATTCTTCCTGGTTGCCTTAGCCTCTGCCCACTTGGTCAAATAGTCCGTAGCTACAATGATATATTGATCTTGAGTTCTATAAGCAGGTGGTTGTATTTGCCCAACAAAATCTATGCCCCATTTTGCAAAAGCTCTAGCCCCCATCATTGGTCTTAAAGGCATGCTATCTACCCTTGTTGGTATTTTTGCTCGTTGGCATGCATCACATCTTTGAGCATATTCTTTGGCATTTGCAAAAAATGATGGCCACCATATGCTTGCTATTAAAATTGCTTAAGTGGTGGTTTCACTAGAAAAGTGACCTGCAGCTAATCCAGCATGTGCTTGTTCTAGAATGGGTATATATTCCTCTTCATTTGCACAGAGACGCAAATGTTGATCCTTTCCTCTTTGATACAATTGGTTTCCAATAAGAGCATAGTCTCTTGCTTCAATTTCAATAGCTCTCTGGTGGCGTTTACTCATATCCTTTAGAAATGTTTTGCTTGATAAGTAAGTAACTATATAGTTACTCCACTTAGGAACGAGTGAGATTTGAAATAATGCCACATGAGGTACGGGTGTTTGTTTCTGGCATTGAAGACAGTCTTTCACAAATGAGTGAACATCATTCCTCATGGTTGGCCAAAATACTCCAAGTCTAAGGATTCGTTGCATAGTTTGGTCTTCCACAAAGTGAAGTCCTACTATGGTAATGTATGCTCGATTTAGGTAGTGGGTTTTCTCCTCAAGATTAATACACAAAAGCAATATTCAATCTCGATTTCTTTTGTATAGCTTCCCAGCTAGTAATTGATACATAGCCAATTGTCCAATTAATCCTGGTGTAATAGGAAGTGATATTTGAGAATCCACTTGAGCTATAGTCATCAATGAAACCATGTTTTCTGACCAACGGGGTATCGTTTCCACGGAGATATGCATTTGGTAGACCATCTTTTACCCCTTTTGGTGGTTCTCCTGAAATAATCCTTGATAAATGATCTGCTCTTTGGTGTGTGGTGCCTTTTTTTACAACTACAGTGAAATCAAATTCCAAAAGAATGATGAACCATCTCACTATTCTTCATGCGTTGCATGGCTTGTTGACCAAATACGATAAAGCTTGTGGTCCACAAAGAACACAAATTTTTTGGCTAATAGGTAATGTCTATACTTTTTTACGACATAGATCAGCCCTAATCCTTCTGTTTTGATTGTATAGTTTTTCTATGCCACATTCAATTGTCTACTAGCATAGACAATGGCAAAATCAATGTTTTCATCCCTTGGTTGAGCTAATATACACCCAATGGAAAAATTGAAAGTATCAACATGTACATGGAATATCTTATTCCAATCTGGTGCTTTCAATATTGGGCTATAATGAGATCTTGTTAAAGCTTCATGAAGGATTCTTCACACTTGTCAGTCCATACAAAGAGTGTAATCAGGCCATACATGGGTTTTGCGAGTATAGCATACATATAAATGAATCGTCTATACTATCCACAATGTCCCATGAAAGCATGAACCCCTTTGACTATTGTCGGTCTTGGCAATTCAACAATAATATGAATTTTATCCATATCGATTGCTATGCCATTTTTAGACACTATATATCCAAGAATTTTTCCTTGTCTGGCCATAAATGTGCACTTTTCAAGATTTAAGAAAATCCTATAAAGTCTACATTGTTCAAAGACCTTTTTGAGATGTTCAAAATGATCATCTCGGATTGATGAATGTACACATAAATCATCCATATATACTTCCAAGAAATTCCTAAGATATTCTTTGAAAGCATGGCTCATCAACCTTTGGAATGTGGCAGTGATCCGAGCCTATCACAAATTTTTGTTTATCATATTTTGTTGGTTTTCCTTGCTTCTAGAGGTTTACAATAAAAGAAAGAGTGAGAACAACCTCTTGGAAAAAATTTTAAAAAAATGATTTTTTCTTGACTAGTTCACCGGAGGTGAAAGGTAGAGGGAGAACCTAGTGGTAAAGGGAAGGGAAAATATGTAAATGTGAAAAGAAAAGATATGATGTGGTTGTGGAGCCATGCACCCATGATTCAAGGGACATGAGTGGCTCATATCATCATGGCTTTGGAGCCATATGATGATTCAAACAAATGGGACCCAAGTGGAAGACTTGGTAAAGGAAGAAACCAGGCACATGATTTTGTTGAATTTTTAAAAAATACTTCCACTCCGATCCAAAAAAAGTTGTCTTCATCAAAGTTGTAACTGACGAGCTGAAGATTCTGGCCATATTTTTTTTATAATTTTTGCACCTACGGTCTAGGAGATATGGCCAAAATGGTGGACGGCAGTTTTTTCAACTGTGGTGGAGACCACCCCCCTACCTTTACACACACACACCCTTCCTTTCCACATTGAGACCTTCTTTTAAATCAGCCATTAGTCTTCTCACCCTCCTCTCCTTCCTCCTCTCTCTCAAGCTCAAAAACCCATCAAAGTTCCTCTTCTAATCACCTCTCAAGTCATGCTTAATCTTGTTGTAATTCATAAGTTCTCATTCAACCCCTTTCTATTATTACTAGATATGTATTGATTTTATGTAGATTCTTTACATTTTAAAATAAGGAAGCTCTTGGACTCAAGCTATGGAGGAAGGAGTGAAGACAACACAAGTGATGATGGAGCTAATTGGTCAACAAATCACTTGGAAGGAGCTTCTTCATTGGTTGAATGTCCCTAATCAAGCTTCATTTGTACAAATTACACTTGTATCTTAACCTCACTCCTAATCACTCTCTTTCCTATATAAAGAGGCCTTCCCCTTTGTAATTTCAAGCCTCCCTCAGCCCATTGAGCCTTTGTATCACTCACCATGAGCCCATAAGCTCATTCATTCACTCTATTCTTGCACATCCTAGAGTGCAAATTGTTTCATGCTAGTAACCTCTCCTCCTCTTACTTGTGTTAATTAAGTGAAATGTTGTATATGCGTGTGAGAGTGCTTGATGTGATCTTGGCTAATCCTTGAGTGATTGTTTGGTAATCTATATGCTATTTGTGTTGGGAGTGTTTGAAGTCATCCATTGCTTGTGCACACACCACGGTTAATGCTTCATTCATAGTGCTCTCTCTCTCTCTCTCTCTCTCTCTCTCTCTCTCTCTCTCTCTCTCTCTCTCTCTCTTTGTGTAGCGGTCCTAGTCCACGCTTCCAAGACTAGGTGGTGCCCTCATCTCATTTCCCTTGTGGCGCAATGGAGTTTGTTTTGGTGTAGAGGCCGCCATTCCAAATTTCCTTCGTCAGCAGGAGCATTAGTTAACCCAAAAGGCGTAACCTTATAGGCAAAAATACCCCATTCAGATGCAAAGGTGGTTTTATGCTGATCTTTTGGATCAACCAAAAGTTGATTGTACCCCGAAAAGCCGTCTAAAAAGCTGTAAGCTTCTTTTCCTGCAAGTCATTCTAAAACATGCTCGGTGATTGGAAGAGGGTAGTTATCTTAATGGTGGCTGCATTTACTTTTTTGAGATTGACAGATACTCTTAATTTTCCATTTTTCTTGGGTACCACCACAATTGAAGGCACCCAATTTGTGTGTTCAATTTCATAAATGAATTCCGCTTCCTTGAGCTTCACTAAAATGAATACACCTCCTTTAGAGTTTTCTTCAACTCTTGATATTTTTTCTTTTGTTCAACCCGTGTCATAGGTGATTCGTCATCCTGGTGCTTAGGTTTTGATTTTCATTTTCCTTGGTGTTTTTGATGTTCCTTGCTTGTTGTTTGAGGGATATCTATCCGTGATTTTGTCTTTGACACAATCATGTGCATCTATCTCGGTATCAAAAATTGTGTTCTGCTAGAAACTAATGGCATAGGTCGAGACTTCAATTTTTTTGTTTCTCTTTTTCTTCTATACCATTTCTGTCTTCTTGGTTTTTGATTTGGAAAGTAAAAAAACTTTTCCTCTCCTCCTTTTAGGAGTAGTTGGGCTCTCACGTGTTCTTTTTTTAATCCAAAATCATCAGATGTAGCTGAATGTTCTTCAAACTCATCAGTAGCATCATAATAGAGGTGTGAAAAGACTTGCCAAATCACATGCTCTTCAAGCCTATGAAGTCAAAAGTGCAAAAATATGGCAAAAATTCCCTGCTATAAAAAATTACGATTATTTACTTTGCTTGCAGTTTTTTCCCGGAGTGGATGATTTTGATCAATACATGTTTTTATGCATCTATACATGCCCCAAAATTGGTTTGAAGAAAAATGCACATCATTTGCAAGCAATTTAGACAAAGAGCATGTCAAAGCAAAAATTGTGGAATTTCCTAACTTTGAAACTGTATTTTCCTCATGGGCGCAATGCAAGCTGCTAAGAAAGCAAAGAGGAGAAAGACACAAAAATAGAAGCTGCATGAGCTTCCACTGTATCAGTTCGAGCCAAGTTCTCTGAAAACGGCCAAAGTAACCTACTTGTTGAAAGAACAGCTTGAGGAGCACAACACCATAGTCTTCATCGGGAAATTCAAAAGTGAAGATGGAAGTCGTGTGGAGTTACAAATGCTACTGAAAGAAGTGTATGACATAGCAGTTGAGCCAGCTACAAAAGAAGCCAACAGGAGATTGGGACTTCAAACATTTTATAGTCAAGAACCATGTGGAGTAGATTTCCAAAAAGCTTACGAACTACTGTCGATGATTAAAGAAGATGGATCTGCCCAGATCACAGATCACCAAGGACCAAAAGTTGAGGTAGTCATCAACAAAGATATAGTGGCTGAAGCACTAAAGCTACCAACAGAAGGTATGACGATGAGAGCCCGAGATAGAAGAACAGCTGAAACATTCACAAAGAGTACAGTTGCCACCACCTTCTCTGATCTTATGTTAAAGCGAGTAGAGAATCCCACCCACCTATACCACCGGCACTTCCACTTCCTCGCCAAGAAACCACCAAAGTACACTACCCCAAATCATGATGTTGCAATGACCTTCATGCAAGTATTGAAGTCGCGACAGGTAAACAATCCATAGATCATGCTCAGTATGTGCTTACAACACTCTAGAGTACAAAGAAGGAAAGTCACATGCTTAGGAGCTCCGAAAGTCTTACTTTGAATTGCATACCATGCCATTGGGATGTCCAATAACTTGCCAAATTCAAGGGTCCTAGGACCAAAAACCCTGAGAAGAAGATCCAAGAAGATCCTAAAGACATGCTTGAAAGGATGTATGCGGAAGCTGAATCCCTGAAAATACAAGGGACATTGGCGGAAGCTCAACGAAAAGCCAGAGAAGAATCAACTGCTCAACAACCACAGCAAGCAGAAGTTGAGAAACCAACTGAAACAGAGCATGAAAGGGAGGTGATGTCTCCAAGACTACCCTCATGCAATATCGAACAGGGGGATCAGCCTCTTCCTAGTCAAAGCTCTTCATCAGCTAACCAATCAAATGAAATCAGGGAGATAAAAGGATATGGCTTAAAGAAAGAGAAGGAATCCATTCAAGAGCAGCTACCACAAATGACCAAAGATGAGGCTGGACCTTCCAAAGAGCCTCAAGCAGAATCCAAAGAGTGGGAAACGACTGATGAAGTTATCAATCAATTCAATAAATATGCAAAGCATATGCATTTGATGATTGAAAAAATACAGATAGCAGCTCTTAGCACCAGTGCTAAAGCTCAATAACTTGAACAAGTAATTGATGCGCTCCAAGGTGAGCTTGAAGGCAGAATGAATATCATTGAAAATCTTCAAGTCCAAATCAAAGAGCTCAAGAACGAAGCAGAACAACACCAACATGTCAAGGAAAAACAAGAAAAAGAGATGGAAGGATTAGGGGAACTCCTCACGAAGTTATCGGATGCCTGTAAAAGCAAAGAGTAGCAGCTAACTGAAGTGACAAATGAACTTATGAACACTACTCAGTCACAGTAAAAAAGCTCCAGGTATAGTTGAATGTAGCAAATGCTTCTTTGCAATACTCAGAGCAGAGCATCAATGACCAAGTGGCATTTCTAAAGCAAATAAGGAAAAACCCATCAGTCGCTTCATTCAAGGGGAGTGATGAAGTTTACAAAACTTTAGAAAGAAAAAACAAAGAATTGGAGCTTGAGTTGAAGCTAGAACAAGAACAAAAAAAGGGACCTCACCCTAATGTGTGTGCAAAGGGAAGAGCAATTTCTTAAAGAAAAAGAAGAATTAAAAAGGCCAATCAGTTGCTAAAAGAGAATGGAATGTGGAAACTCCGGAGGAGGCAAGTACATCTAAACAACCGACTCTAGAGATACCATCAATCTCCTTTGCAGACATAGAAACACAACCAACTGAAGGGCAGACAGAGAGTTTTCAATTCCAGGTACCAATCACAGATGAGGAAGAAGTGCCAATGGTCGAGCTCTCTAAAGTTGAAGAAGATGCACTTAAAGAGCAGATTGTTCAAGAAGTGGATGCTGAATGGAAAGCGGCTATGGATTGGGAGTTGAGAGTCCTTCACTCTATCAATGTAACTCAGCTCACTCCCAATCAAATCAATTCTCAGTGGCATCAACAATTGCTTCCATGTCCTTTGATAAAGGTGGAGTTGCTGCAATTAAAAGAAAGACTCTACAAGGATATGCAAGAACAGGGGGTCAGATGCTCTCCACCCCAAATGAAGGAAAATTTGGCTCAACACAAACTCAAGGTATCTCATATTGTTTACAAGGGCACCGGTGTCAATTCAAAAGGTCCCAACATTCTCTCTTATACCAAGGGTAAGGACATGGCAAGCACATGAAGCAATAAAAAAGAAAAGGCCGACTTGGATTAACTACCCAAAACTGCCAACACTAGAGCAAGGATAGGCAACTGAAGAATACATGATGAAAACCCTAACGGGCGCTGGATAGGGGGAAGGGGTACACACCCAAGATGCAAATTACAATTTGCCTCTCTACATCTCACGGTAAACACGACACCCCAATCCACTGGGATTTACCTTCAAAATTTCTCTTTCCTGCTAGCAAACCACTGCTTGCACACCTCTCGAGTCGATCACACTATATTAGATTGCGATCAAACACATACGCACCTTGTGACACACTTCCTAGCTTCCCACACACACCCAAAGTCTCTTTCTCTCTCTTTGCCACAAGACACCACCGGTTCGATGGGGACACTGCCCTGCTCGTCGAGGATCTGCAAGGCTTCCAAATTAGAACTTTATTATCTTTCACATCGGGGCTCCGTTTGACGAGCCGTCTGGACGGGCCTCTAGTGCATCTTGAACCCTACATTCTAGGGCACATTCCCTACCTTTTGGACACTTTGGTCTTCTATCCTAATTATCCCAATTTTAAGGACCCTTGGACTAAAAACACTTTGAGCATATGTTTCCGTTGTCACCTGCCAGCATAGGGCCTTCATATTTGCTCTAGCATCCCAGCTTGCATGTGCCTACAACTTTAGCACTGTATAGCACACTTCCCAGCACATACCACTTTGGCTGCACCATCATTGCCCACCCCCCTGTTGAACATTCATGTTCAACCAAAAGCATATTTACAAAACTTCAAACCTGCAACACTTCGCCAGCACTCAAGCATATTGAAAAAGGGACGACCATATGTACATTATGTGCAATATGTACAACATTGTATATCTCTTACTTCCAAGTCTCCTCAGGTGGGTTGCCCAACCCCCTTGGCTAAAATCTGGTTTACATCAAGCACCAAACCTCTATCAAAGGACAGCTTAAGCCGCGCCCCATTCACCCTGTTTCTAAGCAGCTTTCCATTTGCCCTTATTAATTCATAGGTCCCATCTGGAAAAGCTTTCTGTACTTTTTGTATGGACCTGTCCACTTCTTCTTGAACTTCTTTTGGAAAGTAAAATCCAAATAGATCTCATAATTCATCACCAGATCACTTTCTTCTATACTTTTATCAAGCAAACTCTGATTAAACTTAGCAATTCGCTTCTCCCGCTGCTTTACATAATTATCCACGGCTACCTCCCTATTAAACTGTAAATTTTGGAGCCTAACAATTTGATCTTGTAGCATCCCTCTTTGTGTGGCATTGACTCGCCACATCCCCTTCAAAGCACCTAATTGCATATGCATCGGCAACACTGCCTCTTTACCGTAGACCAATTCAAACGGGGTAAAATTGGTCTCCACTTTGTAGGGCTTCTTGTATGCCCACAAACACTTTCCAAGATTCACTTCCCACTCTGTCTCCTGCTTGTAAACATACTTTGTCAGCATCTTAATGATTTGGCCATTTGCACTTTCTACCAAACCATTGCATTGAGGATGATAAAGTGAAGAAAACCGATGTTGAATAGCCAGCTTCTCTATCGAAGCTTTCATAAGTTTACTCCTAAATCCCTGTCCTCTATCTTACACGAGCACCCATGGCACTCCAAATCGATAACAGATGCTATCAAAAACAAATTGAGCTACCATATGATCATTTACCTCCTTCACAGCTTTGGCTTCGACCCACCTAGTAAGGTAGTCAATCGCCACTACAATGTATTTTTTCCCGCTTGCCGACTTCGGGAGTGGACCAATGGCGTCCAGGCCCCACTTCTCAAAACCATGTCAAAACTGGCCCCCGACAAAATCTTCATCGGCCCATAACTTGCACATCCGGATTCCGATTGATGATCTGCCACTTCCCATCAAATCCATGTGCAATGCACCACCCTTGGGAACCTTGGCAGGGGTTTGAAACTTCTAGATGGTGCATTCTCCAATATGACCGTGCGGGCACATACCTGCCCCCCTACAACTTCTCTCATGGCCACAACTTTCCCATTCGAACTCTGATCAACAATCCGAAAAGTCCGGAATGCTCCACGTCTTGAGCTACACATGCCGATATGCTGACATGAACTCTGACCATTTGTCCCCATCTTCTCTGCTCATCGGGGATCTATGAGGCTTCCAAATTAGAACTTTGATATCTTTCACACCGGGGCTCCGTTTGACAAGCCGTCTGGATGGGCCTCTAGTGCATCTTGAACCCTACATTCCAGGGCACATTCCCTACCTTTTTGACACTTTGGTTTGCTATCCTGATTATCCCAATTTGAGGGACCCTTGACCTAAAAACAACTTTGAACATATGTTTTCGTTGTCACCTTCTTGCACAGGGCCTTTATATTTGTTGTAGCATCCCAGCTTGCATCTGCCTCCAACTTTAGCACTATATAGCACACTTCCCAGCACGGACCAACTTTCGCTGCACCAGCGCTATGAACTTCTTCAAGAGCCTCCCTGACCTCTCATGTGCAAATCCTTTTTAAAATCTACAAAATGTTGCTCACATGTATCCAAGTTTTTCATGAGCCTGAACAAGCGGGAGCCCTGTGGATGTCCTTTTTAGAAGGTAATCAAGTCTTATGCTATGATTTAAGTGGGCAACCTTCAGAAGAAGTTCTTTACAGCTTCTATGCAAAATGCATGTTCTTACCATTGTGTAATATGTTGGCATTCAAAGAAGCTTTTTACACTGGGTTCTTCACATGGAGTACAAAAATTTTCGGATCAGTGATCATCAATTTAATTGCAAGGTTCATCGGATATTCAGCCATAGAACTAAAGAATAAATTTACTATTCAATTTTTACAAGTCCCTAAGAAAGAACAGCGCATCCGATATCAAAATCTCTTCAAGCACTTAAAGCCCGCCTTGCCAGCCGTCAACCCGAAGACTACTTCAGTCCATGAAACTGTGTCAAGGGACGACACACTCGACGAGGGGGGGAATGTTAGCAGCAAGCTACTCCATGTAATATTTTTTGGGAGCCAACCCATGGCACCAGCATCAATTTAAAAGGACCCAACATTCTCTCTTGTACCAAGGGTAAGGACATGGCAAGCACATGAAGCACTAAAAAAGAAAAGGCCGACTTGGTTTAACTACCCAAAACTGCCAGCACTAGAGCAAGGATAGGCAACTGAAGAATACGTGGTGAAAACCCTAACGAGCACCATGAACTTCTTCAAGAGCCTCCCTGACCTCTCGTGCGCAATGCTTTTTAAAACTTGCAAAATGCTGCTCACATGTATCCAAGTTTTTCATGAGCCTGAACAAGCGGGATCCATGTGGATGTCCTTTTTAGAAGGCAATCAAGTCTTATGCTATGATTTAAGTGGGCAACCTTCAGAAGAAGTTCTTTACGTCTTCTATGCAAAATGCATGTTCTTACCATTGAGTAATATGTTGGCATTCGAAGAAGCTTTTTACACCGGGTTCTTCACATGGAGTACAAAATTTTCGGATCGGTGATCAGCAATTTAATTGCAAGGTTCATCGGATATTCAACCATAGAACTAAAGAATAAAGTTACTATTCAATTTTTACAAGTCCCTAAGAAAGAACAGCACATCCAATATAAAAAATCTCTTCAAGCACTTAAAGACCGCCTCGCCATCCGTTAACCCGAAGACTACTCAGTCCATGAAACTGTGTCAAGGGACGACACATTGGAGGAGGGGGGAAATGCTAGTAGCAAGCTAACCCATGTAATATTTTTCGGGAGCTTCATTGTAAAAAAACTTATTCTTTTGATAAATCGGGAATATTGTAACTCTTATTTGATGAGTGGATATTGTAATCTATGAGCCGGAGCTATAAGCTTCCAGATTGTATCAGTTTATCCTTGGTTAGAGCTCCCAAATGATTAGTTTTTTACCTAAGAAACCTTGGCTAAGGTATAAAAGTCAACTTGGTGAAGTTATTATTAAGTTTTTGAATAATGAAATACACAGTGTGAGCTTACAATGCTCTCCACTCTGTTTCTCCTGCTTCTATCTCCCTTGTTGGTTGTCACATTGCAGTGCCGTCTATTGCGTTGCAACCACAGGTAAGAGCTCTACAAATTAACGTAAGCATATCATGATAAATTATAGCTTTTGACATCGTTGACTCGCGGCCTAATTTTGTCATAAATAGGAATTTAAGCTAAGAAATCACAAAGTAAGTATAGGTGGGGTATTGGAACATCATTGCTAAGCATTTAGATGCATTCTGGGTTAAAAACGACTAGGTCAAAATCTTTTTTTTTATGTTAATAATAATCGCATTTTTTGCCACTCATCAAAAGTCAGATTGGAGACCATAAGCATGTGTGCTTAGGTCTTATATACTTGTCCTAGACGTTTTATAGCATTCAATGCTATAACTATCATGGTTTACTTGTCGATTAGCAACTAGCTTTTAATGACTTAGGTCATTTGAGTGTAGCTTGAGTTAGATGCAAGTTATATATTATTTTCAAAGAGATTGACATCCTCTTGTAGCCTCCATGTACTAGTCGAGTCAGCTTCGTCCCATGGATTGACAATCGTGTTTGTGATTCTCGCTATGTCAGTAATAAGATAAGAGTGAGGTTAGGAAACCCATCCACAAATGAACATGAGACTTCCTACTACCAAAGAATACAGCACCTTTGTCATCTCTACCTTTTCAGCATCCAATTTGAGACAATCATGCTTGCTAAGTTTTTTGTATGCAACCATTGGGGTACTCAATGCTTTCCCCTTTGCATATTAAAATGTTGCAAGACCTTGTGAACATACTCTTCCTGCGAAAGTTCAAGTATACCACGTTTGTGATCTCTCTTGATACGCATACTAAGAAAGTGATGTGCATCACCCAAATATTTCATAGCAAACTGCTTGTTTAAGGTATCCTTGAGAATTACAATCTCATCTTTTGACTTCCCAACTATGAGAATATCATCCACGTAAAAAATTAGAATGATGAGGGAACCATCGTTCAACCTCCTTATGTACAAGCAGTGATCCTCTTGGCTTCGTACATAACCCTGGATTGAATGTACTTATCAAACTTCATGTACCATTGCCTTGAGCCTTGCTTTAATTTATACAAAACACCAGTTCTTCCCGTGTTGGCTTCTCAGGCCTTAACACAAAACCTTTTGGTTGTTTCATGTAGACACCCTCTTCAAGATCCCCATGAAGAAACGTTGTCTTCACATCCATTTGGACCAATTCCGTGTCCTTGATGGCTACTAGACCAAGCACAAGATGCAATGTAGTCATCTTGACCACCGAAGAAAAGATTACATCAAAATCCACGCCTTCCATTTGCTTGAACCCTTTAGCAACCAATCTAGCCTTATCGAGATCATCTGTCGTGTACTTCTTCTTGTACACCCATTTGCATGGCAATGCCTATTTACCTGCAGGTAACTCTGTCAATTTTCAAGTTTCATTTGCTAAGATCGAGTTATTCTTAGATTGTATTGCCTCTTCCCACTTCACACTATCGTCCATTTGAATGGCCTCTTTGTAGCAAGTGGGTACATTGCAGTCAGTGAATAGTCCAATCCTGGCTCAAAATTCTCAAGTGCACGAGATGTACGAGTAGATCTCCAAAGTTCTTGACTACTGGATTCCACTCTCTCTAGAGCAACATGTGTGTGTGTACTAGTGGAATGTGCATCACTAGCATGTCCAACATTCTGTGTAACTAGTGATGAGGCAACATCCTCAAATCATACTCTGCAATCATCAATGTCTTTCACAGGCTGTTTATGCATCTTAGACTCATTGAATATCACATGTGGGCTGTGTATAACCTTCTTAGATTCTGGGTGCCAATGATTGATCAAGTAAGCAGCCATTAAAACAGCTTCTCCCCAGAATTCTTGAAGTAAGTTGGCCGTAGACAACATAGAAGTGACTTGTTCCTAAATGGTTCTATTCATTCTCTCAGCCACACCATTTTGGGTGAGTGTGTAAGGCGTGGTAAATTGTCTTTTAATGCCTCGTTTATTGCAAAAAAAATTGAACTCAGAGGAGATGTACTCACCTCCATTGTCACTTTGCAAAGCTTTAAGCTTTCTACTCAATTCGTTCTCAACCAAGGCTAAGAACTTTCGAAAGACACTAAAGACATTGCTCTTCTACTTCAAGAGATAAACCCACACCTTTCTAGTAGAGTCATCTATGAATTTTAGTAAGTATAATGCTCCGCCTAGAAACTTGACTGGCATAAGTCCGCACAAGTTGCTATTAAGAAGATCTAGAGAACTCCCTAACTCCTTGTCCAAAGGCGCTGATGTCAACCTAGTCTGTTTGCTATAGATACAGTGCTCGTATAAAGAGAAGTTAGAGTAATCTAACATAGGGATATGACCAGAACGCTGCAAGACTTTCATTCCATTCTGACTCATATGCCCTAGCCGGCTATGCCACAACTGTGTAGACAGCATCTCGACTACACAAATGGAGTTCTCTTTCATGGAAGAGACATAAAGTGAGTACAATGAGCCAGACTTTTGGCCTTTAAGTATGATCATATTTCCCTTCTGACTCATATTACCTAGCCGGCTATGCCACAACTGTGTAGATAGCATCTCGGCTATATAGATGGAGTTCTCTTTCACGGAAGAGACATAAAGTGAGTACAATGAGCCAGACTTCTGGCCTTTAAGTATGACATTTCCCTTCTTGATAATCTAAGAACCATGAGCAAATATGGTAGTGTAACCCAAATTGTCCACTTGTCCACTCTTTGTCAATTTGGGTACTTGTCTGACATTGTGCAACATAAACTCAGTGCCATTGTGCATAGAAAACTTGATGCTGCCCACACCGCATTTATCAAGCTCATAAGAATTTCCTAGCTTCACTATGTCATGCATGGTAGTGTATGTAGAAAACCACTCCTTGTGAGGAGTCACGTGAAAGCTAGCACCTGTGTCCACAATCTAATTCTACGCATAAGACAGTCAAGCGCTAACAATGCATCAGGACTCAAATCCAATGTGAAAATCAACTTATCATTTGGCATGTCAGAAATTGCCTCAATGGTTGGAGGCTCAACCAAATTAATCTCTTCAATTTTCATGCTACTTTTAGGTTTGTCAGACTTTGCTTTCTCCTTGCCCTTGTCATGTTGCAATGTGCGGAAATCTTTCTGCAAGTGTCCCTTCTTATGGTAGTAGTAACACTCAACATTTCTCATGTCTTTTTCGCAACTCTTACTATGACCTTGCCTGCAATCCTGAGAACGACCTCAACTACTACCACACTTCCTTTGCTTTTCACGATTGCCACTAGCCACATGCGCATCACCATGCCCACTCGCATTAAGAGATTGACGTCGAATCTCCTCAGTGAGCAACGCACTAGCAACATAGCTGAAAACTAGCTTGCCATTAGGTGTAGAATTGCTTATGGATGTGTTGAAGGTATCCCGTGATAATGGTAGCAAACACAGCAAGAAAATGGCCTTCATTTCATCACGGACATTGAGACCTTTTGAATATATGTTGTTAAACTCGTTCAAGTAAGAACTAACTAGTGCCTTCTTTCATATTCATGCACATAAACTTCTTTATTAAGAAAACCTTGTTCAAGGCATTGTTGTCATCCCATGCTACACATAGAGCATCCCATAAATCTTTGGTATTGGTCTTATCCATTATGGTAAAGTAAATGGATTCACCAAGGTGCAGGCGAATGGTCGCCATAGCACACTCATTCAAGTCTTCCCAGTGATCATCAATGTATGCATTCTCTCTTCTTTCATGCAAGGGTGCTATCAAGCCTTGTTGATCTCTTGCATACACTGCCGCTAAATAGCAAAGTTTGTGCCATCAAACTTTTGGATGTAGTACTCTTATCTTTTGGAAGAAATACTCGCAACCATGACTCAAGGTAATGTGGCCAAAAACTTATGGCAAATTACTTGGGATAATTTTGACAAAGTTTTCGCTATAACAGGAGCAGAAACTCAAACCAAATGTAGCAGAATTGCTGTGTAAGAATAGTCTTCTCTGTACGAGGAGCAAACTCTCAAACCCGATAGGACAAAAGTAAGCGCATAAACTACTCAAAACAAACTCTAGGCATAGACTGCTCAAAACCAGCTGCCATGTGATCGCCAACTTGGCATCAAAAGCAAAAAAGTCCAACAAGATACATATACTATGGCGAGGGTACCGCAAGAGGGGAACTTCAGCTAAATGTATCATCAAAGGTATCTCAACATTTGAGAATACTTAAAGAAAACCTCATGCAATGACCCTCCAAAGGATAAAGCAGACACAAAACAACTAATCACACTCTTAGAAAGGGCTCTTCACGTCCAAGTCTCAAAAACGGACGAGAAAGCTGTCAAACTATTACGCCAAATCGGTGCCACAAACAACGCACATAGGCCATGACCGGAGCTCAATGTATATGAATGACTGCACACGAACAGGCGCCAAGAACTGTTGTGTGTAGTAAAAAGGGATCCTTGTGGGGATATTTGCTCTCAAAAGATCTCAATAGCCTATGCGTGCTCAAACAAACATGCATCTATCAATGCATCCGTCCCAGCAGAACTGTCAAGTGCTGCATTGTCAGTGGAAACAAGAGGAAGGCCTAAGGAGAGGTTCAAAAACCAAAAGGGTCGTGATCGCTCAAGACGAAGCAAGTCACGCACAAAGTCAATTCTTGAATGTTGGAACTGCGGCAAGAAGGGCCACGTCAAGAAGGATTGTTGGTCCAAGAAGAAGAAGGAGACTGAGTCTCAAGAAAACAAGCCAACATCGGAGGCCAATGTGGCAGGTAAAGTAGAGCAAGATGCTCTAATTCTCTCATTAGACAATGTGTCTAATTCCTGGATAGTAGATTCCGGGGCTTCATTCCATGCGACACCACACAAGCAACATTTCCAAGACTACACCAAAGGTAATTTTGGGTATGTATACTTGGGAGATGATGAAGCTTGTGAGATTGTCGGCAAAGGTACAGTTTCTGTCAAAACTGCTAACGGAAATGAATGGAAGCTTAAAGATGTTAGACATGTTCCTTCTCTTCGCAAAAATTTGATCTCTACAGGACAATTGGACGATGAAGGTCACAACATTGCATTCGGAAACAAACGGCGGAAGATCTCAAAGGGATCTTTGGTGGTTTCCAAGGGAGAAAACGTCGATACACTTTACTTGTGTACTGTTAGCACGCAACCTTCACCTTGTGCAACAACTACAGAAGTTGACAATGCAGTGTGGCACTACCGACTTGGGCATATGAGTGCCAAAGGAATGCAAATCCTTCAAACAAAGAAGCTTCTACCAGGTTTGAAAGAAGTGGACTTAGAGTTCTGTGAAGATTGTGTTTATGGTAAACAAAAGAGGGTGAAATTTCAAAAATCAGGAAATGAAAGAAAAATTAAAAAACTTGAGTTGGTTCATTATGATGTTTGGGGTCTTGCAAGTACACCATCACTTGGTGGATCATTGTACTATGTACCATTCATAGATGATGTGACTAGAAAAACATGGGTTTATGTCGTTAAGAATAAGTCCGATGTATTTTCCATATTTCAAAGGTGGAAAGCCTTTGTGGAGAATGAAACAGGTACCAAGGTTAAATGCCACAGATCCGACAATGGAGGCGAATATTACAGCCAAGCTTTTGAAAGCTTTTGTGCTAGCAATGGTATTCGGAGGCAACGGACAACCCTAAGAACACCTCAACAAAATGGGATTTCGAAAAGGATGAATAGGACAATCATGGAGCGAGCACGAAGCATGCGGCTACATGCAGGCCTACCGCTTGAGCTTCGGAAGCTGTAAGTACGTATGTGTACTACCTGCATGCAGCTACATGCAAGCCTACCGCTTGAGTTTTGTGCGGAAGCTGTAAGTACGTCTATGTACTTAATCAATCGGTCACCCTCAATGGCATTAGATGGGGGAGTTCCAGAAGAGGCATGGACAGGTAAACCGGTGAATTATGCATTTCTCAAAGTGTTTGGGTGTGAGGCTTTCATGCACATAGATAGAAGCCTAAGATCAAAGCTAGATGCAAAGTCCAAAAAGTGTTTCTTCATTGGCTATGGAGAAGGTGACTTTGGGTATCGCCTATGGAATCATGAAGATGGTAAAATCTTAAGGAGTAGGGATGTAATTTTTAACGAACAAAATATGTACAAAGATTACTTGGAAAGAAATCAAACAAAAGAAACAGGTGATGAGTACATGGCGCTTGAGGACTGTGAAGACTCAAGGACTGCAAACGGTGACAATGTGCAACAACGTCAACCAAATGAAGAGCCTCAACCTATTCCCCGAAGATCTACAAGAGCAAGTAGACCTCTAGAAAGGTTTGTTCCTTCCTTCAACCATCTCTTGATCTCAGATTCTGGAGAGCCAGAATCATACGAAGAAGCTATGCAACATGAATCCAAATAAGAATGGACGAAGAGCATGCAAGTGGAGATGGACTCACTACATCGCAACCAAACATGGGAGTTGGTTGAGTTGCCTAAAGGTAAGCGGGCACTTCAAAACAAATGGGTGTACAAGGTGAAGGAAGAAGAAGGTGGGAAGAAAAGGTACAAGTCTAGGCTTGTGGTAAAAGGGTTTTCTCAAAAGAAAGGTATTGAATTCAATGAAATATTTTCTCCTGTTGTAAAAATGAACTCAATTAGGCTTGTCTTAAGCCTTGTGGCTGCTCATGATCTAAATCTCGAGCAAATGGATGTAAATACAGCATTCCCTCATGGTGACTTAGAGGAGGAAATCTACATGCTTCAACCAAAGGGGTATGAAGTAAAAGGTAAGGAGAAAATGGTTTGAAGATTAAAGAAGAGCTTGTATGGTTTAAAACAAGCATCAAGACAATGGTACTTGAATTTTGATCGATGGATGTTGGATCATGGATTCACAAGATGCAACTCGGATCACTGCATCTACACGAAGAATTTGGGAGATGGGAAATTCATCATCCTAATGTTGTATGTTGATGACATGTTGATTGCAAGTGCTAACATGCAGGACATCAAAGACCTAAAAGAGGAGCTGTCTAAATCTTTTTCAATGAAAGATTTAGGTGTTGCAAAGAGGATACTTGGTATGAAAATATCAAGGGACAGGACGAAGAAGACAATAAAGCTATCTCAAGAAGATTACATCAAGAAGGTACTAGAAAGGTTTGCAATGCAAAATGCAAAACTAGTTTCTACACCTTTGGCTGGTCATTTTAAACTAACGAAGGATATGTGTCCAAAGACACAAGAGGAGATAGCCTATATGTCTAAAGTTCCATATGTTGCAGCGGTAGGTTCTCTAATGTATGCTATGGTCTGGACAAGGCCAGACATTGCACATGCAGTAGGAGTTGTGAGTAGGTTCATGGACAACCCAGGTAAAGAGCATTGGCAAGCTGTGAAGTGGATACTTAGGTATCTAAAAGGGACAACAACAAATGCTTTGTATTTTGGAGGAACTGATATTTTTCTAGAAGGGTATGCTGATGCAGATATGGCAAGTGACAAAGATACTCGAAGGAGCACTACTGGCTATGTGTTCATGATTGGAGGCACAGCAGTAAGCTGGGATTCAAAGCTGCAGAAAGTGGTCTCACTTTCTACCACGGAAGTAGAGTATGTAGCAATGACGGAGGCAAGAAAAGAAATTATGTGGCTTCACAGATTCTTAGAAGAGCTTGGATTCAAACAAGACAATTGTGTCTTGTACAATGATAGCCAAAGCGCTATCCATCTTGCGAAGAATTGAGCCTTTCATTCAAGGACAAAGCACATTGAAGTGAGATATCACTTCATACGCACTCTTTTGGAAGAGGGATAGCTAAAGCTAGGAAAGGTGCATACAAGTGAAAATCCTGTAGACATGTTTACAAAGGTGGTCAACAAGGAGA
Source organism: Adiantum capillus-veneris (assembly GCF_014529385.1). Lineage (NCBI taxonomy): Eukaryota > Viridiplantae > Streptophyta > Polypodiopsida > Polypodiales > Pteridaceae > Adiantum > Adiantum capillus-veneris. Next base: position 71,647,936 of record NC_140933.1, read on the forward strand.
AGTTGAGCTTTTGCTCATCTTCAATCGGCATTCAAGGGTAAGAAGCCAGGATGGAAAGCAGTCACAGGTTTGGTTTGGAGATCAGTGTCCAAGTGGGAGATTGTTAAGTATGGAGCCTGATTTACCCTTGTAATTTTCTGTGGTAAAAGCGCACATTTGTAAGGCCCCCATTATGAGGAGAAGCCATCGTGCGTGAAGGTAAATCACTCACTGGAAACCAAAATTTTCACAGTCAAAAACCAGGGGCAACTTTGTTTTTCCCTCGTTGGAATATTCCTTTTCGCCAAAATATTATGGCCGGACGGCGGCCGAAAAGTGGTCGGAAAACAACCGTCGGTTGGCCGGTGGGCCGGTAGTCAATGGCCGGTGGTCGGAAGTCAATGGCCGGTGGCCGGTGGCCGAATTCAAAAGCGGACTTGTCTTTTCAAGGGCGGCCACACATGGGCGGATTGGAGGGTCCGATTTGGACTTATTCACACAAGGGCGGCTACACATGGCTGCCTCTCATAAGAGAGGGCATCCCTTTTGGCCTATAAAAGGAGGCTATTTCTACACACATTTCATAGTGTGAAGTTGATGCAACAAGGTGAGTGTGAGGTGGTGAGAGTGACGCAAGGCGGGAGCTCCATTAAGGGTATAATCCCTTTGTAAACTACTTCTTGTTTTAAAGTATTAAAGCCATTGAGTGGCTGCTTTCCCGTGGACGTAGCCCACATTGGGTGAACCACGTATATCGTGTGTACTCTCTCTCTCTCTCTACTCTATAATCTCGTGTATGTAAATATGTCTCTCTCCATTAAGTAATCTACTCAATTATCTATTTAGCTACGTCTTATTTCCTAACAGGAAGCAGCAGAGATGTGTGTGTGATGTAGGAATGCTTTTGACACAGACTAGAGAGGTGGCTCCGTATGCTATTGATGGTGATGCCAAGTTTACCTCTAGTGTTCCTCTTGCTTTTATGTATGATGACAAAGAGGACACTTGCTTCCAACTGCTAGATGAGTATGCAACATTCCACATTACATCATGTCATGAGTGGTTCAACACTTTTGCTGGTGGAAGCCTGATGAACTAGCATATGACATAGAGCAAGAGATATATGTCTTTCATTACCCATTGGTCAATTGCATGCAGATCAAGTGAGCACGCCAATGGGTGTAGGCTGAGAGAGTCGCTTACCTATTTTCATGTACATACTAATATTTTAGCCAATAGGACCCAGTTATTGGCACATTTGCCTTTGAGTGGAAGTTTGTTGGGATTATAGATTGATGTGCCTTTGCCTCAGGTTGGATGTCTCATGTCCGGTCGCCCACTGACTGCACCATCCTACCTTATTCTTTTATATACAAAGAATAAAGAGATAGAGCTAGTAGCTCTATTCTCCATCCACTCATAGTGTCTCTTTTCTTCCCCTTTATGAACTGCACATGCATGCATCATGTACTCACACTTTGTACCTACATCATCAGCCTCAACAACCATGATCCCTTCATCATCATACCTTGCTCTCAATAACATATCTTACATTGCAATATACTCAAAATTTGGATGTAAAGACTTAATATAGGAAATCCATGATAACATAGAAATTTCAGCAGTTGAACTCAAGGGGGTCACTACAATAAAAAATACATATCACGTGGGTTCAATAGTGGGGATTATTTTATTCTATATTTTGTCACATTGTCAAATACAGGTGTTGAAAAAATGATCTTGAATAAAAATGTAAATATGTAATAGGAAAAGGGTCCCTTTTATTGGTGAAAAATTCACAGTTAAGGGGTCTTATAAATAGTCCTTGTTCTAGGTTTTACATATAGTGACCCCCTCTCCGCCCCAAGGACTTGAATGATTCATAATCATACCAAGGAGAGGTAAACAATTAGTTTCCACAATTATGGATGCCCATATCAAGTACTCCTTGTGACACTTCAATAACAACTCCTTACAAGTTTCTCTTTACTATAGATAATCTTGCTCAAGACCTTAGCCCCAAATCTCACCACATATCCCCTCCTTTCTTCATCATTTGACTATAGGAATTGTATACATTGTCACAAGCATAAGTCTTAGTCTACTTTCCTCAAGGTTGGTGATGAACAAAGTAGCTTCTTCAACTTTCTCATGGCTTTTGCGTAGAGAGGATTTGCTACATGTGAATAATGTGGTATCCAAATTAATACGCACTCAAAAATTTACGAACTTCAGTTTTTGTTGTACTTGTCTCTTTCATGTTTTTTATTACATCCACCTTTGTTGGACAAGGCCTTCTACCATAAGGACCACACATATGCGACACCAAGTATGGAATTTTTCTCTAATAGGGTAATATTGACTTCTTCCAACATTGATAATATATTCTCACAATCTTCAATATGGTCTACAATACAAAAACCCTATGTATTGCTCTTCAAAAAGCGAAAAAGTGCTGATATTTCACTTCATAAGCTCACCACTAGCTTGAATTGTCACGGAACCATGACAACCTTGACTTTTTGCACCAACTTTGATTTAAAATGGGTAATTGTATGCCATTTTATTGGCTTTTTTGCCTCGATTTTAGCCCAAAAAAGACCTATTTTGGAATGAGTTGGGAAAATTCCCTAAACTTATGGAAAACTCTCCTGAGTTCCATTTTCATGTTGAACACCATTTTTTGACTTGTCATGACCTCTAATCACATATTTGGTGGTTCTGCATGCCAACTGCAATTTTTGAATAGTGTTCATCCGTGTTGAACTTTCTAGGCCAAATAGGTGTGCCACCTTGATGCAATTGACATATGGGCATTATTAAAACATATTAGATATGTTATTAAGTGGGGGAAAACTCAACAATTTCATATATAGGGTGTGGACTAGTAAGGTATGTACATTGCTACACTCATGACAACCGCATTCACAGATATGATACTATGTACATTGTAGCATTTTCTCCCCCATATCAAAAATCATTAAAAGTGAGGTAAATATTTTTCTTTCATGTTATGTACGTGCCACGGCATGACAATTTCAATTTTCACACACATTCCATTTGCAATGAGCATAAGGACATGATACCCTAGTTGAGAGATATGCATTTCGAGACCTACATCGTTGTCATTACTCATAATGCTTGTGCACACGAACTTAGATTTACTGTTTGGGATCACTCAACCCAAATCATAGATTCTAAGCCCTATATATAAACTATTAAATGCAAACATACTGAAAACGCAAATGTAAAATGCAAACCTTAAAGCTCCAACACAAATCCTAAACTTGAAACACAAGCCCTAAATCTAGTATGAAAACTTATATCTTAAACTTAAAAGAAAATCCTTTTTATTTTGCAAAATCACCAAATGTTAGTGGTTATAATATTAATCTCCAAGAAATTTATAAGATAGACCTTGCTCAATCCGAGCAAGGGAATCAAAATAGCCACAAATTATAACATTGGTTAACAAAGGAGCCACCCTATAACAAAACCCAACTGTCAAAAGAATACATAGGTAGACGGCTTGAAAGGGGATCCACCCTGATAAGAGAACCAATTGATGTAGGAGCCACCCACCTATAGCATGCCAAAAGGGGAGTCAAGAGGAGGAAGCCACCAACCAAATGTAAAGAATGAGGATGCAAGAGAGCTACACAAGACAAGCACAAAGCACACAGAGATGGAAAGCTTCTTCTTCTTCTTCACAGAAAAGAGAGTACAAAATGACTAAGTGCTAAAGCTGAAAAGTAGCACATATGTACATGCAGTCACTAAGTGTGAACTCGCTAGAAGCGTACTAGGCTGGCACTATAAGTGTAGTCCAGCTGTAGAATCACTGGCAGAGATCCTCCGTGTCGGTCACCTAACGCGCCAGTGAGTAAATGCCGTAAGCGGCCAAGACCCGTAGTGGATGCCAGCTCAAGGTGTAGAGCTCGACATCTCAACCCTCCCCCTCGAGCTCTGCATGTCGCAGAGTCCAAGCATAGTCAGGAAACGTCGAAGCTTCTCAGCTCCGAGGGCCTTGGTAAAGATATCCGCTATCTGCTCCTCTGTGCTGACGTAGACCAAGTCGATGTCGCCCGCCAACACTCGCTCTCGAACGTAGTGGTAATGGACCTCTATGTGTTTGGTCCTGGCATGGAACACTGGGTTCCTAGCCAACTGCATGCTGCTGAGGTTGTCACAATGGATGAAAATCTGTTGGTCCACCTGCACTCCCAAGTCCTCAAGTAATGTGCGTAGCCAAGCTACCTCGCACGCCGCAACTGCTGCACCTCTGTACTTGGCCTCTGTGCTCGATAAAGCAACCGTAGGCTGCTTTTTGCTGCTCCAAGTAACAGCAACACTCCCAAAAGAGAACATGAAGCCACTCGTAAATCTCCTATCAACAATGCTACCTGCCCAATCTGCATCTGTATACCCATACAATGCTAATGGTGCATCTGTTGCATAGAACAATGCGTAGTCAAGAGTACCTTGCACATACCTAAGTGTGCGTCGTACTCCATCCAAATGTGGCTTCCTCGGAAGTTGCATGAACTGACTCTCCAAGCCTACTGTGTAGCTCAAGTCTGGCCTCGTGATAGTCAAGTAGATTAGACTACCCACAATCTTCCTGTACATGTTGACATCCTCAACAACATCACCCTTCTCTGCACTCAGCTTTGCATTCACATCCAAGGGAATAGAAATTGGCTTACAATCAGCCATACCATACTTTGACAACATGTCCAAAGCATACTGTCTCTGTGATAGCCATACACCCTCTGGAGTCCTGATCACCTCAATGCCAAGAAAGTAGCGCAACTCGCCTAAATCTTTCATTTCAAACTCCTGTTTGAGAAGACCCTTCACATGGTCAATCTCCATAGCATTGTCACCAACAATAATAAGGTCATCTACATATATGGTAATGACCACAATCCCCACATCACTCTCACGTACATAGAGTGAATGATCAGCATGAGCTCTCCTAAAACCAATACTGACAAGATACTTGGCAATCCTGTCATACCATGCTCTAGAGCCCTGCTTCAAACCATACAAAGCTTTGAGAAGTCTGCATAATAATCTGGGTAACCTGGATCGACATAACCAGGTGGCTGATCCATATACACTTCCTCTTGCAACTCACCATTCAAGAAGGCATTCTTTACATCCATTTGATGCATAATCCATCCTCTAGATGCAGCCACTGCTATGACAGCTCTCACTGTCGTCATCTTTGCCACTGGAGCAAAGGTCTCCTCATAGTCTATGCCATACGTCTGTGCATAACCCTTTGCGACCAGCCTTGCCTTGTGACGCTCAATGTTACCATCAGCCTTATGCTTGGTTTTATACACCCATTTACAGCCAATAGCTTTCTTGCCACTTGGCAATGGCACCAAATCCCATGTGTCATTTGCTTCCAATGCAGCCAGCTCTTCATTCATTGCATCATCCCAATGCACATTTCCAACTGCATCCTCAAAACATGTGGGCTCCACATCCTGTATCACCTTAGCCATGTAGGCTCGGTGATGCGCTAGATACCCATCATAAGTCAATTTCTGAACTGGATTTCTGACTCTATTAGATCTGCGCGGTCCTGGGTCACTCCTTTGCCCTCTAGCATCTTCTTGTACTTTCCTTACACCATGTGTCCTGACAGCCGGAATTCCAAATTCCTCATCAAGACTTTGTTCAGAACCATCTGAATCCATGTCTACATGTGAAAAACCTGATGATGCATCAACCATAAAGGGAGGTTGATCAACCTTTTCCTTTTCTTTTCATGATACATTCCCTGTACCTGCTGGTGGAGTAACCTGCGTACGTAGTCTACCATTCCATGGTTTCTCAACAGAGCCACGAGAAGAGGACTCTTGTGGTCCACTCAAAACCTGTGACTGTGGCCTCACATTTTGTACAACCACATCATCTTTTACATCAGCCCCAATAGTGCCATGTGCATTACTGTACTAGCTGCTCATCTCATCAAAGACTACATCTCTGCTCACTCGTAATTCTCGTGTAGTAGGATTGTAGCACCTGTACCCCTTTTGTTCAAGGGAATATCCCACAAGAATACATTTCTCTGCTTTAGGATCCAATTTCCTATGCAACTCATCTGGTACATGCATGTAAGCTATGCAGCCAAACACTTTCAAGTGTGCCAAATCAGGCTTTGTACCTGTAAACTTTTCCTCAGGTGTTACATCATGCACCGCAGCTGTAGGTGTCCTGTTCATAATGTACACAGCTGTATTTACAGCTTCAGCCCAGAAATGATGAGGCATGTTCTTCTCATTCATCAATGCACGTGCAACCTCTGCAATGTGCCTGTTTTTCCTTTCTGCGACCCCATTCTGCTGTGGAGTATATCTGCATGTAAACTGCCTGTGTATACCATGCATTCGCAGAAAATCTGAAAAATCATTGAAGAAGTACTCTCCCCCTCCATCTGACCTCAATGTCTTGATTTGCATATCTGTCTCCTTCTCAATCATGACTTTGAAGTCTTGAAAGTGACCAAACACTTCACTTTTGTTACGCATGAAGTAGACCCATACTTTCCTTGTATGGTCATCAATGAAAGAGACATAATACCTGCAACCATGTATACTTGCAGTATCGGTTGGACCCCAAACATCTGTGTGCACCATCTCAAGTGGCTTTTTACATACATTGCGCTCATGTGGAAATGAGCCCTTTGACTGTTTTCCAAACTGGCATGCTGCACACACTTTATGCATACCATCCACCTTGAATTTGGGCAAACCTTTTACAATCTGTTTTGATTGCATGCTGCGCAATCTCTGCTCATTGACATGGCCAATGCGTTTGTGCCAAATGTCAACATCAGCCACAACACCTGTGCCCTGTGCAAATAATGCAGCTTTTACCTCAGGCATGTCTACATTTAGCGTAAACATTCTGCCCACACATTTGCCCTCTGTGATCAGCTTACAGCCATTCTGGAAATCTTCTACATAACAGCCATTTGGATTGAAGCGAACCTGCAAACCCTGCTCAACCATTTGTCCAACAGAAACAAGATTCTTTGTAATGTTTGGGACATGAAGTACATCTGCTAAGTACTTTGATTTCCCACTCTTCGTATTTAGAGGTATGTCCCCTACATGAGCAATGGGGTGAGCTGTGTCATCTCCTGTCTGCACATAGCCTGACACATCTGGTTTGCGCATATCTCTAAACCACTCTCCACGAGACGTCATGTGATTAGAGGCACCTGAATCCACATACCAAACATCATCTTGGGTGGAATTCTCTGCAGTCATTGTATTCATTACATGTTGCATAACAAACATGCGCTCGTTTTTGCTGTCATCTGCATCTCTGCTAGTAGATGCATAGTTGCCCTGTTCTCTCTTTCTACTTGCTTTTCCCTTTGGACAGTCACGTGACATGTGACCTCTTTCACCACAAGTCCAACATTCTCTACTATCTGGAGTATGTTGCTGCCTGCTTGATCCTCCACCACGACCTCTTTGACTCCCCCTGCCTTGAGACTGGTTTCCCCTGCCACCTGTATTGTTTTGATTTGATTGACCTTCCAGAAATTGGCCCCTGCAACCCCTTGGGCCTCGACCACGACCTCTACCTCTACCTCTGTTGGAGTTAGAATAGAAGGCCTGTTCAGAATTATTTCTGCCATGAGAAGAAGATGTGTCAAGGTTCTTCTCCTCAAGAATAAGCATAGAAATCAAATCTTGGAACACGGGGATGTCGTCTCTTGTATTCATGGAAGACCTAAAATGTACATACTCATCTCCTAGACCATCCAAGCATGCACGGACAATGTCATCGTCTTCCACTGAGACTTTAATAGATCCAAGAGCCTCAATGATGCTCTTGATCTTCAAAGCATAATCATTGATGGAGAGGTTGTTCCTCTTAACCTGATTTAGCTCCGACTTTAGTTGAAGCTTCCTGGCCTTGGTGTTCACCTCGAACACTCTGCCTAAGTTTTTCCATGCAATGGCGGGGGTTTCAACATCCTGTAGATAGCCCATCATGCCATCTGTGATGCTCATAGAAAGCCAATACATCACTTTGCTCTGGCCTTGTTGCCAGTCCCTCAAAGCTTTCTTTTGTTCTGCTGTAGCATTTGCCTCGGGAATCTCTGGTTCCTTTTCATTGTCTCCTTCTACATAGTCCCAATAACCTTTTCCTTTTAGGAAATTTGTTATTCTGAACTTCTATGCAGGGTAGTTATTTTTCTCAAGCTTCTCAGTAACAATTTGACTGAAACCGTCAGACATCTTGAAGCACTAAGATAAAATAGCTGCAATCTGCAAAAACCTGCAAATCTGCTGAACCTGCTATCGTGGTTCCTGTAACGCTTTCTACACTCAACGAGTGTCCACAATCAAGCGTACATACAACCACTGTACTTGTACAGTAAATCTCTGTATACTGCACTTTGGAGACCTGTTCAGAAACTTGTGCGAAAAACCCCTAAAAAAAATTTCACTGCGCACGGCGCCTTCGGCATCTGGTCGTGGATTGCGAACGAAGGGATTATGATGCTCTTGCTCTCTTAGCCTCTCTTGCCTGCACCAGGCTCTGATACCATGTAAAGAATGAGGATGCAAGAGAGCTACACAAAACAAGCACAAAGCACACAGAGATGGAAAGCTTCTTCTTCTTCTTCACAGAAAAGAGAGTACAAAATGACTAAGTGCTAAAGCTGAAAAGTAGCACATATGTACATGCAGTCACTAAGTGTGAACTCGCTAGAAGCGTACTAAGCTGGCACTATAAGTGTAGTCCAGCTGTAGAATCACTGGCAGAGATCCTCCGTGTCGGTCACCTAACGCGCCAGTGAGTAAATGCCGTAAGCGGCCAAGACCCGTAGTGGATGCCAGCTCAAGGTGTAGAGCTCGACATCTCAACACCAAAGAGGGTCGCCACCCCGCCAAGACTGTCCGTCTGACGGCCCGAGAGAGAGAACATAGAGACAAAATACTACCAAAAGGGTGGGGCCCAAAGTCTCCATCATTGGAGGGTCACTCGGGGAGCCACCGCCTAGATGCCTCTGCCATCGACACACACGTGCCCCAAGAAAACCGACCAAGGATGCCAAGATTCAGTCCAACGGGCACAAACAACATCGAATCACCACCATAGTGAGGCCTCACACTCAAGCAGGCTATTTAAGGGAGTCAAGCCATTGCACAAGTTGTCATCTGCTACCACAAAGAGCTCCCCCGGTTGTCACTCAAACAAGCCCTTGTAGACGACACACAACCAGACTTGGCCACCCTATTTTCTCCTCAAGAGGAGGCAGGAGGGCGACATCCCTTGACTATACAAAAATACTAGTGGCCACCAAAGGAGGAGCGATGGCAAGAAGGAGAACCCCGTCTGCCATCTCACCCCATAGTTGCCTCTGTCTGCCGCCCCACACAACACTCCCTAGTCAAGCCCGCCCCCCTATCTCGCCCTATCGCAATACACCCTTCGAGCATCTTGCTCCTGGACGTTGCAGGTAGCAAGAAGGCGGCGAGGTTTCTCTAGTCGAAACCCTACGTGCAACCTTAACTACAAGTACAAACCCAAACTTAAACTTAAAGCACAAAACTTAATCGACGCAAGCACAAACATAGAACCTGAATCATAAATGCAAGCGTAAACCAACCCAAAACTTAAAATGCAAACTTAAACTTCAAAATGCAAATGTAATATCCAAATTGCAACCTTAACTTCTAACACAAAACTAAAACTTAAACCACAAACCCAAACCCAAACCTAAACTTGAAACACTTAACTAAACCACAACTACATCCCTTAACCGGTCAAGTGCAAATCGCAAACTTAATCCACATATGCACTCGCAAACATAATACCCAAACTGTAGCCTTAAATGCAAACACAAAATAAAAAATTAAACTAGAAATACAAGTGTAAGTTTAAAAGCTAAACACAAACCCAAACCTAAACTTCGAACGCAAATCTAATTCGTAATAGTAAACCTATAACTTATATTGTAAATGTTAAGCGTAAGCGCAAATTTCAACCACACTCTTGAAGTTCAAACCTGAATTGAAAACCCACACCTAAACCATAAATGAAAATTCAAAGCATAAACCTAAACTTTAAACACAGTTTGAATTGAAAACCCACACCTAAACCATAAATGCAAATTCAAAGCATAAACCTAAACTTTATACACAATTTAAATTAGATTTGCAAACCAAAACTTTAAGCACAAAGCTTCAATCAAAAATTAGAAACCTAAATTTAAAGGGCAAACATAAAGCCCAAACTTAAAATGCAAGTGCAAACCTAAAACTTAAATTGCAATTGTGAATCTAAAATCTTAATGGCAAACACAAATCATAGAGGTAAACCTAAAGCTGAAAGCTAAACATAATTTGTAAGCCCTAAAGCTACAATGCAAAACCGAAAACTAAAATGCAATTTAGTTTGTTTGAAAAATAAATAAACATAAATACCAAGGTCTAAACTTAAACTACAACACTTAAACTTAAATTACAAGTAGGTGAAACAACCTAAACCTAAATCACAATTAAGTTTGTTTCAAAAAAACCTAAACCTAAAATTGCAATTAAGTTTCTTACAATGTAAAACGTAAACCACAATTAAATTTGGTTGACAAAAAATTAAACATAAACTACAAGGCCAAAACATAAACTAAGGTTAGGTTTGTTTGGCAAGAATTTACACCTAAACCACAAATAGGTTTGTTTGGGAACTTGAACTTAAACTGCAAAATCTAAACCTAAATATATTTAAAAATCCTAAATATACAATACAAAACCCAAATAGCAAGCGCAAACTTACCATAAACTATCATAGATTTATCAAAATTCATAAACTAAAACTATCATAAACTATCTAAAATTAGATTCCTAACAACTACCATCATAAATTTTGTAAAAATTGAGGATAACATTAAAATTTACTTCTAATTCATAAAACCATAAATCTAAACAATAAGAATTTTCAAAAGTGTAACTTAATTATTTGTCAAAAATTTAACTTAAACAATTAGATACATATATAAAACACCTAAATCTATTATTAATTTTGTGAAACAAACTCAAAATTAAGAAAAAAATATTTTCTAAAAACTTTTTTTTTGGTTCATCTATGTGTGTACATACATATTTATGTGTGTGCAGATCTCCACAATGTACGTGTTTTTTTTTTGTAACAATAGAGAGTGAAGAGCGAAGGGGGGGGGGGGGGGGGAGAGGTAAGTTTACTTGCAATAGATTTGGACATATAGGAGAGACTTTCTTTCCACAAAGAGATCAAAATGAGCTCACGGTAGCTTTTGATTTGTTTTTGCCCTAGTAAAACATCACTATCACAGTCGCTGTTCGTGATGCACATACTGTTGCTAAGAGCGATGTTGTTCAAAGAGACAAAAAGCGTCGCGTGTCGAGCATCAAAAAGCTTAAGAAGACCTCATAGAGAGAGAGAGAGAGAGAGAGAGAGAGAGGACAAAAGAGGAGAACATAAGCACAACATAGGGGAAAAGGCTACTCCCTCCCACATGGGTCCCTCAATGACCCCAATGAGCCTATTTATAAATTTTTTGAAGAGTTACAACAATAAAGAGAGAGCTTATACATGAGCATTACATATCCCATGTTGGATTCGAGAGATAACCCCAATGGTCTACGTTGCGTTCCACTGTCAACCACACAATAGATATATATTAATGCACAATAAATAAATACCATTATAAGAACGTAAAATCGACCTTTGGAAGGGAGTTCAACCATGTGCATAGAAACTTCGAAGGTTGAGAGTTATCAAGAAAAGGCTCTCTATAAGGAGGTAACTAATTTCTTGAGACTAACTTTATTTTCCTCATCATGGTGAGTGGGTCTCCATAAAGGTTGTTGAGCTCAACCTGCAAATTGTCCACCTACTTTGGTTCTTTCTTCTCTCTCTCTCTCTCTCTCTCTCTCTCTCTCTCTCTCTCTCTCTCTCTCTCTCTCTCTCTCTCTCTCTCTCTCTCAACGTTTTCACATTTGCATTTGAATTAACTAAGAGTATGTGTGCGTCGTGTGGTGCAAGAGAGGGAAGAGGAGAAGCGTGTTGTCTGGGTGGAGTAGACCTCCTAGAAGTGGGAGGAGATCCTCATTCTTTTGGTACATGAAGGAGACTGAAAGGATGTAAAATATGCGGTCGAGCAACCGGGGGTACTGTCGTATGCCTTTATCCCAACAAACTTGCCATGCATCGAAGAATGGGTCCTACTAGCTAACGACTAGTATGTACAAGAAAACAAGTGAGAGACTCTCTCAACCTACATCCAGTGGCTCACTTGGTCGATCTACATACAACCGTATTGGCTCTAGTGATAGGCGATCGTGCGTATCCACGCTAGAGTCTGTATGAAATCCCGTTGACAACTTTGTATGGTTAGCAAAGCTCCACAATGCATCATGCTAGTGTTAATCACCGTACGACTGACAATCCCTGCTACAAATGATCCCATTGTAGTTGTTAGGTTGGGTCTCGATACTAGTAGTTCGTACATGATACGCCTGAACACTAACAAAATCTACGCAAATCAGGCTGCATTAGCCTCCACTTCCATCTGTATGCACTACATCATTAGGACTACTCAACACGTATGGATGTGTCATCACCAACACTGGGATGGCTATGTCCCTCTCACCCATAGGTGGAACCATGCATCTAGCCTCTAGCATGATCATATCAAAGAACTCCATGTCCATCATCTTTGCATGTGTCTCTAGGGACCAGAACTGCTCTACCTCTTTCTGTGCACTAGAGCATTGCCGCTCTACCTGTGTCTCTACATTGTCTAGTGGCATGTCCCACAAAACTAAATGCTCTGTCACGTAAGCATCGTGGAGCTCACCTGCAAAAGAGACATGTCTCGTCTCTTTCTCAACGCATGCCAATAACAAAATTGAGACCATGCCTCTCGTACCTAAGATACATGCATAGGATATACCAAGCCACCACCGCCGCAGGTTCCCCTTTCAATCACTAATGATCTGCAATTCATTCGAAAAGATTGCAATATCTAACACCCACAATTTGCTAACTATCTCATTGAGATCAAGCTCTGTCTCAACCAAGGAACACAGCGCACATGTTGTAGCGTATAGGATGCACCACTGGGCAATGATAAGCAAACATCTACTGCACCTGCAATATCAAACGCCAAACCATCAACCAAGTGTACACAAGCAAAGCTCCCCTAAAGAAAGTGTTGAACCATTCACGATGTGGTGTGACGTGGAAGATTGTATCCTAATCTAGAAACCAATGAGGAGAAGTGTCACCTCTAGAAGACATGTAAGGGGGAGGCACACTAAAGGAAACGTTACATCATCATCACTGGCATATGAAGCCATCGCTCTAGCATGTGTCAAAAAATCTCATCTGCATCACACATAGATCTCTCTTGCTGCCTCATACATCTGAAGCAATGGTGCCTAATGTGCTCTATGTGACCACAATGCCAACAACGTATATATCGGCAACTACGAGACCGTCGTCTCTCACGAGTCATCACTGTCGATTCTGAACGGTCATACATGTCTACTGCTATAAGTGAATTTTAAAGTGGGAGATCAATTCAACCATTACACAGCCATGAAAAACATGGTCAACCACATCAAAATCAATGCTTGCAATCTATAAGCATAAGCAACGTCACTAAATCAAGTGAGTCAATTTGGGACAAACAGGTCAACTGAGCGTAAAGCGCATAACCATATATGCAAGTAATGAGCAAACATGCTCAAAATGCATCCCACAAGAAGACTATCTGCAAAGGTTGTAAAACTTGTGATTATAGGGACGTTGTATCCGCATATGCATACTTAGTATAAATCTCTAGAATGACCCACACAGTCATACATGAGCACTATCTGTGGCACATAGTCTGCACTGCAAGAACGTGCCACATGTGAGAAAAACGCCTGAAATTTGGTACACACTACCTCATCGATCGGAAAGCACATCGATAAAAAACCAGACACATAACACAACCAATCGCTTGTGGTCGTAAACATCGTCCAAGAGCCGTGCTTGCTCGTGGGAAAATCGCTCCAAAATGGTCCATCGGAGCCGTATGTCATATGTGTGTCGTCAAAGCAAAAAATGGGGAATCGTCGAAGTTGAAACCTTGAGAAGATACGTTAGTCAAGACACTCCCGATGCAAGCTAGAGGAGAGTCAATGCCTCTCTTGCTTGATCTGTCTCTTGATAAGTTAAAATAGGGATGTCGGGATACCAAGGTGAAACTATTGGGCATGGCAGGGTAATCAATGGTGAGGCTATGCTGGAGGAGATCCAAGCTACTCTCTCTCGCTCTTGCTTGAGGCCAGGAAGTAGATGCCTCTATCACCTTCTGCCATTGGACGAAAGTTGCTAGTCAAATTACCAAATCGGTGTTGAAATTGATGCTGAGCCAAAATTTGAGAGCCGATGTCAAGAAGAAATTGCCATCGAAGAATGTCTTGTCAATGCCGGGGGAAACTTGGGGTTACTCGCCAATGCCTACACACACGTGTGTGTGCGCGCGCGTGCATGTCGAGTGCGTGCGCTCTCTCCCTTCTCTTTGCGACCAAGAGAGTTTCAAATCTCTCTCTCTTTCTCTTTCATTCCAACCAAGAAGAGGAATCGCTCTCTCTCTCTCTCTCTCTCTCTCTCTCTCTCTCTCTCTCTCTCTCTCTCTCTCATCAAGAGTGTGAATGTGTTGAACACTACTCTCTTTCGGTTGTTGACAACCAAAGTTTGTGTGTGTGTGTGTGAACACACCCCTTATAAAGAAAAATGTTCAATCGTCACTTCCATGTTGCAATGTGTGTGTGTGTGTGTGCGCGCACACACACAGTTCTTTTTTTGTTGCTATCCGATTTAGGTGCTTGGTGTGCTACTGCAAACTCTCTTTGCATTATATTTTTGTGCTACTATGTCTAATTAACCACAATGCTATTAATTTCCCCGGCCTTCAACTTCAATGCCTTCAAATTTTCCAATGCTTTGCTCTGCAAATCTTTGTTATGGCTAATTTCTTGCTCACAAACTCTGCTACTACTAGTTCTACAAAAGGCTTGCGTTCAAGCCTTACACATTGCCTAAGCTTGGTCAATTTTCCCTTTCTTTCCATTCTCCCAAGATTCCTTGCACTGCCTGCAAAATTTGCACATTGTCCTCAATTTTTGCAACTTGCGACCTGCATATCTTGCGTGCTTTCAAGCTCATCCCTCGCTACTCTATGCTCACAATGTCGAGCTACCTAGCAAGTCAATTCTCTATTTGCGAGGCCTGTCCAATTCCTACACTGTGTGTGTGTGTGTGCACGTGCATGTGTGTGTGTGTGTGTGTACACACAACTACACACACACACACTTGATGCCCGATTCCTCTCTGCAATTTGACACAGACCTACCTGATTGTGTGTTTGTAGATACCCGTGAGCTCAAAAGCGTGCTTGCTTCTAATGCCCAAGCTCGCCTCCCGAGCTTGCTTCACTTGCTTGCTAAGAGTCAACTCTCTGCAGCTTTCCAAGCTCTAACAACCTTAGCCGTCATAGGGAAGGTTGCACACACCAAGGGCTTTGAGATTCATCAAATCTCTTCTTGATGCCACCGATCCTTATAGATCCCACGTTGAATCACCTCCAATCCGACGTTGCCAAGCACCCAGCTCCATGGCCCCTGAGGGATCACCACTACCAATTACCGTGGCTCTAATACCAATCGAAAGAGTGAATGTGCACGGTGCGGTTGAGAGAGGGAAGAGGAGAAGTGTGTTGTGTGGGTGGAGCAAACCTCCTATAAGTGGGAAGAGCTCCTTATTTTTTTGGTATATGAAGAATAAGGAAAGGATGTACAATGGGCGACCGATCGTGGATAGAGGCGTAACACCTTTACCCCAACATTAACATTGATGCAAAAACAGAATCGAAAGTGGGTTCTCTTATTCAAAGATTGAACAATTTACTTGCTGTGCAGCTTTCTACACATTTACTTTTGAATAGAATTTATGTACTTATTCCTTCAAATATAATGCTTGATGTGGCTCAACACTTGAATCCAAGTTACTATAAGAGAATAATCAAATGGACAATAGAGTTGCAAGAATACAACTTTGAGTTTAAAGTTGATCACTCTGTCAAAAAACATCTTACAGGTATAATGGTAAATAAGGGAGGGGATCTATGGGGGTGAGGTGAAGGAAAGACTCTTAGTGATGGATCACTCGTTCTTCTTGTGTTATATGCTAATGCATGCTTACAACTATAAAGAACTCTCACAAGATTGCCAATTCAAAGCAAACTTTGGGATAGACTTTTGCTATGAAGGATTTGGGAGAAGCTAGTCACTTTCTTGGTATGTGTATCAAGCGTGACAGATCCAAGGGGATTAATTGTCTGAGAAATCGTACATTTTGAAGGTCTTGCATAAAATTTGCAGGGGGGGGGGGGGGGGGGAAGGCATTGAGTATCCCAATGTGGGCAGGTGTGAAATTAGTAAGGACAATTCTTCTAAATCGGATGCTAAGAAGGCTGAGATGGCTAAGATTCCATATTCCTAAGTTGCGGGGCAGTCTCATGTATGCAATGGTGGCTATGAGACCATATATTGGATTTGTAATGGGAGTGGTAAGCACTTACATGGCTAACTATGGGCAAGAAAGATTGGGATGTAGTGAAGTACATCCTCAAGTACTTGAACAAGTGGGTGCTTATGCTTTGAAAACAATGATGCATCCGTTGTTGGATATGTAGATGCCGATTATGCAAGAAATGTAGACAATAGGAGGTCTACGTCTGGCTATATTTTCATATTTGTTAGATGAGCTATCTCTTGGAGATCATGTCTTCAAGATTGCATGTCCTCTTCTACTATTGAGGCTGAGTATGTTGCAACATGAGAGGACAATAAGGAGTTTTTATGGTTGGCACATTTAGTGGGAGATCTGGACAAGGATCAACAGATTCTAGTGTTGCTTTGTGATAGTGAGAGTGCCATTGTTTTGGTAAAGAATCCGTGTTTCAGTCCAAAAACGAAACACATAGAGGCAAGGTATCACTTCAGATGGGATGCAAATAAGCGAATTGAGCTTGTCAAAGTCCTTACAAATGACAACTGTGCGGATGCTCTTACAAAGAGCCTAACTTTAGAACAGTTTGCATGTTGCATAAAGTTGATGGGTGTGGGGTGAAGCCATTGTCATGCTTCACAATTGTACAAGTTTTTTATATAGTTTTGTTTTACTCCAATTAGGCCACATTGGCCGCCGTTAAGTGGGAGGTTGTTAGGTTAACGACCAAGTGATTGATTGTACAACCACTAACCGATCTACCAAGTCTATTCTCTTCCTTATTCTATGAATAAGGAGTCAGTGAGATATTGCTCAGGTTGACAATCTTTTGCCCTCAATTCCACCACAATAGTCGAACCCACATGCTTTACTCACTAGGCTTATGTGCTCAAGCACTTACTCTCAGGTCCTCTTCACCCTTTAGTGTTGTGGGTGTGTCTTTTAGCCTTAACACATGTTGAAACCTAATTATCATTAGATTGACTAGTTTTTCGACAAGCGTGGAATGTGAGCACATGAGGATTGGTCGTGGTGGGGAGATATAAGAACTAGCATGCTAGTTGGAAAGACAACATATGATCCAAGTTTGCTTGCTTATGTACTATTTTGTAATTTGCAAAGATGGGGGATAAATTCTAATGGTCGACTAGGAAGCAGGGAAATGGCTGACTAGTTGGTTGCGAGGAGATGGCAGAACTAGAAAACTAGTTGGAAAGGTGGCACATGATTGGAGTTCACTTGCTTCACTACTATTTAGTGATTTGTAGAGATAAAGGGTAAATTATACTGGCAAGGAAATGTGCATGTTGTGGGTGTGTCTTTTAGCCTTAACACATGTTGACACCTAATTATAATTAGATTGACGAGTTTTCCAGCAAGCGTGGAATGTGAGCACATGAGGATTGGTTGTGGGGAGATGGAAGAACTATCATGCTAGTTGGAAAGGCAACACATGAACCGAGTTTACTTGCTTATCTACTATTTTGTAATTTGCAAAGATGGAGGATAAATCATGATGGTCGACTGGCTAGCATGGAAATGAACGCCTAGTTGGTTGCAAGGAGATGGCAGAAACTAGCAAGCTAGTTGGAAAGGTGGCACATGATTGGAGTTCAATTGCTTCACTACTATTTAGTGATTTGTAGAGATAGAGGGTAAATTCTAAAGGCAACGAAATGGGCATGCCACCTTGACATACGACCTTGTAATTACCAATTTGATGGTGGAGCATTGTGTGGCTATCACATCTCTTAGGATTGATTCAACAGGGGTTTGATTGATAAGAGAGAGGAGGTTGGTGCTAAAGCAAGAAGCTTGATCACATTGAGCAGTGACACATGACAACAAGAACTAAAGTTATTTGCCATTGGGAAACACAAGAAGCCGATTGGCTATTTCTGTAGGATGAGATTGTTAACTCTTATCATGCGCATCAAATCAATGGACCTTAATTTGGTTTAAATTGAGAAGTTTTTCCTTCACCACTCTACCTTTGGAAGACTACAAAGTGTAGGTGTCTCAACCATACATACCACCCAATTTCTAGTCACCCTTGGTGAACGGGTGCATCATATTCTACAGCTGCTTGTGCTTCGTCTCTATCCACCACCCAAGTATACACTATCCTTTTGAATGAAGCATCCCAAGATGGAACTGCTAGTTGTTTGCGGATTGAAGTGTCACATCTACATTTTAGAGGGTGGTTTCAACAACCCTCTAAGGGCACGACCTTGTAGACTAGACAGAGGAGATTCTTTTTAGGGGGTCTTCACGAAGGCTTATAATAACTGCCCAAAGATTGCTAATATCTTAGAGAAGTCAAGCCAAGTGCTACGAAAAATGCTAGCAGATTTAAAGGCTATTCACACTAGGTAGTGGTGAACCCCCGCTACAAAGGTCATCTCTAGAGTTCTCTACTGTCACTGTAACTCTACCAAAAGACCGCCTTGTTCTTCTTTCTTGGCACTAAGAAGACAAGGCTGTTGGCGTCACCTCCAATTCCCGCCTTGCTACGCGCAAATCCCTTCTTATGTAATTGTTTTGTAAACCAAGGCATGTATGAAGGCCCAAAAATTGAAGTCCCCTCGCCACTTCAACACTATTTGACACGGGGTATTAAATGCCCTAAGGCGGTGGGATTGACGATAAAGCGTGAAGCGCACGAATCTCGGGGCGAGGGAACGATGCAAAAAAAAATCAACGCGTGACGGCGATCTGAGATTTGAACTTGGCACCTCAAGGATGGGAACTTGGTGAGCTAACCACGCAGGCGCGTGCGAGTTGTTGAAATCCATGTGGGTCCACATGTTTATAAAGCTAGCTCTTGTTTACTCTCCCATGTCCTTGTTTACTTTTCGTGTCTTAGTTTGCCTTTTTGCATTCGACGTCTTCGCGCGTTTTTGGTTACGTCCCTGGGCTTCTCTACCGTCGATCCCAGTGCCTGGACTTCGTTTAGGATCTCGTGTCAAATAGTGCTTAGGTACCTTCCCTCAGCACTATCTCACACAGGCATGGGCTGGATGGGATCAATGGTCCACGCCTTTTTTGGGGAGCTCGGGCATTGTGGGCCGTTGATCTCGCGGCGCCCCGAATTTACCAATTTGCGCAAATTTTCTAAAGCTGACCTGAATTTACATAGCGACGGGTTTATCATAAAAGAAACCCTTCTCCCATTGCTTTCAACGAGCACGCGCAGGTGAGGTGGTTAAGGTGATAGACTTGCAAAGGTGGCGTCTTGGGGATGAGAGGGGGAGGGGACGCCCGAATTTACAAGTTTTTGTGCGCCCGAATTTACCTCTTTTCTCGAATTTACACAAGTCGCATCGGACGGCTCATATCTCACCCAATCCCGGAATGGATGTGGACCATTGATCCCCTCGAGCCCATGCCCGCGTGAGATAGTGAGGAGGGGTACCTTCCCCGCCCCCTTCACGCAAATTTCAGTGGAGCAAGACACTTCCGTGTCATCAGTGCCTGGACTTCGTTTAAGATACACCCCCTTGACGCAAATTTCAGTGGAACAAGACACTTACGTGTCCTCTTTCATCTTCTTCCGTCGTCCAAATGGAGCCGGAAGGGGCGCTGCTGAATCTGCCACCGGACGCGCTGCTTGCAGTGCTGGGGAAGCTCGGTCCGCAGGACCTTCTACGCTGCGCCTGCTGTTGTCGATTCCTTTCTTTCCTTTGCTACTCCGACTGCCTATGGATGACCCTTTGCAACCGCTGGCGCCACTTGCTGAACCTATCTGAATGGCGCCCCTCCTTCCATTCTGCGCTTTCCCTGTTCCGTATTCTCTCGTCCTTGGATCGCCTTGTTGGCCCTTGGACTGCTGTGGGTCAACAGCCTCGAGGCAGCCTCCTTTACATAACATGGGTATCTCTCTCTCTCTCTCTCTCTCTCTCTCTCTCTCTCTCTCTCTGTGTGTGTGTGTGTGTGTGTGTGTGATTTTGAATTAGTGCATGCATAACAAGTATTTACCAGCAGAATTGGCCGCAAGGACAGGAAAATAGTATCTTCGATCCTCAAAGACATCAAAATCAACATTGGATGACAAGCATATAAGCGCATTGCATCCTATTCTGGGTCAAGTTTTATATGGAGTTGTGAGAGTATGAGTGTGCTGCTTAGGTCTGCCTAAGAGATGAGAATTTTTGGTGCTGGTTCTTCATTTTTGCTGCTGGATTTATTCTATCAGTGAAATCTACCTCAGGCATGGAGGTTCTCCTTTAACAGATGAGGGTAATTCACCTGTGAAGGTTTAAATTGTTGAATTGGTTGGTGGACAAGGTTGGGGTGCAAAATATGGTTGCTGTTCCTTCATGAAAATTTGGTTATGGCCCTTTTTTTTGATCATCTAAATCTCATTCTTCGAAGGAATATCCATTAGTGATCTACCATGGAGAAGGAAGGAGATAGTAGTTAGCAAAGATCAAGTAACCTTGGTGTACAATTTTTTTGAAAAGGGCCACCTATTGCCCTTGTTATAGTTGTTTCCATCAATCTTTTGCCACTGGTATGACAAGATGTACCTTGTGCCTTGTCTCATGTGCATTTTGTCAAAGGTGCAGCGGAAAAGGGTCAATTGGGTGATGAGCTTGTCTGCAACTGTGAGCAAACCACCTCTCCGTACTGGGTAGCCAATAGATCTCGTATCTATCGCGATGGATCTCCTCGTCGTCAAGGTTCTCGTGTGTACCGCCCATCGACGGGCACAGGATCTCACCGCACATGATGCAACACCGAGAGGGTGTGTGCCAGAACAAGAGAGAGGGAACGCTAGGTAGAGAAAGAGATCGTTGAGCAAAAACGCTAGCAAGAGAGAGATCAATGATGGTGACGGAAAACGCTAGAGAGAGGATGTGGTCGCACACACAAACGCTAGCAAGCAGAAACACTAGAGAGAGAGTGCCCAAATGTTGGATCTCTGCATTGAATTAACACGTCAAAAGTACAAGGGGGGGGGATTGCCTATATAGGCAAACTCTCAATTTGCCCTACCTCAACCTGAACCCCACGTGTAAGGTGCAGCGGAAGTGAATGTTGAACTTTGCTCAAGATGAGTGCTCCGAACTGTGCTCAAGGGTTCCTTTTACTTACGGAAGGGAGAGCCTTCCGTTCCTCTAGTGAGAGAGTGCAATGAACACAAACAAAGTGAATGGACACTGTGAATGGAAGTGCATGAGACTGAGAGATAGAGAGAGAAGAGAATACAACACCGAGAAGTTGTCAAACCCTCCTCCAAGGGCCCCACTCTCTATGGCGAGAGCGGTCTACTATTGATTGCACAAATCTCTACAATGCTTGGACTTGCCGACGATGTCGACGACGACGAGACGTGGTGAAATTTGGAAGTGCTAAGGGCTGAAATCTGCAAATCTTTATCTGCTGAATTCTGGCTCTATGTAGATGACGATGTCAATGACGACGGTATGACGACAACGCGCTGAAAACGCAGATGCTGAAAATTGCGTTTACCGGGCTGAAACTGTAAATTTTTCCGGATCTGACTGTGCGGCGAGGATGTGCTGCAAGAAGGTGAGAACCGGACTTCTTCTGCGATGTCTGATTATTGAAAATTGAAAACGCTGGTTCGAGGGCTGAATCTGTTGCGAAGATCTGCAAAAACGCTGAGGTTGATCTGCAAACCAAAAACGCTAGGGCTGAAAATTGACCTTGCGGGGAAATCTGCTAACGCTAGGGCTGATCTGCTGTCTACTGTCACCGGGAATCTGCAAGTGCAAAAACGTTGGCTGATCTGGTGCAAAAACGCTAGGCCTTGTTGAGAGAAAACGCCAGAGTTGTTGCGGGGGTTGGTCTTGTTGAGAAGTTGCCTGTTGAGCAAAATGCTCCTGCTGCCTCTTCTCCCAGAAAGTACTAGCACTAGGTTTTTATATATACAAACTTAGCAAAATTGCCATGCCTACTTTCCAACAAAAGTCACTCAAAAATAATAAGTGAAAAATGTCAAAAATAGGGGAAATAGACCTATGCACTAGAAAAATGCTATTGATGGGATCTGACTGGAATCTGATGGTCATGCCGTGTGCAACCAGAGGATATGCATCTAATCAAAGTGTCTGGACATGCATGGTCTGCGAACAGACTCACAAAAGTGCCAGATCACTTCCTATTCTAGACTGACCTGATTGAACTGAATCTTGGTCATGCTGTAGCTTGCCCATGGACACATAGGGTTGGATGTGTCACGTGACATCCTCTCCTTTTCAAAGTGAGGTACTAGTACCGAACTGTATGGCGTCGAGGGAGATCGCCAATAGCATCCGGAATCCTGGGAAGGACTCTTCGCCGGCCCACTCTGATGTGTGGGTCGTGCGATACTTAAACTTCATAAAGGTCTGCAACGCTTGCTTCTTTGGGCCGCGCCGAAAGCGACAAAGTCT
This sequence comes from Adiantum capillus-veneris, assembly GCF_014529385.1. Lineage (NCBI taxonomy): Eukaryota > Viridiplantae > Streptophyta > Polypodiopsida > Polypodiales > Pteridaceae > Adiantum > Adiantum capillus-veneris. The sequence continues at coordinate 71,670,900 of NC_140933.1, forward strand.
TCTGTAGCTCCTTCAATGCTTCAACTTCGTCTAGAGTCATGCGTCTTCCTTCTTCAAGAATCTCCATGGCTAAAAGTTCCTTTTTTTTCCGAGAAAAAGATCCTTCTATTAGTTAATGAAAACTGCCCATAGGGCTAGATCCACCTCTGCAAGAGAGGGCTACAACAAGCATGATGGGGAGACTCTCCCAATGAAAAAACAGCATACATACAATGAGGCTAAATCAAGAGATGGGAGGAGGGAAGAGCCACACAGGCGGACAGTAGTGCCATCTGAGCACACCCTGAACTATGGTGTAGAAAGGCCCAGGGCGCCATAGTCGAAGGAAAGCCTCGCGGCGCTCCCGCATGCGGTCGGAGCTACCCTGTAGTCCCTCAAGCTGTCCTCTGAGAGTATGGATCAGCTCTAGCCAAAAGTCACGAATAGTCTCTGCTGGTGGCACAGGGCGAGCCTCAAAGATGCGGAAACAGCGGGCCCGCCCGATGAACCAAAGTGTCAGGCCACTGACGAGCTCCCAACACTCCTCTCTCTCACTGCACCGCTCCTGTGGAGTAAGCTCTGTTAGCAGGCTGGAGTGTAGGTCCCCCCCCCCCTGCATCACTATCATCCTGCTGGTGGAAGTTAGCTCAAACTGCAGTGCCGGGCCTGTGAGTGTGGACTAGGCCGCTGCCCCCCAAGTGTACTGTCGAGCCGTGGAGAGAGCAGGCATCAGCCGAAGAACTCGTAGCCACACCTGTTGGGCCGAGGGACAGTCCCAAAGACAATGACGCTGATTCTCCACCAACTGGTCACAGGCTGCACATGTGGCCGAGAGACCACTATGCACAAGCCAACTCCCTACTGCTGTGGCTCTGTGTGCAACCAACCACTGAAACAAAGTGACGCGCCTCTGCTGTCTGGAGTCCCACAGCCTCTGCCAAAAGGCTGCCAAGAACTCGACTGTGAGGCCCCCCTCCTGCCAATGACCCCCTCCTGCCAATGACGTGCTGCAGCGGGGCGGGCCTCTCTCTGTGCTGCAAGTATATGACGTCCAAGCCGAACAATGTACTGAAAGAAGGGAACTCCTGGGCGGTTTGCAAAAGAGAAGGGGTCCCTCCATAGCCACTCACCAGGATCCCACTGTACTCGTGCCAGTGGACAACACTCCCAAGCCCATAGCCTCCAGTGTCCAGTCCCAAGAGCTGCTGGGTCAGGGTCTATGACGCAAGTCCTCCCACAGATGCCCACAACTCGGATCCTCTGGAAACAACACTCTGCTACCTGCGGGGCCTCTACTGCAACTCGTTGTAATCGTCCCCCACCCTGAAGCTCGAAGAACAGGGCTGGGACAGTCTCTGAGCAGGCCCCGACTGAAATGAGAACCTCCAGTCGTGTGAAGGCTCCCATCCACCGGGGTGCTACTGGCTCGAGAGGCGTGAGCCACTCAGCTGGAACTGACTCTGAGATGTCCTGACACATGCTCTGCACCCCTCTCATGCCCTGTAGCTGGAAACCCTGCACCTCCTCTGACAAACCTGTGAACTCTAGCCAGTCACCTAGAGAGCGCGCTGGACCTACTGCCATGGGACCCCAAGAAACATGAGGCCAACTCCCAACCAAGTGGCCTCTCTGAGTGCTAACCATGGGGTTCTAGACGAGGGGCTGCCGTAGGCGCTCCTCCGTGCACGTCGGTTGTCTCTGCTCTAGGCCACGCCGTAAGAGCTCCCAAGATCGAAGCAAACTCACAGCGAAGCGGTCCTCCAGTCTCCTGCTCAAACCAACTCTGCGCAACTCTGTAAAGATCCATCTGGTCGAAGGTTGCCAAGGGCCTCCTGACTGAGGCACCCTGGCACGAAACCTTTGCAGCAAGAACTCCTTCGAGGGCTCCTCGCCTGGAAGTAGTCCTCTGACGACGAACTTCCCAAGAAGGGCTGTGCTGTGCTGTGCTGTGCTGTGCTGGATCAATAATCCCAAGCCCTCCATTAGAACAAGGAAGTGTGATGACCGACCAAGCCACCTTGGCTCGGGCAATCTGAGTGTCACGACCTGACCAAAGGAAGTTCTTGATCAACCTCTCTACCTGGCTGATACAAGAACTTGAGAAGATCCAGCAAGAAGTGATGTACCACATAGTTGCCAACACCACCTGGTTGGCAACTACTACTCTACCAGCCAGCGAAAGTTGTGCTGAGCTCCAATGTAACAGCTTCTCCTGATGGACAGGAGAAGAGGAGCAATCTGCTGCTCGGGGGACAAGTCCAAACCAACCAAACAACCCAGTACCGAACTGCAGTCCCTGGGGGAATCCACCTGAAACCCTCTCCTGGCATCCAATATGGCACAGGAGCACTGCCAACCGAGAAAGCCACTGTCTTTCTCCGGTTGATCAGTGCGCCCGATGCACAACAGAAGGTCTCCAAAGCCTGCTCACATCTGTGTAGATTGGCCTCCTGGCCCTCTAAGTACAAGGCTGAGTCGTCGGCAAACTCAGCGTCAAGAAGCTCATCTCCCCGAATAGGGAGTGCTAACCCCCTCATACCAACCTGCTGTGACACCAAAAATCTGCTCATCGCCTCCGCATAGAACAGAAAGAGAAAGGGGGCAAGAGGACAACCCTGTCTGACTGATCGTGTGAGCATGAAGCGCTCACCTCTACCTCCTACCAAAAGCACCTGACTGTGAGCCTGTCTGTACAAACCATGGCTGAAAGTTCCCGAAACTACTTTCAACACAAAAACATGAACATACCTATTCCATGTAAAGTGACTGGAAAAAATCTCGGCTTCCTAAAAGACTGTGCATGCAATGTAGATGAACAAAGAAACGAAGTGCCAAACCGTTCACTACACCCACGCAAACAATGAGATCGAATCTCTCTCTTATGGTCTAAAGCAATCAACTGTGGCAATTCACAACCTAAATGCCCATGCTTGGTGCTCATACTTTCATGTGCTCTTTCCACAACTGTGTCGTGCCAAGGAGGAGACATGGAATGTGACTTCCTTGAATGCATACTTTTCAGCTTTTCATGAAAAATCTGCATACATCTGTGCTCATTCATGAGTGAAACGTGCCCAACGTACAATACGTCATGCCTAGGAAAAGGGATCACATAAAGACGCTGACTAAAATACAGGAAACGATCACGAATGAAACACTTGAACAATGTGTGCTGACGAATCATTCGAACACATAGTACTTCCTGTGGGGGTTCTTTGGACCTAGGCTCAAGAGCCAAGATCGGTTCTTCTTGATTGGTCGAATCTTCCTATATGGGTTCTTTGGACCTCGACTCGAGAGCCAAGATCGGTTCTTCGTGATTGATCGAATCTGCATTGATTCTGCAATGAGGTTAGCTTCACTAGAGAAAGTATCCACTAACTCATCCTGCTTGTGAACAATCACATCGTCTTCATGCAAATCATCATGCTTGTGAGAAATCACATCTTGATCATGCAAATCATCATGCTTGTCATTGTCAGCCAAATCATCATGCTTATCATCATGCAAATCCTGTGTATCATGCTTTGGAGAAGACGACCGAGTGAGTCTCCTTCTCCTGAATCCGTTCAATCTTCGCCTGTACATTAGAAATGAGAGAGGGAGAATAAACAACTTGCTCTCCACGAATGACAATGGGAGTCACTTTTGGCATTGAAAGTGAACGTATTTGCTGCCCAATCAATGAGAGGGTTATGCTCATGAAACCATCAAATGCCCAAAATCATATCACATCCTGAGAGAGAAGAGACAAAATTTTTTCTACGGAAAGCAGCTTGTTGAACTGTAAACAACACATCGAGGCACTCTTTCGTGATGAGAGAGTCCATACCGGGAGCAAAGCCAGAGACCTCGAGAGGAGATTTCTGACTAACCTTTAGGTGGGCTCTCTCAACAAGAGGGACTGATCACATCATGCATACTGCCTTGGTAAAACAATATGACAAAACGCTGCCCCGTCATATGACCATAACATTTAATGAGAGACTCATCAATGGGAGGGTCAGGAGAAACTTGGGGCACACTCGTGTTGTCATTGATTGCATTGATAGAGGAAGTGGGTTCTATGGATTCTTTAGATTCATTAGAGTCAAGCTTAGGACATGTTCTTTTTATGTGACCCTTAATGTGACAATGAAAACAACGACCTTCCTTAGAATAAGTGCTTTGCTCTTCCGACGTGATGTATCCTCCTAAAATTCCTTGTGCTACCTTTTCAAATGGAGTGAGCTTAGGTTTAGCAATTGTGTTAGCCTTACCCTTATGTTCATTTTGAGAGTTCTTTTTTGAGAGACTATTGGAAGATTGGTTAGAAGAGTTACCGTTCTTACCGTTCTGAGGGTTCTGAGAAGTCTGAGAGGTACTTGTGGAAGTCTTGTTCTCTTAGGCTTTCCCTTGTTGTGCTTCATCTCCTGTGCTAGAGCAATCGCTACCGCCTTGTTGAGATCGATTGGATCGAAGACTTCTACATCAAACTTGATATATTCGTCCAATCCATAAAGGAATGCCTACTTGCGTTCATCATCCGACTTACGTAATTGGGTATCTAGCTGCAAACACGATTAGAGAAAGACATCACTGGCATACCATTTTGCTTGAGAGCGCGCCAATCGTCCTTCAATCGTGCGAGGTACTGAGGTGGCATAAACCGCGCCTTGAGCTTGTCTTGGAAATCAGCCCAATTGAAGGAAAGGGTTGTGAATTCGTCGGCTTTCTCTAGGTGCGCGGCTAACTGTGCCTCTTGCCATGCGTGGTACCAATTGATGGCATCACCGGCAAGGCACATAGCTGCCGTCAAGAACTTGCTATTTCGTGTCTTCTTAGTTGTCGCAAAATAAGCATTAAATTGATGCAACCAAGAATGAATAACCGTAGTACCATCATACTTACTAAACTGGATCTTCCCTGTGACTGGGTTGTTGGAGGAGTCATGGCTTGCGCCACTTGAGGAACTATCAACATCTTTGGCTGGTTCGGACTTCGAGGGAAGAACCTGTCGAACCAATTCTTGAGTGCGGAGGTCCCTCTGAACCTCACGATTGGCGTTCCAACGCAATGCGAGTCGCTTCTTGTTGTTCTGCTTTTCTTTCTAGTTGTGCCATCGCAACGCGAGTCGTTTCTTCTTGTTGTGCCATCATCTCCAACATCGACTTGACCATCGCCTCCATAGGATTTGGTACAACTCATGGCATAGATGGGAAGGAGGAGGGTCGGAAAAACCTTCTGGTTGGGAAAATTCTTCGTCGCCTCTCTCATGCTCATTACCTCCATTGTGCTTCGAATGATGACCATACATTGTGATCTTGGGTTCTTAAGTTTACGAGGAACTTGGGTTCTTGTGGGTCTTGGGTTCTTGGGTTCTTGAGGGTCTTGAGGTTCTTGAGGTTCTTCTTTCGCTTGCAATCTGTGTTCGAGAAGGATCTTCTCTTCATCCGAGTTCTTCTCTTTTCCGCGGGCGCACCCCTCGGCGGCCTTGCGCTCACACCAAGGTTGCTTTTTTCCACCTCACGTCGATTGGCCGGTCGCTAAGTGCACTCTCAATGAGTGAAAAAGAGGCACAAAGGGAGGTTGGATAAGCCCTTCTTTCCTGGGATTCCTGTCACTCTTCAAAAACACGATTAGGAATCGACACGCCCAAGTGAACTTGGGTTCGTGCGACTGCAACAAGCAAAAAAAAATCTTGTGATTCTTGTGGTTCTTTCCTTGAGTGATACAGAACATTGCCAAAGCTCTGATACCAATGTAAGGTGCAACGGAAGTGAATGTTGAAGTTTGCTCAAGATGAGTGCTCCGAATTGTGCTCAAGGGTTCCTTTTACTTATGGAAGGGAGAGCCTTCCGTTCCTTTAGTGAGAGAGTGCAATGGACAAACAAAGTGAATGGACACTGTGAATGGAAGTGCATGAGACTGAGAGATAGAGAGAGAAGAGAATACGACACGGAGAAGTTGTCAAACCCTCCTCCAAGGGCCCCACTCTGTATGGCGAGAGCGGCCTACTATTGATTGCATAAATCTCTACAATGCTTGGACTTGCCGACGATGAGGACGACGACGAGACAGGCTGAAATTTGAAAGTGCTAAGGGCTGAAATCTGCAAATCTTTATTTGCTGAATTCTGACTCTATGTCGATGATGATGTCGATGACGATGGTACGACAACGATGCACTGAGAACGCAGATGCTGAAATCTGTGTTTTCCAGGCTGAAACTGTAAACTTCGCCGGATCTGACCGTGCGGCGAGGATCTGCTGCGCAGGAAGGTGAGATCTGCGAGGTTCGGACTTCTTTTGCGATGTCTGAATGCTGAAAACTGAAAACGCTGGTTGGAGGGCTGAATCTGTCGCGAAGATCTTCAAAAACGCTGAGGTTGATCTGCAAATAAAAAACGATAGGGCTGAAGACTGACCTTGCAGGGAAATCCGCTAACGCTAGGGCTGATCTACTGTCTACTGTCCCTGGGAATCTGCAAGTGCAAAAACGCTGGCTGATCTGGTGCAAAAAAGCTAGGCCTTCTGTTGAGAGAAAACGCCAGAGTTGTCGCGGGGGTTGGTCTCGTTGAGAAGTTGCCTGTTGAGCAAGGTGCTCCTGCTGCCTCTTCTCCCAAAAAGTGCTAGCGCTAGGTTTTTATTTATACAAACTTAGCAAAAATGCCCTACCTACTTTCCAACAAAAGTCACTGAAAAATAATAAGTGAAAAATGTCAAAAATAGGGAAAATAGGCCTATGCACTGTAAAAATGCTATTGATGGGATTTGACTGGAATCTGATGGTTAGGCTGTATGCAACCAGAGGATATGCATCTAATCTAAGTGTCTGGACATGCACGGTATGCGAACAGACTCACAAAAGTGCCAGATCACTTCCTATTCTAGACTGACTTGATTGAACTGAACCCTGGTCATGCTGTAGCTTGTCCACGGACACATAGGGTTGGATGTGTCACGTGACACCACGACCCTGATAAATGACCTAAAATGCTAATAAATATGTAAACTCACTGAAAGTGACTTGGGACACATATTTAGTAGCAGAACTGCGGAAGACTCGAGACTGTGACCCTGTGAAACTCTAGGAACGGGGTTCCCCCCTCATGCCAGCCTACCGGGTGAGCAACAAAGTGATGTGCACCGTTGTGAACAGGTATGTGTACCTCAAGTATGGCTGGCAGAGCCACAAAAAAATCCACTCCCTAGTCTACTATTGGGAGGTACTGGAGCTACCACTGGACAGGAAATTGAACTCTTAACACCCCCTCTCAGCTTCTGGACGGGAAACGAGTCCATGGGAGTTGGCATGAGAGGATAATGTCGCCTGTGGAAGAGGTTTGGTGAAGATGTCAACAGGGTATCCGAAGTCGGGATGTACTCTAGTCCGATAGAGCCATCCTGGGTCTTCTCACGAACAAAATGCTAGTGTATCTCTATATGCTTGGTCCGGGCATGGAACACCGGGTTCCTCGCAATGGCTATACAACTCTGGTTCTCAGAGTACATAATGGTCGTCTACTGGGGAAAGCCCATCTTCAAAAGTAACCTCCGTATTCACACTGACTCACACGTAGCACTGCAAACAGCATGGTACTCTACCTCTGTAGATACAAGGCAACTGTTGGCAGTTTCTTGTTGCTCCATGAAACTGCTCCTGAGCTTAAAGAAAAGGTATAGCTTGTAGTCGACCGTCGTCCATCTAGATCTCTACCCCAATCCGAATCATTCCATCCTTGTAGAATGATCTGGGAGTCTGTACCTCCAGCTGCATAGTGTATGTCTTCACCTTCAAATACCGCAGAGTCCGAAGAGCCTGCTCCAAATGTGACGTGGCAGCATGAAAGAACTGAGAAGTCCCACTGGAAAACTGACATCAAGTCGGGTTTTGAGTACCCAAATGAGGGAACCAACCAGTTTCCTATACTGTGTAGCATCAGCATTGGGCTCACCCAAAATGTGGGATCAAGACAAATCTCGTACAAAGAGGATATGTTACTTTGGTTGGACAATTGCCAGGCCTTTGGCTACGTGAACTTGAGAGAGAAATTGACTAAGATACACATTTTGACAAAGAAACTTGCACTTTTAAACCCTAAAAGCAATGTGCTGTAATAAAATCAAACTCGTGTAGCTTTTTACATTGCAAGTTTTTTTCCGCTTGCTCGGGTTTTCCCTGAGTTTTCTTTCTCTCTTTAATTCCCTACTCTCGAATTGCCCTTCTCCTTCCCTACTTTTCCCGACTCTTAAGTATCTCTACTCTGATTATGCCAAGAGCATTGACTTTGAATTTTCCCTACTGAAACCAAAACTGCCGTGGAAGCCCTCTTGGATCTGTTACCCTGCTTATGTCATTATAAGTATAACAAACTTGGACACTCCAAGTCAAGATTCTATTGCGACACAGCAAAGATTCACTTCAAAAACAGTTCACAATTCACACTTGAGTCGACACGGCCCGGCGTAGTTCCGTGCCTAGAGATATTGGCCCCAAAGACTGGCGCCCCTTTCGATATTTCTTTTGTATTAATCTGTGTTCAAAGTACAAGAGAGTGGGTAGGTGCTCACTCTCAGACTTTAGTGAGGCCCTGCCCACTTATTTATTGGTTACAAGAGATGCCCAAAAGCAGAGCCCCAAAATCAAAAGCTTAAAGGCTTTTAAAAAATAAATCAGTTCATCGCAAAAGCTGCCAATTCAGCCTGCGTAGGTTTCAGCCAGTGCAAAAGCAGGAAATTCTGTACTGCTGTCCGTACGCCTGCCACACCAGCATGTCAACGGAATTTGCGCCGCATTTTTTGGGATTTCTGTACGGATGCGACGTTAACCTGTCGGCGCATATTGCGGGAATCGTACTGTTTGCGACGTGTCATGTCTGGCAGTGTGTGTTTCTGGGGCAGTGCCACGTCACCAGTTTGTGACATACCCCCCTCTTGAAAGCATTGTAGTCGCCCTCGATTACGCCTGCAAAACAAACAGAGGCCATAAACTGTCTTAGTAGACACTGACTGTTAGTACCGACGCACTAGGAACAACACATCTAGCATATGTATCAATGGACAGTCACATCACAGGACATCACATGACAAATCACATTAAAAAATCATTCCAAATCTTAGACCATGATTAATCGGCAACGTATTTAGCAATCGCATCTAGATCCAGTCGGGACCTCACATATGCCCGATTAACTAATCCATATTGCAATCATGTCTATAGAGATTTATGAGACTGAAATGGTGCAGTCGCAGTCATTTCGTCTATCATTTCCTGCACTTAAACAAGTCAAGTACAAATCAATCGGTATCATTTTCATTATCGAGAATTCCAGTTCATAAAGTCATACATCAGAATACTGTCAGCTCAGCAGTATTCCTGAAACCCAAAGGGACATCAGTGACTCTATATCAAAATATCGGGGCAAACTGTCGACAAAGGAGCGGAGTGACTCCCCTCTTGTGCAAGCCTGCTGCACTAGATTCGTCCATGCTGAAATCGAGGTTCTGTCGGAGTAGACTATGCTAAACCGAATGCTTCAAGGTAAAGTTCCACAATCTGATGAGTATCTGCTAGGTCCTCCTCCTCCATCCAGTTCGTATCCAATGCCGGATAGTTCTTGAATTTAACCAAGAACCGCCTCATCACTTTACCTTTAATCTTTCTATCTTTATGTGCCAGTATCTGTTCTGGAACGAGTATCTCCTCGCTTTCCTCCACTTTGGGTTGTTCATCTGGCTCCCCATCATCGGGCTCATCGCCTTTAAAAGGCTTCAAGAGACTCACATGAAAAGCATTGTGAATTCTCCAAGTATCGGGTAGCTTCAGTCGAAAGGAGACATCATTTATCTTTGCTTTTTTCTGGAAAGGTCCATAGTATCTCATGCTAAGCTTTGGAAAATGCCGCTCCTTTCTCTTTTTCTTTCTCAGGCGTGCCTTCTCAAAACGTAAGAGCACCCAATCGTCTTCCTTTAATTTCAAATTGCGACGGTGTCGATCTGCTGCGTTTTTGTGTCTTTTCTGAGATTTCTCTAAAGCCTCCCGGACCTTGGCAAAAGCAGTGTCCAAGTCCCTTGTGTACTGGTCGGCTTCAAAAATCTTATCTTTCATGCTTAGGAAGGGTGGAACCTTCGTAGCACCTTCAATAATCTCAAATGGCGCCTTCCCCGTCGAAGAGTGGATTGTGTTATTGCAGGCAAATTCCATTAAGGGCAAAAACTTTTCCCATTGAGTCTTCTGATCCGAAATGCTTGACTTCAATAAATCCAATACGATTGAATTTGCAATCTCAGTCTGCGGATGGAAAGATGACGAGAACTGCAACCGTGTGCCAATCTTCTCCCAAATAGCCTTCCAAAACAAACTCGTAAATTTGGGATCTCTGTCAGAGACAATTCTCTCAGGCATGCCATGTAATCTGAATATCTTGGCAATTAACACTCTCGCTAAATGATCCGGCTTGACTGTCTTCTTCATCGGAATGAAATGAGCGTGCTTGCTAAATCTTTCAATAACAGTCTAGATACCATCGTGCCCACTCTGTGTCTTCGGGAGTTCAAAAATGAAATCCATTGCAATACTTTCCCAGGGGCGGGTGGGAATGGGTAAATGCTGTAACAATCCATGCCTGTCAAACTTGACCTTCCGGCATACCAAGCAATTGTAATCCGCCACGTCCTTCTCGAGTCTTGGCCAAAAGAAGTATCACTCCACACCCTTCAAGGTGGTATCAATGCCGCAGTGACCCGTAAATTGTGGACAGTGGAATTCAATTAGAACCTTTTCCCTCAACGGCTGTGTAACGCACAACATCGTTTTCTTCATCAAGTAGCCATCCCGAATGGAATATCCCGCTACTAGCTCCCCTTTTTGTATTCGACCGAATACATGTGAAAAATCTGGATCTGTGGCGTACTGATCAACCATGTCCTCAAAGCTTCTATGATGAATCGTGGAAATAGCCAAGACCAATGGCTTCGGGGACAAAGCATCTGCCACGAAGTTCTTCTGTCCCTGCACATGGACAATCTTGAAGTGGAATTGTGACAAGATGTTAGCCCAACGCATCTGCTTTTCCGACAGCTACTTCTGTGACAAGAAGTAGTGTAAACTCTGATGATCAGTGAATACCGTAAAATCGGCTCTGAGTAGGTAATGTCGCCACTGAGTAAGAGCATGGATAACTGCCAAAAGCTCTTTCTCATATATCTGTGTTGTCAATTTGGGCCTTGAAAACAATCAGCTCTCATAGGCAATGACATGGCCTTCTTGCATTAAGACCGCACCCAGACTACGACCACAAGCATCACAATATACTTCGAATGACTCTTGCAAATCGGGCAAAGTCAAAACTGGTCCCGTAGTCAATTTCTCTTTCGTAGTCTGAAAGGCAGTCACCTCTGTGGGTCCCCACGAGAAAGGGACTCCTTTTTGTGTCAAGATATGCAGAGGGGGAAGCAACCTCTGCAAACTTTCTAATGAACTGCCGGTAGTAAGAACATAAGCCGAAAAAGCTTCTAACTTCATGGACATTCTTCAAATTGAGCCAATCATGAATAGTCTCAATCTTGGCCGGGTCCATCTGCACTCCTACTAATGAGACTGTGTCCCAAAAAGTGTATCTCTGATAAGAAAAATTCACTCTTCTTTTTGCATTGATCACCAACTTGTGATTTCGCAATGCCTGAAAGACCTGTAGTAGCAGATGTTCTCTACCTTTTGCCCGATCCTTGGAGAAGACTATAATGTCATCAAAGAAAGTGCCAATATGTTCTCTACGTTCTGCCCGATCCTTGGAGAAGACTATAATGTCATCAAAGAAAGTGCCAACAAAAGATCTGTACTCTATGAAAATCCTGTATTCGGTTAAAGGTCGCTGGAGCATTGGTAAGGCCAAAAGGCATCACCAAAAATTCATATAAACCGAAGCTCGTCCAAAAAGCTGTCTTGTAGACATCTCCCCGTGCTGTTCGGATCTGATGATATCCGCTCTTCAAATCGATCCTGTTGAAACAAGAGGATCCTGTAGTCGGTTAAGAGTATCATCGATCCTCAGAATCGGAAATCTGTTCTTGATGGTGATTTTATTGAGAGCTCTATAATCAATGCACATTCTCCAAGATCCCTATTTCTTCAAAACCAACAACATCGGAGAGCAGTAAGGTGAAGTACTCGGCTGGATAAGACCCTTTTCCAAGAGGTCTTTCACTTGGTTCATAATCTCTTCATTGTGGGCTCGGCTCACACGGTAAGGTGGCCGGTTCGGTGGTGTGCTTCCAGGTATCAGATCTGTAAGATTTACAAACCTCTACTGCTTCACAGGTCTAGGGCATACTTGTACGGCTAGTATGTCTCTGGGCTAGCGACCCATAATCTAGGTTGTACTTGGTCCGGTCGCTCGAGTTTGGGGCCGGCCGCCCACTTTTGTCCGGGCGCCCACATATATTTCCATATATCATTTTTTGTGCTGGGTCGTGGGGATTTTTATCAGGCCTTGCCCTACCTCCCCTTGGGCACCTATTTATGGGGCCAGGGGGGTACCTACTTCCACATCTGTTGTACTGAGGTTCTCTTGCTCTGGTAGTCAATGGGGGGCTGATTGCCCCCTTTCCTACACATAGCGTTTGTGATCTTCTCTCTCTCTCTCTCTCTCTCTCTCTCTCTCTCTCTCTCTCTCTCTCTCTCTCTCTCTCGCATCCGCACACGCGCACTCTCACATGGTATCAGAGCCCAGGACATGGTATCAACAGCTTCAAGCTCTGCCTATTCTGAGGCGCTACATCGCATCAGGTTCTTCCCCAAGGGCTGGATTAGCTAGCGTTTTTGCAACTAGAGCCAAATCTGCCAGCGTTTTTACATCAGCCAGGCAAGCGCAGAAACGGGAGCCATTTTTGTCGCGGAGGACCTCATCTCAACCTGCGTTTTTTGCAAGCAACATCAAATTTGCTGATTTCCCTGCTAGAGCTACCATTTCTGGACATCTTTGTCGCGGAAAACCCCTCCAGCTCCATTTGCTTTTTTTGACCTTCATTTGCGTTTTTGGGTTTTCAGCCCATTTTCGGCGGTTTTATTGGTCACTTTGTGTTGTTGACACCTTCCACAAGTTGCTGGGCACCTAGGGTACCCATCAAGCCTTTGTTTTTCAGCAAACAGAAGGTTTTTGGTGCCAAAAAGTGCAGCAAAAGTGGACTGCAAATTGACCTGCGTTTTTGTAGCAGGAGGGCAACGCTCAACTTCTGGATCCCAGATCTCGCCACCACCTACCCGGCCTTGGCATCCTGTGCCTTGCCGGCGAAGTTTCTCTTCAGATCTTCAGATTTTTCAGCCAGCAATACCTGCTGTTTTTGCTCTGTTTTCAGCGCACCAGGGGTTGCTACATTGATACCCCACTCTCCCAACACCCTTTGCACCGCTCCGGACCATGCCGGGAGCGTATGAGCACGCTGAAAATCGCTGGACAGGAGCATTTTCATCACCTCGTAGTTGCGTTTTTGGGTGGACAACAGCCACATGGCTTGTGTTTTTCATAGAGGATGAAGTCACGTCCTGTCAGGACACCATCCGATGGTGGTCTGTGCGGATGCAGTACACGGTATCTTCGACATCGGCTTGATCATTCACAGGCATACGATCCTTGGGAGAGTTTTTCATTCCAGCCATCATTCGGCAGTTGCGCACTCTAGAGGGGGTGGTGACTTGTGGTTTGCTATGGATACACCTATGCACTCATTAGAGGAGTTCACACGAGATATGGCCATGCTCATGGCATATGGGATTATGACATTCCTAGAGAGGGCACCACCATCTTGGGTGGACAGACACTTACCACTTGACCTCGACACGTCCGATCACTTGCTTACACAGGAGCATCTACATGGACTTAGGGAGAGGATCTTGGATCTTTTCTTGGACAGGTTCATTGCTTGGATCTACAGACTGGAGTGGGACTTCAGTGCTTTGGACTCTCTTGGAGAGTTTACCCACGAGATGCGGGAGATCAGGCATCATTACGTGACTCACCAGGAGCTTAGCTTGGATGGTTGTGCTACACTCCTGATCATTTGTATTGCTACCTTCAGAGTTGCTTACACTCACCCTCGATAACCTTACAACAGACTTATCTCTCGACCTGGGCAGTAGGCCACTCCCAGCTCATTCACATTGAGAGCCACACCGAGTTGCGGTTTGGTGGCGTTGTTGACGCGGATTCTGTTTTGGTTGACACCGAAGGATTGGAGGCAGGGGATACAGGCAAGACGGGCCACGGCACAGACATCTTGGTCTAGCCTTTCCTCTTCTCAGAGGATCTTCACAAAGGACTGCTCAGTCTGGCTTCCCTACTTCTACTGGATGATTATGGTGCAGACAGCTTGGTTTGACCACACCTCTTCTCAGAGGCCCTACACAGTGCAGATTGTTGAGTCTGGTTTTCCCCTCATCTTGGAATACCATACCTACTGACAGGACACCATCCGGTGGTGGTCCGTGCGGTCTCGCAGTGACTGCTGAAGCTTACAATAGTTTCTACAGTGCATACTTTTTGGCCTGCGCAAAGGGCAAGGCTATAGCGTTGCCTTCTCTTTTTGCTGACTAAAATAGAAAAAAGGTTGAGTTGTATTTTTAAGCATTTTTTGATAGGTCAAAAATATTGATTGGTTCAAATAAGATAGTGGGCAATCATTGACATGAATTCTGTAAATCTAATGATGGACATGTCTTGAGTTTTGAAATATGAAATGAACTCTCATATATCAAGGAAAAGATTTTGGGTTGCCCAATGCCTTTGGAAGCATGAAACGTTGACAGCCTTTGACAACCTTACATGTTAAATGATAAAACCTTAGAGGCTCCACAAATCCCAAGAGTCACCTTTTCATTTTGAAATATGAGAAGTTCTTTTACCCACCTTTTCATTTTGAGAATTTGGTTCACCCTTTGAAACTTGAGGTAATAGACGAAAGTTGTCATTTTTGTTAGTTAAAACTTTATGGAAAGAATTTATCATTTAGGGCTTTAACCTTTAAAGATTGTTTATTTTTATTTTTAGAGATTTTAAAGCTAAGTTTAAAACTTAAAGATGTAGAACTTTTAAAGTAAGGTCTCCAATGATCCAATGAGTACCTACAGTTTTTTTTTATTAGAAGGTAAAACTTTGAATTAAAGAAAGTGAAAATGTTACATGGATCCACAAGTAGGGGGAGGGTCACCCCGAGACGCTAGAGTTTTAGGACTTAGAACTTTAAAGCTTTTAAAGTGGGATTTACAACTTAGGGATCTACAATTTTAAATTTGTAAAAAGGGCTCTAGAGCTTAAAAATGTAGAATTTTTAAAGTGGGGTGTAGAGCATAGGGACCTAAAGCTTAGGATGTAGAACTGAAGGGTGCTTTTTTAATTCAATTTTATGTGCTTATGTTTTTTTTTAAAAAGCTTAGAGATGTAGTGATTTTAAAGTGGGATCTAGCTTCAGATCAAGGCCTAAAATTGACGCCTATTTTTTTGTCAAGGGCTATTTTGCCTATCAAAACAATCTCAAAATTGCCTGTCAATTTTTGTATTTATATCTTTAAATTAACGTTATATGGCAAATTATATAAGTTGATTGTATTACACAAAGCATATGAAAGGGGGCTTGAAAAATTGCATGTCAAAAAGAAATTTTTATTATGCCTGGCAGGCCTTGTGATTTTATCACTTGTTAGTCTGGTTTTCCTTGATTCGGAGGAGTTTACGACGCAGATTACTACATTTGGCCTTCCTGGAGTTTTACATAGCTTAGCCACCCTGCCACACTCGGTTGCAAGTTCATGCATTGACAGGCTTCCGGTCATTCTCATGACGGTTCCTGGGTTTGTCCATTTTCTTAGACGGTTTGACTACAGACACCACAGATTCTATTGGGCAGGACACTTACAGGTCTATTGGCACTTCTTTCAAGACAAGGAGTGATTTTTTCACACTTAGTTCGAGACCTTCTTGCAGTATCTTCACGCTATATCGGCGGAGTACAACAATTTGCTACATTGCTCGTGACGGCATCACACATCAAGATTTCTTGGCGGTCAAGACACCTTGGACTGTTGCTACACTTGTGGAGTTTGCCGGAGTATTGTCCTTTAGTGGACATCGCAGCAGACATCTTCATCATTTGCCTCACATCTTCGGCTTCATGCGGTTTGTTCAGCATCAGGTGCTGAGAGGGGGTGTTAGATTTACACCATTCTTTTGCTTCACAGGTCTAGGGCATACTTGTACCGCTAGTATGTCTTCGGGCTAGCGACCCATAGTCTAGGTTGTACCTGGTCCGGCCACCCGAGTTTGGGGCCGGCCGCCCACTTTTGTCTTGGCATCCACATATATTTCCATATATCATTTTTTCTGTTGGGTCATGGGGATTTTTATCCGGCCTTGCCCTACCTCTCCTTGGGCACCTATTTATGGGGCCAGGGACTTCCACATCTGTTGTACTGAGGTTCTCTTGCTCTGGTAGCCCTTTCCTACACATAGCGTTTGTGGTCTTCTCTCTCTCTCTCTCTCCCCCCCCCCCCCCCTCTCACGCTTCCGCACACGCGCACTCTCACAAGATCAATAGTATGATCCTCAGGACGAGCTGGTGGCAACTCGCCTGGTAGGCCCTCAGAAAAGCAATCGGCATGAGTGTTGAGAAAATCTTGGCGTTCTTTATCAAGTTCAGACATATTTGTCCTATGTTCATCATTCAACTCTTTTAAAAAGATCGAGTTAATAAACAAATTGGATTTCATTAATTTTGAAACGGCCGAAGCCGATACAATAGGGACATACCTGCCCTTCAGTTCCACATTTAAGTACACATTTTCGGCCCTTTTCATTTGTCAATGTCGCTTTCCTCGTCCAATAATCGACCATGGATTGTTCTTATGGTACCAAGGGATTCCGAGGAGGACATCACAACCTCCATGTTCCCCGCATCCAAAACACTTCCCCTCTTTGATGTAGTTGGCCCTCTCTCGAAGAGCGAGCCGGGGTCGTGAATCCTTATCTTTCTTTTCTTGGGGGCTCTTTTCCTTTCTATTTTCATTATTAGAAGTCTGTTGGGTTCTTTGAGTCAAGATCTCATCAGTGGAGTAAGTCAGATTGCTTGAATGTATGGCAAAACCCCGTTTCGCATGACCCATCAATTCTTGAATAGAATTTGACTTTTGTTCTAAGCAGTGATCTCGGATCTCTGTAGGCAGTCCGCAGCAAAACCGCTCAGTCTGTTCTTTAAAGGAGATCTTCTTAAATGAAGAAGCTGGTAGAAAAGAGCTCCAAAATCTCTTGCAATACGCGTCCAGAGAATCTCCCTTGGTCATCTGAAGATGATTCCAAGCAGTTCGTAAATCTCGTTCGTACTCCCGAGTCAGCCAAGAGGAAATAAAAAGCCTTTTAAATTTCAACCATTTAAGTGGAGCTTCCTTGTTTAGTAGAAGGGTGGACCACTATGTTTGAGCATTTCCCTTGAAGAAAGAGGTAGCCCTACAAATCTTGGAGTGCTCTGAGTAATGCCCTCCAGAGAAAGCTATGTCAAACTGCTGTATGAAGGCCAAAGCCCTCGAAGCATCTCGGAATCCAGAAAAAGTGTCAAACTTAATTGATTGTCCACCTTCTTTAAATTCTCTAACTTTCTTGCTTTTATCGTCGAGGAAGTCATACTGGTTGGCTTTATAAAAATGCTTCTTCTTTGCGTAAAACATGTGATCGTCGGAGTCCGAACTATCTGAGGAGGAGTCCTCTGTAGAACTGTAAGAAACTGGGCGAAACTTAGGCTTCTTTGCCTTTTTCTTGCCCTTTCCGAAGATTTGCTTTTTGCTTCGCGTTTTCCCTTTCCTGTCTTCTTCGCTCGAGTCAGAAGAGCTAGAAGAACTGTCAGAAGAAGAAGAAGAAGAAGAAGAGAACTGGGTAGTCCTTCAAATCGTACACGCTTCTTCTGCTTTCTTGCCAAGGCAAAAGTAGATTGACGACCCAAATAACCTGAGAAGTCAGTTCCTTTCTTTTGCTTTTTGTCGTGCTTTTTGGCTTTATTGTTCGTGTCCAAAAGCCGACTTCATGTGTCAACCACCTCTTCTAGTTCTTGTTCTGTAAACATCCTGGGAGCAGGAGGTTTCTTGAGTGCTGGTTTGATGGGTTGCTCTGTGGCCTTCTGTCACTGGGTGTGCAGTTCTTCGAAGGATCGCCGAGTCAAAATTTTTGTAAATTTCGGATCCTTCGTAATGTTAATCATCATCTTTGTCGCATCGTCAACAACTTGTTGACGTTCCATCTCTTCAATCTCGGCCGAGGCGGGCCGTACTCTTCATGCGAATCTTCTTCGTGATCTCCTCCCGCATTCCCAGATGCAGAAGAAGTTGACTATTCTCTGTTGGAATCCAAAAGTGTCGCGAAACAAAGGATCAGATTTCCCGGTAGCAGAGAAATTGGCCGTGCTCTGATACCACTGTAACAAACTTGGACACCCCAAGTCAAGACTCTACCGCGGGCCGTACTCTTCCATCTCTTCAATCTCGGCCGAGGTGGGCCGTACTCTTCATGCGAATCTTCTTCGTGATCTCCTCCCGCATTCCCAGTGCAGAAGAAGTTGACTATTCTCTGTTGGAATCCAAAAGTGTCGCGAAACAAAGGATCAGATTTCCCGGTAGCAGAGAAATTGGCCGTGCTCTGATACCACTGTAACAAACTTGGACACTCCAAGTCAAGACTCTACCGCGACACAGCAGAGATTCACTTCAAAATCAGTTCACAATTCACACTTGAGTCGACACGGCGCGGCGTAGTTCCGTGCCTAGAGATATTGGCCTCAAAGACTAGCGCCCCTTTCGGTATTTCTTTTTGTATTAATGTGTGTTCAAAGTACAAGAGAGTGGGTAGGTGCTCACTCTTAAGACTCTGCGTCCAGATGCTCTGAGAAGTGCGGCCCTGCCCACTTATTTATTGGTTACAAGGGATGCCCAAAAGGAGAGTCCCAAAATCAAAAGCTTAAAGGCTTTTAAAAAATAAAGCAATTCATCCCAAAAGCTGCCAATTCAGCCTGTGTAGGTTTCAGCCAGCGCAAAAGTAGGAAATTTTGTAGTGCTGTCCGTATGCGTGCCATGTCAATGGAATTTGCGCCGCAATTTTTGGATTTTTCGTACGGATGCCACGTCAGCCTATCGGCGCATATTGCAGGGAACCGTACTGTTTGCCACGTGTCATGTTCGGCAGTGTGTGTTTTTGGGGTGGTGCCACGTCACCAGTTTGTGGCAATAAGAATGGCCTAAGATGAGCAATAATGGTAAATAAAATAGGTTGAAATGCATATGCAAGGGAAAAGTGGCCGTGTAAAGTTGAGATGCAACCTAAGTATCATCATATGGTGGTGAAAAAATCATTCAATGCTCTCTCGATTGCTAGTTTCACTTGGCAAGGGTCTCCCGATCCTGTCGTAATTGTATTAGTAGCAATGATTTGTGCATAGTTTTGTAGGATATATGTTCTCGATTCACTGTGAGATTGTGGTAATATTTGCTCGGGAGGTGTTCTCAGTAGTCGTTACTCTTAGTTTGGATAATATTCCTTCAAATATCGCCCATTGTGGTTGTAGGAGTTCTTTGTGGATTCTTGTCATCGATAATGGGATACCTGACTTCTCAGTATTGCAAGTTATCCCAATTATCTTACTTTCTATGTAGCGGCTTTGAGATTACGATGTGTAGATTCCTGAATCTCCACTCTTTCTCTAAGGGTAAAGTACTCTGAAGTTGTATGTCTAGATTTCTGAATCCCACTCTTTCTCGAAGGGTAGAGTACTTCGGAGTTGGGATATGATATGGAGACCCGCAATGGAGGTACTTGGCAGAGCTATAGTATCTCTTGGGACTTGTCCATTTGGTCCTGGTATCTCTCAAGGATAGGTAGCAAGGAGTGAGGGTTGTTTGTGGATGTGCCCGGCTAGACTCCAGAGTGAGGTAGTTTTGTCATATTGGGATTTTCCAGTCATGTAGCTTTTATTCCATGGCCATATAGGCCAAGCTGCAAGAGCCTAGCACTTTTTTCCCCTGAGCCCTATGGGCCTTTGTTGCCCTCTCTCCCCTCTTTCCTCCTCATATTTGCCCCTATTTATTAGGTCGCGGGTTGGGTCAGGTAGATTTTCTATTTCTCTATAGAAAGAGCATGGGGGTACCACTCTTTTACATTGCAGTTTAGCCTAATAGGGGGGACGCTCTCATGGGGCAGCCCCGTCCAGATCGACCAAAGTTGACAAGCAGCCAAGAGACTCTCTCTTGCGTTTTTGGTTAGCACCACTTGCGTTTTCAGATCTGCCCTATCATTTTTGCTGGCAGTAGGAGCGGTGATGGGATATCCTCTTACGGTGTAGTTCCCTCCGCAAGGCAGCCTTACCATGGTAGCCATGAAGTTTCGAAATGTTTCATGTGAGACGAGTTTCAAAAGGTTCCAAATGGTTTCACTAACTTATGAAACACCACAATGGAGGTTTCATCAAAATCTTTGAGTGTCAAGCCATAAAGATATATGCCTAGAGCTTACACTCGTAATAGATGTACACACAAATCAACATAAATAGACAAGAAATTCAAAAACTCACTTTGAAGCTAACAACTTCAATCAAAACTTCACTTTGGACAAGACCATGTGATTTAAGACAATAATATAAAGCATTTTCCTTTGAAACATTCAAGAGAAGTTTCAAAATGTTTTAAACGTTTCATAAGTTTCTTTGATTGAAGAAACAAGTTCCTTGGCAACTATGAGCCCTGCATAGACTTTGTGATCATGTAGTGGTAGGGTTTCTCATCCGAGATCTAGTTCAGATGTCTTGCTAGGAGGAGATGCACTAGATCCATGCTCTTAGAGCATGTTAGAGGTGGTACCCATGTGGAGGCCAAGTCAGTGGTCGTGTGCAGGAGCAGATGGCAGAGCTATTGCTAAATTAGCTTTATGATTGGATTTATAAGTGAGGTTTTCTTGCTTGAGATATCAAGAAATATAATTTTAAATGGATTATTGGATTTATAAGTGAGTTTTTCTCGCTTGAGACATCGGAGTACATATATTTGTAGTGTGTTGTTTGCTCAAGATGAGTGCTCCGAACTGAAAAAATGGCATGACTTTGGGTTAACTTTTGATATTTGACCAACTAGTCTCGTGCATGAAATCTGTTATTAATGGTAGAAACATTAGGGATGTTTAGCGGTAGATGTTGGCTAGTCATCTAAAAGGCAAAATGGGCCTAGCTTAATGCTAAAGAGTTCAAGTAACTATCGAATTCAAGGGCTCATTACTACACTTCATGTGCATGAATAACACACTCCAAGTAGGCCGATGACTATTGTGTGCCAAATCCTGGAATGGGCGCTCTCTAATTAATGAAATCGAATTAATAATGCCAAAATCAAGAAAGCAAAAACCCATGACCTAAAATTTAAATGTAAACCAAAATCCTATACTCAATTGCAATAATCATTTGAATGCCCGAAGGCCCCACTCTCTATGGCGAGAGCGGTCTACTATTGATTGCACAAATCTCTACAATGCAATGGACTTGCCGACAATGTCGACGACGAGACAGGCTGAAATCTGGAAACGCTAATGGCTGAAATCTGCAAATCTTTATCTGCTGAATCTTGATTCTATGTCGGTGATGACGGCGATGACGGCGATGTGACGACGTCGCGTTGAAAATGCAGATGCTGAAATCTGCGTTTTCCGGGCTGAATCTGCAAACTACGCAAGATCTGATCGTGCGACGAGGATCTGCTGCGGGAAGGTGAGATCTGCGAGGTTCAGGAATTCTACTGCGGTGTGTCCATGCTGAAAACTGAAAACGTTGATGCTTCTGATGATCTTGTCGCGATGAATCTGCAAAACACTAGGGGCTGATCTGCAAACCAAAAACGCTAGGGCTGAATTTGGGGCTGCTGCAAAAATGCTAGGCTTCTGCTGTCCTGCTGTTGCCGGGCTGCCTTGCAATGCAAAAACGCCAGGGCTGATTTGGGTCCTGTTGTTGCCAGGGACACTGCAATGCAGAAACGCTGGCTGATTTGCACTGCTGAAAACGCTGGCTGTCTTGGTTGAAAATGCTAGGTTTTGTCGCCTGGGGGGGCCTTGCTGAGAAGGTGCACTGCCGGATGTGAGGTCCCTGCTGCCTCTTCTGCCAGATTATGCTAGCGCTGGGTTTTCTTATATACTTGGCTATCAAAATCGCCCTACCTAGTTCCCAACAAAAGTCACTTAAAAATAATAAGTGAAAATTGGCTAAAATAGGGAAAATAGATTTATGCACTGTAAAAATGCTCCTGATGGGTTCACTGAAATTTGATGGTCATGCTGTGTGTAGCCAAAGGATATGCATCTACTCTAAGTGATTTGGCACTTTTGTGAGTCTGTTCGCAAACCGTGCATGTCCAGGCCCTTAGATTAGATGCATATCCTCTGGTTGCACACATCATGATCATCAGCATTACCATCAGAATCCATCAGGAGCATTTTCCAGTGCATTAAACCTATTTTCCCTATTTTTGACATTTTTCACTTATTATTTTTAAGTGACTTTTGAAATGCTAAGTTAATATATAAGGAAACCTTAGCACTAGCATTTCTAGCAGGAGGAAGGAGAGCAACAGGCACCTAGTGCAGGAGGCCCTCAGGAGCACCTTCTCAAGCAAGATTACCCCAAGGAACCCTTGGCGTTTTCAGCAATGATCCACCAGCGTTTTCAGCAATAAAACACCAGCATTTTCAGTTTTGAAGCCTGGCGTTTTTCAGCCCTAAACATCAGCAATTTCAGCAAGCAAGAGAGCGTTTTTGAAGACAGCCTCTCAGCGTTTTTGAAGCCAACAAGACCAGCGTTTTGTAACCAGCACATCAGCGTTTTCAAAGACCTCTCAAATCAGCGTTTTACACGCAGTAAACCAGCGTTGGAAGCCTACCATACCAGTGTTGGAAGCCTAGCATACCAGCGTTTATCTCAGTAGTAAAGACGGTAGCACTTCAGCGTTTTGCAACAGCAGAATTCAGCAGATAAGGAGCAGCCTAGCAGATAGAGTTTTGAAATGACTAAGTTAATATATAAGGAAACCTTAGCACTAGCATTTCTAGCAGGTTGAGGAAGGAGAGCAACAGGCACCTAGTGCAGCAGGCCCTCTGGAGCACCTTCTCAAGCAAGATTACCTTCTCATTGCTGGCGTTTTCAGCAATGATCCACCAGCGTTTTCAGCAATAAAACACCAGCGTTTTCAGTTTGAAGCCTGGTATTTTTCAGCCCTAAACATCAGCGATCTCAGCAAGCAAGACCAACGTTTTTGAAGACAGCCTCTCAGTGTTTTTGAAGCCAACAAGACCAGTGTTTTGTAACCAGCACATCAGCGTTTTCAAAGGCCTCTCAGATCAGTGTTTTACTCGCAGTAAACCAGCGTTGGAAGCCTAGCATACCAGCGTTTATCTCAGCAGTAAAGACGGCAGTTCTTCAGCATTTTGCAATAGCAGAATTCAGCAGATAAGGAGCAGCCTAAAAGATAGAGTTTCAGCGCGTCATCGATAGCGTCACCGACATAGAGTGAGAACCCGGCAGATAAAGATTTGCAGACTTCAGCCCTTAGCATTCTCAAATTTCAGCCCGTCTCATCGTCGTCCTCATCGTTAGCAAGTCCAAGCATTGTAGAGATTTGTGTAATCAATAGTAGACCGCTCTCGCCATAGAGAGTGGGGCCTTCCGAGGAGGGTTGGACAACTTTTCTGGTGTCGTATTCTTCTCTCTCTATCTCTCAGTTTTAGCACCTTCATTCACAGTGTTCACCACTTTGTTTGTGTCCATTGCACTCTCTCACTAAAGGAACGGAAGGCTCTCTCTTTCGTAGGTCAAAGAAACCCTTGAGCACAGTTCGGAGTACTCATCTCGAGCAAAGTTCAACATTCACTTCCGCTACACCTTACAACCTTCTTCAAGAATCTCTGAGGCTGAAAATTCCTGAAACCACTTCCAACACAAAAACATGAACATACCCATTCCATGTAAAGTGACTGGAAAAAGAATATTCCTCTTTAAAAATTGTGCATGAAATGTAGATGAACATAGAGACGGAGTGTCAAATCGTTCATCAAACACACGCAAACAATGGGGTCGAATCTTGACTTTTTGATTTAAATCTATCAACCGTGGCAAATCACAATGGAAATGCCTATGCTTGATGCTCAATCCTTCTTATGCTCTTTCGGATACTGTGTCATGCCAAGGAAGAGACATGGAACGTGAATTCTTTGGGTGCAAATATTTCATCTTTTCATGAGTAATCCGCATATATCCGTGCTCATTCATGAGTGAATCGTGCTCAATGTACGCTTGTGAAAAGGGATCACATAAGGACAGTGACTAAAATACAGGAAAGCATCACGAATGCAACACTCGAACAATTGGTACTAACTAATCATTCGTACACATAATACTTCCTGTGGGGGTTCTATGGACCTTGACTCGAGAGCCAAGATCGGTTCTTCATGATCGATCGAATCTGCAAACAAAGTATCAACTAAACTATCACCCTTGTGAACAATCACATCTTTATCCTGCAAATCATCATGCTTGTGAGTAATCACACCTTGATCATGCAAATGATAATGCTTATCATTATCATGCAAATCACGTGTGACATGCTTTGGAGAAGAAGAGACTGAGAGAGTCAAAGAGTCGCAACAACTCTTGCATGTGTTGGGCTCTCTGTTTGGCCGCCAAGCGCGCGTGCTCGCGCTCACGCTCAAAGGCTAACCGACTTTCTTCGCGTTCGCGAGCCAATTCTGCTTTTCTTTCTTGGTGCTCGCGATCCATTTCGGCTCTTCTTTCTGCATTTCTTGCTTCACATTCTAACTTCGTGTCCATCATCATCTCGTCGAAAGCCTCCAGAGGAGTTAGTGCAATCCTTTGTGTAGATGGGGAAGCGGGACGGTCAGAAAAACCTCCTGGTGCGGAAAACTCTTCTTTGCCACTGCCATGCTCATCACCTCCATACGAAGCATCCATTCCGCTTCAGGTAATGACCATACACTGAAGTCTTGGGTTCTTAAGTTCACGAGGAACTTGGGTTCTTGTGGGTCTTGGGTTCTTGGGTTCTTGAGGTTCTTGAGTTCTTGAGGTTCTTCTTTCGCTTGCAATCTGTGTTAAGAGTAGGATCTTCTCTTTATCTGAGTCCTGTCACTCTTCAAAAGCACGATTAGGAATCGACACGCCCAAGAGGACTTGGGTTATGTGCGACCGCAACAAGCAAAAAAAAAAATGTGGTTCTTTCCTTGAGTGATACAGAACATTGCCAAAGCTTTGATACCAATGTAAGGTGCTACGGAAATGAATGTTGAACTTTGCTCAAGATGAGTGCTCCGAACTGTGCTCAAGGTTCCTTTTACTTACGGAAGGGAGTCCTTCCGTTCCTTTAGCACTGTGGTCTGACTGCCGCCCACTCTGTCGGAGGGATCCTCAATCATATTGAAGGCCCCCCCCCCCCCCCAGGCACCACTGGTCAACCTCTTGTAAACCATCACACACTTGCGTTCAAAAATCAGCCCTACCTCAGGCCTCATTTGGAGCATACAGGTTGAGCATCCCAACAATCTCACCATGAAAACGCATAGTCAACCACTAAGCCTGCCTCGTACAATGACACCACGATCCACAATGGCAGATTGCCACGGTTCCGCAATAGTCATACATACCCCTCCACGTCCGCCTATCGGGACGAACCCGGCTGACCAAAAAGTCTTATAGCGGCTGCCCAGTAAACCGGCTACACTGCCGAATGCGGCTCTCACATAAATGATGCTCCTGCAGCATAAGAATGTCAATAGTGCCCCCGATCAAGCATCACTGTAACTCCTAATGCAGGCCACCACGGTATCGCACCCAAGCCCCTGAACATTCCATGAGACAACTCTCATGGGGACTCGGCGAATAAAGCTGACGTTGCAGCAGCCATAAAACGGTGCGCCTTCGCCAATGGCTTGGACGGGGAGTAATCCGCATCCGAGTGACTGCGAGGTTGAGAGAGTCCAGTGGAGAATGACCCTCGAATCAGAGACCAATGCAAGCGAGCTGCCTCAAGTGCCTAACCTCCGTCAGGCCATTCTCATGGATGTACATGTAGCTAGGATCCTGCTGTTAGCCACGATCCTCACAACCAAGTGGCAGACCCCATGGGAGTCCCTAGCTGAAGCAGTTTGGAAGTGGGCCAAATCTAAAGCCGTGGGAGTAAATCGGTGATCTCAAGATCGCTGACATAATGAGAGAACTCAATAACCTGAGTCCGCAGAAAACGATCAGCCGAGGCCACAGTCCACTCCTGGCCGCTGTCGCCACAAAGAGGGAAAGAGAAGCCAACTGCCGAATCATAAGCGTCCCGGCCTCGTGCTGGGAGCATGATAACGTGTACTCTCATCTCCGCTGGAGCATGCGCCTCGCTAGCCCCGAAGTGCTGAGTGAAAGAGTAGCTGAAACTAGCGCCACGGTGATGGATATCAAAGCCCAAGAGGCCCCCCCCGGGATGGCCGAGAGCGGTGAAACCTGAATCTGGAGGGGAGGCCTCCGCACTCTGCCCCGTGTAAAATCACCTCCTAGGGAACAACGAGCTGCAGGAGGGTGCCACGGCATCGAAGGAACTGGAGGAGGGGGGGGGGAGCCACCGCCGCGGGGGGAGGAGGAGGAGGGGGAGGAAGATGCTGCCTGGAGGGAGAGGAGGATGAAAGAGGCTGGCGAGGAGGCGAGGAAGGGGGGGGGGAGGAGGGGAGGGCGGGGAGACAGAATGCGGGGGAGGCGGCAGAGGGCGCTCTGCTCTGCAGGAGGGGGAGGGGGAGGAGGAGGAGGAGGTGGGGGTGAAGAGGAGCGGGGGGGAGGAGGGGAAGGCGAGGGAAGAGGAGGCGGTGCGGTTGAAGGCTCTGACTATTCCTCTATTTCCCTTTTTTAGCCATAGGTACCCGGAACGCGGAACGGGAGCAGGGACAAGGACCCCCGCGGAACGAGGGAACGGCTAGGGTCCGGAACGAGAATGGCACGGAACGGGAAGCATAAAAAACACCCAAATAATGCAATTTTTAGCTCTACATGTTTGAAATTTGAATACAAGCAGTATTAGTGTCCTTTGACTCTAATACTCACAAAAAACTCGATTTGAAGACCCCTAGGCCATGGATGATGATGAGAGAGAGAGAGAGAGAGAGAGAGAGAGAGAGTCGAGAGAGCTTAAGGCTTAAGCCTTAGACCTTGAGGGCATGTGGATTTGCTTGAGAAGGGAGTGGGTGTGAGGACGTGTATTTTCAGTCCTTGCACACTTTAAAAAACACCTAATGTCTACTACAAAAAAAAACTGCTCATTTCTCCCCATTTTGAGAGTTGGCCGTTCCGGAGCCGTTTCGGCCGGTCGTTCCGGTATCAAGTGGTCACCCGGATCGGCAAAACGTTCTGGGACGTTCCCGCCTTGCAGGGGGGGAGGGAATGGCGTTCCACCATTCCAAGGCCTAGGGAACGCATTCTCCGGTAACTATGTTTTTAGCCCCTATTTATGCATGTCTTGGGGGTTTATTTGGGTTGGGCAAGGAGTTGGAGGGCCTATATGAGGGCAAAGACCATTGACCAGCGACCTCTGAGGTGACTTAGGACCGGCCCTTTATGATGCCTGCTGACTTCATGGCAGCTTATAGGGGGGGCAGGCAGCAGCTATAGGCTAGCCAGAGAGGGTGGCAGCCAATCACTTTGGGCATCCCTCCACATGCGTTATTGGGCAGCATGTAGCAGCTCTTCGGCGACGGCTTTGGTCAGTATTCTAGCATAGTCCCCACTTGCAGATGCACCTCACCTTGTGTTTCTTCAGGGCAGCCCCACATTGGGCGATCTTATTAGTGGAGTTACTTCCCGCCGAGGACATGCAGTCAGTGGAGAACAGAGGTCTCTAGCCCTTGAGGGCTGTCCTGTCGGAGGAGCCGTGGGGCATGTTTTACTCTCAGCCCCACACTTAGGAGGTGCAACATTGTCTTGCTCCCAAAGCTTGTCAGGTTGGCTGCCAATATTGTGGCTTTGTCAGAGTTCAATGCAACTTCAAGCAGTATGCAGGAGACAGTTATAACCGTAGTCTACTGTTCCAGGGTTCTTCATATGAGGGCATGTTTCACTATGCCGGACAGCCCCTGTTTCGGCACTTGTTCCCGTGTGGTAGAGGATCCTATAGGAGTAGAGTCGAGATGTCCGTCGAATCGGAAGGCAGTGTGGTTATCATGGCTTGGCTGCCTATGTTGACACAAACTAGCTCCTTCTTTGGCCACAATGAAGGATTAAGGATTGCATAGACCCAGCTCATACCTACTTTTAGATCCCTTGCCTTTTTCAGTGCTAGGTCAGCCCCCGAGGTAACAAAGCATGTGGATGAAGGGTGAAGAAAAGGTTAAGAGGCGTAGTTTTTTCGGGCCCTTCTGAAATGGCAAAACGTTTTGGGCCGTTTTGGAGTTTCCGAAACTTGTTTCGGGAAGTTCAATTATTTTCCCTCTTGCCTGACAAATTGCAGCCTGTGTGTAGAATGGCTAATGAGAAATGTTGAGTTCTGTAAGTTGTCAATACAGGCTACAGCTAACATCTCTTCATAATATAACTATATATATTTACGTGTTTTCCTGTTTTGCGATTCCCAGTTTCCTCTCAAGCACGAAACTCAGTTTCTCCCGTTTCCCAGCCGTTTATGCTTCTCCGTTTCGGAACTCTTGGAAACTATGGTTAGAGGACGCTCTGACATGCACAAGTTGGGTAGGGGGACTTTGTGAAACAATGTGGAGTAATTGAAACAACAAAAGCAATAATATGCAGCATGAAAATGTAAGTCAACTAGAGATATCCTTCTCTCTCACACACGGAAACCCTTTCAAAACGAGGAAAATGGACCTTATTCTGCAACATTGGTTGGCTGAAATTTTTTTACGTCTCCAAGTTAGAAAATGTTTAGGAAATCTCAGAAAAAATGCAAATTAAGCAGTTACGAACACCCCCTCCCATCCATTTCTTCTTTCTTGGGGAAATTAATTATGGTCTGAATGCGCTTGCTTAGTCTAAAAAATGAGATCTGTGGCCTTTGAAGGTTCCCTTTGTACCCTTGGGAAATGAGCTCTCTTGTGTAGTGGTGGGTGGTCTATTCGTGCCTGCTACAGTCTAGTTATGTTCCCCTATCTAAGGCAATTGTGTCTTTTGCAGGGAAGTTCCTGTTTGGTCGCGTGCAAAGTTTTGGCCTGCCTGACTGGTAGGCTCTGGTCGAACATTTCTTTTCTTATATTGTCAAGGTTGGGTATATGGCTGATATTTGTGTGTTTCCAGGAGAATTGAAGCTGGTAAAGGTGTTTGAGATTTTTGGCTCTCAGGATGGCTCTTTCAAGGTGGAACTTATAAAAAAGGATCCACAAAATATCGCTCTTGCTGGCCTCAGGCTTGCAGGAAAGCTTGTGTGGGACCCAAAGAATGCATCAGAATTTACTGTGGAAGCCAATGAACAGATGGAGGACTTTGTTCAAACAGTGAGTTTTTACTTGGACAAGAAAGCCTGATCTCAAAATAATGAAGTATTATTCTCGCAAATTTTGTGCAGCTGTACTAAATATTTGTAACCAGCCAAGAGTGCTTAAGATTAAAGCATCATTAAATTATAATCTGGAATTTACCGGCTGAAAATCAGAGTTTTCGTGGAACCCTATTGAAGGCCCTGGTATAAGCCAGACACAAGTGAGACCATGATCATGCCCTTATCGTGCCTGTCACAATTATGTGTTCAGTAGTCAATTGGTAGATTGCATAGAACACCTTCTCCGAGGCTCACACTGTACACACAATGTCTGAAGCTTCTCATCAGGGGAGGGCATTAGAGAGACGTTGGTTTTTGCATTCTCCAGGGACTCTGCGCATAGACCTGCTTGCTATGCCCCACTTGTCCTTGGCCCTTGTCTGCGCACTCATTAGGCTCTGCTGGCGCTGCCCACACTTTCCAAATTCCTGATTATTGCCACTATTATCCTCGCTTCCCACAGCCTGCGTTAAATGCTTATGGCACGATAGTGGGCTCTCAAGGTGATGGTAATCAATACTACAATGCAGTGGGTCAAAAGATCACCACATATTTTT
The DNA here is from genome assembly GCF_014529385.1 of Adiantum capillus-veneris. NCBI lineage: Eukaryota > Viridiplantae > Streptophyta > Polypodiopsida > Polypodiales > Pteridaceae > Adiantum > Adiantum capillus-veneris. The sequence continues at coordinate 71,700,998 of NC_140933.1, forward strand.
ACATATGGACAGGAAATAGTGGAGTATGTACACTCTTATACATATACCTGGATTCATCTAGGTATATTTTTTAGTCGTATAGCGGACATGCACATTGTGAAGTTTTCGTCCGAGTTACGACCAATTGATATTGTGCTAATTCTTTCTATGTTTTGTGGTGCGTATGCCCTATCAACTACCTCATTTGTGCTAATTTTTCGATTTCACGCTTCTTTTAGTGCTAGGTTTCATTATGGCTGAGTCTGCCCTTGATCTCCGGAGTCATGACAGAAACTCAGTACGCTTAACTTTGTGTTTGTATGCTCATGTGTGTGTGCGTGTGGTGTGTGTCGTGTTGGGGAGCATATGTTAGTACCTAGTTCTACACCCACTAGTGGGCACTGACGACGTTAGTGGGGATGCCGTGGTATTTAGTCAATACTATGCATGATGGAGCTGATGGTTATATTGTCTTGTGGGTGACTACCATCGGTCTATACCTTGCACTTTCCTTCAAGGGTGAATCTGGGCTTATCTTGGATTTATCTAGGTATATATCTTAACTTTCTATTTAGTGGACTTTCTTTCTCTATGAGAGGTGCTACATAGGCGAGATTGACGAGGGGATATGCAACATTAGGAGGACTAGGGAGGATATGTTCACAGGTGTAGTTTCAAGAGCTACACACGAAGCTGTGGCTATTTGACATATTAGTCACTTCCACCGTACTTTATGAAGTGCAAAGATGGGGGCCTGGCTTGGATCATTATAGCAGATCAGGTGGCACATATGATGGATGGAGATCCATGGAGAGACCACTTGTATCCATGATCTCCAAGATGTTCGGAGTGAGCCTCAGTGCCACATGAGATTATCAGAGCTGAGATGAGCGCACCACCAATTGTAGTGGAGGCTCTTGTTAGATCTATGGGAGCTACCACACAACAGATATTCACGACTAGCGCTTGAGTCATCGCGACAACTGGCTAGTGAGGGTGATACTTCATGTTGGTTTGCAAAGATATCTCTTGGTTTGAGCTAAATGGATTTAGTATGGACAGACTGCCACCTTTTGAGTATTCCCTCGATGCACCATCCCTCACCCACACACATTCAGAAATTAGCGGGATTATTAGACATGATCTCATTCAGCTGTATACGAGGAGGATTTGACTGTCTCCGTCACATGAGTTGGTGCAAAGGTGGCTTTTTATCAAGACCATCTTCTCCAGACGACAGATGATGGGTTTATCTCATGCCCCAAGTATATGGACACTCACCTATCTCATGGCATTAGATGCGTTATTGGTCAGCTACACACCTCATCTCACTAGTTGGAGATAGAGACTGGCCGATACAAAGGTATACCCCTAAAGGAGAGATTATTCCAGGTTTGCCAGAGATAAGAGGAGCACTATATCTGACAATGGACAACATACTACGAGATTCGTCAGCGTTATTCAAAGAGGGCTTTGGCCCCTTATCCTGCATCATGGATTATGATCAGAGGTGCCTAGGTCTCTTCTTGCTGGAGATCCGTAGGCTCGGAGAGTCCACCCTTAGGAGCAGAGGACCTACACATAGAGGATCCATATAGAGTGAGATCACTACTTTTACAGAAGGACTACTCTGGATGGCCCACCACAGGTTACCCAGTCACACCCTCATTGGGGCATTCTTATTGATCGAGCCATCCAACTTGGTCGCTCACAATGCCCGAAGATGTGAGGATCTTCACACCGTAGACGAGGTCTACATCGGAGCATCATTGAGCGACATCGAACACGCCCCTCCCAAGAGCTGACCATGTAGGACATTGAGGCCTTACTGAAGAGATCCATGAGAGAGCTCATGGGATGATCACCATTGCCCACTTTCCCCACTGTCCACCTCATTCGTGTGATTTACCCCTCCCCATATATATTGAGCTGATGTATTATGTGATGAGGATGTTGATGATGATGAGGATGTAGGTTAGGCTTACAGACCTATCCACTCTAGGTACCCTCATTTATTTTTATCTTTATGTTCCCCTGACACTACTAGAATCACACATGGATGTAACCTTTTGGTCTCATAGGTCATTTTGACCTTTTGAAGACGTTAATATAACATTTCATTTCATTTCTCTCTCTTGCACTTGCAAATGCATTAAGGGCTATTGTTGTTTATGTGTTTGAAGGGTCGTAGGCTTGGTACAATGGCTATGCTCTCAGGAAGTATAGCTTGTGTGCAAGTGATTCATGTAGGAAGGCATTACAGTTCTGAAAGAGCTCTATTTCACAAGGTTTTTAATCGTGTTACTGGTGGATGTTTATAGTTCTGAAAGAGCTCTATTTCACAAGGTTTTCTTAGCTGAGTTTATGAATCCACATTTTTGCCTATTTTGGTTTGAATGCCAGTATGTTGAATCCATATCAGAAGTTCTTTGTGTTTTATTTTTCAGGTATCACAGGATGGTATGATTCAGCCTGATGATCGCAGCTTCTTGATGCAGTTATTGCACCCATATCAGGTCGGAAGAGGCCATGATCATGTTCAACCTCCAGGGTTGATGTTCCCAGATATAAGAGTCCTGGATGTACAAGATGCTACATCTGAACAGGTCACAAGGGCAAGGAGAGTCAACCTCTTGCAACATCTTCTTGACCAAAGATTGGCCAATGAAGAGGATCAGCATGGATCACCAGAGGTGTGCATACTACACATGTCTTACGCTTGTGAGATGCACAAGGTTAAATCATCTGACCAGTATATGCTGTGCTGTAAAATGTTGTGATGTGTGGATTTTACATTCAGACTTCGAGGGTCTCCTTGCTTCTCGCTTTTGTGTGGGCTTAGACTTCCTACTCGATTGGTTTAGAACGCATAAAACATGATAGGTACATTGCTGGGAAATTACAAGAAACGGGTATATCATCATTCAAACGATTGTTTAAAGCCTGCAAAGGAACTTCAAAATTTGCACAATGATTCATGCTTGCAAGTCAGGATTCACAGTTTTGAAGTATGTTGGTTATCTGTGTGCCACTTGAGAATGTTTAGTGCAGTGCCGACGTGCTCTTTTCGTTTATAGCATTTGTAAAGGCTATGATGAAACTCAACTTCTCACTTGCAGCTACCAAGCTGGGATTTTGTATTTTCTGGCTAGCGCCATGCGCCATGACTCACTTGCTAGCACTTCTAGATCTGTGCCTTAGATGTTTTCTTCTTGTGAGGTAGAAGATGTGGTGAGACGTGGTTTGATTGTTAAGAAACCTACGTTCAAATGTGGAAATTCATGAAGCTTGTAAACTCATTTTTGTTGGTGCAGTCGACTGGGGTCAGCTTTTCACAACGAGCATTGCAATATCTACTGCGTCTTTCATCACCTGCGAGAAACAATTTGGGCCTTGAAGGTGCATTTTGAACTTCAGCTCCTGGTGTTGATTTCATCTGGGATGTAATATTATTTCGTTGATTGAATGCAAGTTAAAGCTGCACTTCATGCCTCTACAATAAACTTGCTACTTTATTGTTTTTGGAGTAACGTGGATACTTGCTATTGGAGTTATTGTAGTTTCCAGAATGCAGTTTTTGCACAGAAGCTTGCATTTTAACAAATTGTTTCTTGAGATGACGTGAATCTGTTCAAAGCTACCATAATTGCATGTGTTTGCCTGCTTGTTTGAGGGATCATGAATTGTGTAAGGGCAGGTAGTGGTATCTGTCAGCATCTAGTGGTATTTCGCTTTGTCTGCTCAATTGTTGTATCTATCTTCTTTCTACTGTCATTTTAAGAACTTTCTGTCATATCTAAAAAAAGGGAAATGTTAAGAGCGAATTTTTTGGGAAATTGGGAACAAAAACGAAGACAGTAGAGACATACGTGGACATCAAAATAAAAATGCTGATACAACGTTAGGAGCAAGAGTGTGAACAGTTGTCAAGAAAATGCACTGCCTGTATACAATCGAGGGGTGAGGTGGGCAAGCAGTCAGATAAAACCCCCACAAGTTACAACATGCGTAAGTCATCAACCCACAACTTTAAGAAATGGAAAAGATGGGGAATTGTAAGTGAAACCCTTGAGGATGTGTAGTGCTCTACATGCATGATGACTGCGTCTACAACAGGTGAAGAAGACTCTCTTGATCAATGGACAGCCACCAAAAGGCTCTATAAGTTGTTGGGGGTTAGGATTGTAATCCTAACCCTATAGGCCACTCGGGGAGGATCGCTAAGTTGGTGAGAATTTTGTCTTCATCGGCTTCTGCTAGGGTTTAGGCCCCTCGATCGGGATCTGCAGGTTGGCTAGGGTTAATAGGGCTAGGGAGTCCTAGCCCTCTGGGTCTTCAGTGGCTTGACACGTCAGCACTTTGTGACAGAATAGGAAAGGGGCAAGAGGGTAGGCCTGTCATACAGACCATGTGAGCATGAAACACTCCCCTCTTCTCCCTGCCAACAACACTTGACTGTGGGCTCACCTCTAGAGAGCTAACACTCCCCTAATCCATGCGTCTGAAAAGCCCATCCAACGCATAATGCCCTCGAGGAAGCCTTAGTCAACTCTGTCATATGCCTTCTTAGAGTCAAGGAGCACCATAAGATCCTCTCCTCGGAGAGGGGCAAGAGCAGTTGCCTCCCAAAAGGTGAAAATGTTGTCAAGGATGCTACGCTCCCTGACGGAGCCTGTCTCTGTCTCATGCATGATGCTCTCCAGTAGCGGTTAAATTCTCAAACTCAGAGCCTTTGCTAGATTTTTGTAGGCTGAGTTGCGAACGGTGATGGGTCGCCATTGCCAAATTTCGTCCAAAGGGCCCCCTCTCCTTGAGGATAAGATAGATCAAACCCTCACTTATGCTATGTGGCATCTCCCAAGTGTGCAAAATGTGCTGGTATGCACTACATAGGTCTCGACCAAGAACCTCCCAATACTTTAGGAAGCTAGGAGTCAAACCTCCTCACCTGGGAAGCTACCTAGCCTCGTGAAGCTCTTCTGGCTGGAGAGGACTCTCAAACCTCTGGCGCATCTCCTCAGTGAGTAAGCAAGGCGTCTATGCCCACACGTGCTCTCTGCATGCATCGTCACGCTTTGACTATGGCTTAGGTGAAAGCAACTCATAGTAGAAGTCAGTAGCAATTGCACGCATATCCTTGGGCTCTATAGCAGCATACCCATTTGGTCTCCTTAATTGGCAAACACTTCTTTGCGCATGACGAGGATCCACCATCTCTAATAACTCACGAGTATGTCCCCCACCTGGGTCCATTGAGTGCCTGATGATGGAAAATAAACACGTGGTGCGGCTCCTCAATGGTGATCAACTCGTGCCGAGCCTGCTGCATTTGCTCCTCCGACCATGGGCTATCTGGGTGACGCTCCTGCATCTGTTGTAAGGAAGAAATGCCCTGTCGAAACAACTTCTCATTCTCTCGGGCTGCAACTAAGTGGGCTTCCGACTCTTGGAGGAAGAATCAACTAAGCTCCACAAGGCTAGTGGCTGATCTGGTTGCAGGGTTTCCCTGTGTATCTAGACTCGCTGTCCAAAGCGCCACAACTTGCTCTTTGAGCCAAGGTAGTACGGTACTTACATATGAACTGAATCCCTACGGTACGTCCGTACCGTACAAACCACTACGCGATGCTCGATCTCTGGGAGTCCGTCCGAGCGCTAGGCAAATGGCCATATAATAGCATTACAATGTGGCTCTGTATGATATCTAGAGAGCTCTGCATTTTACAGGAACTGTGCATACCGGTTGCATAGTGCCACAGAGCGAGTTTCTTGCAAAGAAAACACCATGCCTCGTGAAGCCAACACCCTCTAGAACATTCACACAAATGTCCTCGAGATTGTGAAGACTCCAAGGCAATCTGGATCAGGTGCGCGAAATTGGCAATGCAAATAATGTGGGATGCAGAAGACGAGCACCATCATTAGTGTCGTCAAACACTTGATGGGAATAGGTTGTACTACCAATTGTGGAGCATGCAAGAAGGTGTCTCCCATAGTAAAATTTCCGGCAATGGCAAGTACAATCAAAGGTAGAGGAAAACAGGCTACACAAGACGCTCTTCATGATGCCCTTCTTGGAGTCCTTGGGGAGACAAGCACACATGTCAAACGGGAGGAAGTAGTGAGACTAGTGCACAAGCTCATACTAGCAGGAAGAGTGCTCGTGTCATGTAGGAGTATGAGGATGTATTTTCTGAGGATGTTAATGATATGGAGGATTTCATAGGGCTTCGGCAGACCACCTTACCCTTGCGCGTGCATACTCAATCTTAGATCAAGGAGCGACAAAAGGTGGTGGAGATGGAGATTTCTTGCACTCGTATTTAGTGCAACATCTCCTTCAATGTATTGAGGAACTCTAACAATGGAAAAGTATGGTGAAGGCTATTGCTTAGGTTGGTCCCACGGATAGATGGAGTGGCTTAGATTACAAGAAAATGCGCATGATGATGCTTGATGAGTAGAAGGCTTTGCTTGTTTTTTTATGGCTTTGTGCAGACCAGATGATAGACCGGCTATAGTGGAGAGCCAGTGGACATTTATGAGCCGTCCTATACACGGGATGGCTGCATGTCTCTATCCTCTCTAGAAAAATCCAGAACTATTCCATGACAAAGATTTGCTTGCTCTACGCGATTCATGCATCTCATTAATGTTTGACGAGGATACGCAGCTGGAGATCGATGCTGAGATGACAAGCTTCATCAACAGCTTAGGCCCATCCTTTGTGCGACCAGTGGCATTGAGACAGAAGGCTTCCAAGTTTCCTTTGACTTGGTGGCAGAGCTATGGGAGACATGGTCTTCCAAAGCTCATTGATCTTACGCTACGTCTACTTTCGTAGGTAAATACTAAACCCTAAACCATTACCACTTTGAGTGCTCTCAACTTTGCGGTTTGCAATTTATTTGGTATGCAATTTCACAAGCAGTGTGATGTCCCAATTGAAGGATTTCCCTAAGGGTGCTTGTGAGGGTAACCAGAGTGCTTACTCATTGATCCACACCAAAATACACAATCGACTAACCACTACACACTTAGAGAGGGTGTTTTACTGTAGAGCCATCATGAAGCTTGTGCGAGCCTACCACGCTTTGGGGACACTAAGGGAGGTAATGTGTGATTTTGTTCAGTGTTAACTCTTAAGTTTGCTCTAGAATCTAACTCTGTGTAACGTAGGTTTGGTTGGTTTTCCTATGAGCAGGTAGATCCCACACATGTGAAGGTGGCGCCTCATCCAACTACAGAGAACATTGAGCAACAGATGAGTGACGAGCAAGAGAAGATTCTTGGACTACTTCATAGAGAGTTGGCGAGTGTGGATCAGTGTGTGACCAGATCACGAGTACGGACATACAACATTCCTCATCGAGAGCGAGTCCCAGATCTAGATAGTGCACGACGTGAGAGCATTCACAGAGAAAAGCTTCCTGTCCGCAAAGCACGGGGCCATGCAAATGAGGCTATTTGTCTCATTCACGCTACAAAGGAGGAGGATCTTGAGGATGACCAGACTAGCCACAGGTGTCTACGATGATGGAGCTAGAGTACGACGACAAGGGCAATGTCTTGACAAGGGACATTTCCTCTTCTGGAGATAGTTCATCTGCATCCATTATGAGTTCTAAACTTAGTTGTCTTGGGAGAGACTGAGTCTCTTGACTTTGTTGGTTTTTTAGCAGCTGAAGAAAAGAGGGCAATGATGGAGCTAGCATGAGGCGTTGCGAGACTAACGGATGCAAGACTTGGTCCTGCAAGTGCTCTTCGAAGAGCGATCCACTCAAGGAGGACGGCGAGTTATTACGCTGACCAGGTAAAGACGATGACTCCAACAATTTAGTCACTGAAAAGTTGACTTCGGTAAGTATGATGATAAGATGGATGCTTCTGTGACTTATTCTTGGTTGCATCAATTTAATGCTTTGCAACTAACAAGAAAAACAGTAACAATAAAGTTTTGACTGCTGCCATGTATTTGTCGGTGAGTAATGCCATTAATTGGTATCAATCTTAGCAAGAGGCACAATTGGTAAAACTTGGCACAAGTGGCATAATGGACTCCGAGCTCGTTGCTGCTGTATCTGCGCACGCTATCGCTGCCCTCTCCACCTGCCCCCCTTCTTGCTGTCTTGTCACTGTCAGCCCGCCTCATCCCCTCCCTCTCGCGCTGAGCTAGGCAGCCCGCCAAGCTTGCGCGCTGCCCAGCTCTGCCCGCCCGCTCCTCAATCCCCTCCCCTTCCCCTTGCATTGCCACAACCCTCGGCATTTCCCACATTCCCCCTTTGATATTGCTTCCCAGCGGCATCGATTCACCTTGCCTCTCGACTCGTTTTCATAAGCACTTTCGACTTCCCACCGTTCCACTTGATTCAATAACAGACACAGAATGGCGGCTTCTGCTCCACCTCAGAGGGACTCTACAGAAGCCCCCTCGCCTGACATCGCGGAGCCGACCCTTCGACTTGCTCTCTTGCCAAAAGAGCAAGTGAGCTTGATGGCTGAAATGGGACGCTTGCAAGCCACTTCGGTTATTTGCAAGATCATTGGCACTCGGCCCAGTTAGGGCGAGGTTCGGGATCTACTTCAGGCCCGCCTTCTCTCCAATGTGGGCAAGATCACCGATGTCCAAATCCTCGGGAGAGGGTACTACCAGATAGAGTTCGAGTCTCTAGAGATGACGACCAAGGTGATTTTGATGTGCCCCGCTCGGCATTCGAGCAGCTGGAGCTTACTTCAGACGATGGCATCATGGTTTTGACCCTACTACAGATGTACTTGAGGAGGAGGCCGACTTGTTGATTTCGGTATGCTTCTCAGGCCTGAGGCGAGAGTACCTCCCTCTTCTCCCCAAGATTTGTTCCATGTTTGGGTCAGTTCTGGAGTCTCCGCACACTGCAGCTTCAGTTGTGGCCAAGGCCGTAGGTGGTACTGCTGCCTTGGGTGAGTGAGGGGTGGATCAGACAGAGTGGAGTATTCGGGTCTCTCGAATCAATGTTTCATTTCCATATAGATGGACCATTTGGCAAAGGCCTGTCCTCGCAGGAGACCTCGACCCACGACGCGTGCGTAGCCTTCCAAGGCTGAGCATGCCTAGTAGCCTGATACACAGGACACACAGGCTGGTACCTTGACAAAGACCAGCGATCAGGCAGCTGACGGTTGGCAGCAGGTGTGTGGCCGCCGTCGACAGGGGCGGGCTCGCCTATTGCTCCCTTTGTTGGCCGACCTCCTGCAGCTCAGCACCACTTGGTTCTAACAGGAAACCGTTTGACCCCCTTCAGCAAGACCCGCTTGAGGAGGCCTCGTCCACTTCAGTTCCTCCGTCTCCGCCTCCCCTGCTCTTAGACGCTGCCGCTTCGCCTCCCCCGCCTCCCCTCCCTCCTCCACCTCTATCCCCGCCTCCTGTCCCTCCTCATTTTCCGGTGGGGCCCACAGCCTCATCTCCTGACCCCTCCTTCACGCCTCCACAGACGCAGGGGACAGGACACGCGTCTGCCACGAGGCGTTCTCTTGGTAATGCTTTCGCTACGAGCCGTGTGGCTCGGGAGGGACAACCCCATCTGAGGCCGCCTCTTCTGGTGTAGACTTCTCCTTTTGTAGTAGTCCCTAAAGGTTTGACTAGCTTTGACATTTGCAGACGTTGGGACTTCTGCGACTACGGCTTCAAACGGTTCCTGGCTGACTCTTCTCCTGACCTGGAGGAGGCTTGCTTTCGAGTCCACGTCCTCTTTCTTGCAGCTCAAGGCATTGAGGCTTTTGACACAACGGTGGGTTTCTCCTTCCCACTGTGCGGTAGGGATCCTACTGAGTGGACCGTGCACACAGTTCTTGACTGGCTCCAAATTCAAGCTACCGAGCTCGTTTCATGCTCACACGCCTAGTCAGGCCCGGTTGCCCTCTTGCCCTCTTCCTCTTTCTATTCTATGCTAAAGCGATGAGGAGATTTTTGGTCTCACAGCACGTTGGTTTACGTGGCTTAGCGTTCCCTATTCAGGGTTGGAGGAAGACAGTGGCTTTCTCGGTTGGCAGTGCTTCTGTGCATGATTGGCTGCAAAGTGAGGGGTTCAGGTGGATCCCCCCAGGGACTGCAGTTCGATACTTGGGCTGTCAAGCTGGCTTGGACTTGTCTCCTGAGGAGCAGATTGCCCCCCTCCTCTTGTCCATCAGGAGGAAGCTTTTATATTGGAGCTCGGCACGACATTCTTTGGCAGACAGAATTGTAGTGGCCAACCAGGAGTTGTTGGCTACTATGTGGTACACTACATCTTGTTGGATCTTTTCGAGCCCCTGCATCAGCCAGGTAGAGAGGCCGATCAGGAATTTCCTTTTGTCCGGACGCGATACTCAGATTCCATGGGCCAAAGTGGCTTGGCAGGCCATCACTCTTCCTTGTTCTCAGGGGGGGTTGGAGATCATAGACCCAGCACAGTAGAGCAGTGTAACGGACTTGGACACTCCAAGTCAAGAATCTACCGCGACATCACAAATAACCACTTCAAAACAGTTCACAGTTCACAATTGATTCGACACTGGCCCGGCGGAGTTCTGTGCCTAGAGATATTGGCCCCAAGTCTGGCGCCCCTTTCGGTATTTCTTTTTATATTAATCTGTGTTCAAAGTACAAGAGTGCGGGCAGGCGCTCACACTCAGACTCTGCGTCCAGATGCTCTGAGTTGTGAGTGGCCTACCCACTTATTTAAAGAGTAGAAGGGATGCCAAAAGCAGAGCCCCAAAAGCTGAAAATCAAAAGCTCTGTGGAAAATAAAGCAAAAGCTCTTTCTCTCTCTTTCTCTTTTATGGTATAATAAAATAAAGCAGAAAAAAAGGTATCTCTCTCTTGCATCCTTTGCGTAGGAAAGGCATCACCCAAAAAACTGCCAAACACTGCCACGTCAGCAGTACGAAACTCCGCAATGTGCGCGGCATTTTGCACTGGCGTCCGTATAGCTTGCCACGTGTCAATATACGGGTTCTCTGCAGCCAGCCAGCCACGTCACCATCTGTGTGCTGGGCAGAACCGTCAGCATCGGCCAACAAAGAGTGTGTGTGTGTTAGGGTTTGCCACGTCACCATTTTGTGACATACCCCCCTCTTGAAAGCATTGTAATCGCCCTCGATTACGCCTGCAAAACAGACAGAAGCCATAAACCGCCTTAGCAGACACTGACTGTTAGTACCTACGCACTAGGAACACACATCTAGCACCGATTGACAGTCACATCACACAACATCACAGGATATCACATGACATTCAACATTCATTCGGATCTTAGACCATGTTTTGTCGGCAATGCAGTTAGAATCGCATCTAGATCCACTCAGGACCTCATAGATGCCCGATTGACTAACCCCTATTGCAACCATGTCTATTCGAGATCATTTGGACCAAAATGGTGCAGTCATTTGTCTATCAGTTCCTGCACTTAAAAACAAGTCAAGAACAAATCAGTTTCATATTCAGGAATTCCATTTCATAAAGTCATACGCAGAATACTGTCAGCTCTCAGTATCCCTGAAGCTCAAAGAGACATCAGTGACTCTAGTACTCTAAAAATCAAGCCATCTGTTGACAAAGGAGCGGAGTAACTCCCCTCTTGTGCATCCCACTGCACCAGATCTCCGGCCAAGCTGAATTTTGGGTTCCATTTGGAGTAGACTATGCTAAACCAAAAGCTTCAAGGTAAAGGTTCACAATCTGAGGAGTATTTGCTAGGTCCTCCCCCTCTATCCACTTCGCATCCAATGCAGGATAGTTCTTGAATCTAACCAACAACCGCCTTCTTACTTTACCCTTATTCTTTGTGTCCTTATGTGCCAAAATCTGTTCAGGAACAAGGATCTCCTCGTTTTTTTCCACTTCGGGTTGCTCATCGGGCTCCCCATCTTCAAGCGCATCACCTTTAAAAGGTTTCAAGAGACTCACATGAAATGCATTGTGAATCCTCCAAGTGTCAGGCAGTTTCAGTCAGAAGGAGAGATCATTGATCTTTTCGGAGATCAATGCCTTCTCAAAACGTAAGAGCACCCAATCATCCTCCTTCAATTTCAAATCGCGACGATGGCGATCCGCTGCATTTTTCTGTCTTTCCTGAGATTTCTGCAAAGCCTCGCGGACCTTGGCAAAAGCCGTGTCTAAGTCGCGCGTATACTCATCAGGTTCAAAAATCTTATTTTTCGTGCTTAGGAAGGGTGGAACCTTTGCAACACCTTCAACAATCTCAAATGGCGCCTTCCCCGTCGAAGAGTGTATCGTGTTGTTGTAGACAAATTCCGCCAAAGGTAGATACTTTTCCCATTGAGTCTACTGATCCGAGATATAAGACTTCAATAAATTTAAAACCATAGAATTGGCAATCTCAGATTGCTCGTCAGTCTGTGGGTGGGAAGATGACGAGAACTGCAACCGCATGCCAATGTTCTCCCAAATTGCCTTCCAAAACAAACTCGTAAATCTGGGGTTCCTCTCGGAGACAATCGTCTCAGGCATGCCATGTAATCTGAAAATCTGGGCCACAAACAGTCTCGCTAAGTGATTCGGCTTGACTGATTTCTTTACTGGAATGAAATGAGTCTGCTTGCTAAATCTGTCAATAACAATCCAGATACCATCGTGACCACTCTGTGTTCTCAGGAGATCAAAAATGAAATCCATTGCAATACTTTCCCAGGGGCGTGTGGGTATGGGCAAAGGTTGTAACAATCCCTGTGCTTTATGCCTGTCAAACTTGACCTTCTGGCATACCAAGCAACTGCGCACAAACTCGTCCACATCCTTGAGTCTCGGCCAAAAGAAGCATCTCTCTACCCCTTCGATGGTGGTAGCAATGCGGCGGTGAGCCATAAAAGGCGGACAGTGGCATTTAGTCATAACCTTTTCCCTCAACGGCTGTGTAACGCACAACATGGTTTTCCTCATCAAGTAGCCATCCCGAATGGAATATCCCGCTACTGTCTCCCCTTTCTGTATTCAACTGAATACATCTGCAAAATCTTTTCTGTGGAGTACTGACCAACCATATCCTCGAAGTTCCTATGGTGTATCGTGGAAATAGCTAGAACCAACGGTTTTCGGGACAAAATATTTGCCACCAATTTCTCGTGTCCCTGCACATGGACAATCCGGAAGTAAACCGTGACAAGATGTTTGCCCGCCGCATTTGCTTTTTGCGATAGCTACTTCGATGACAAGTAGTAGCGTAAACTCCCATCATCTGTGAAAACCGTAAAATCCGCTCCGAGTAGGTAATGTCGCCACTGAATAAGAGCATGGATAGCTGCCAAAAGCTCTCTCTCATAAATCTGTGGTGTCAATTTTGGCATTGAGAACAATCGGCTCTCGTAGGCAATGACATTGGCCTTCTTGCATTAAGACCGCATCCAGACTACGACCACAAGTATCACAATATACTTCAAACGATTTTTGCAAGTCCAGCGAAGTCAAAACTTGTCCCGTAGTCAATTTCATTTCAAAGTCTGAAAGGCAGTTACCTCTGTGTGAAACCGGCCCGTGGGGCGGTAGGCGTTGGCTTTCACCCGAAATTCTTTACTTTAGACACACACAGAGAGAACGTGCAAAGGAAACCTGCTACGGGAATCAACACTTGAATACACACACGGCTCGAAAGCTAGAATGCCCCGAGCAGACGCCGACAACCTGTAGGCCCCAAAATTGGCGCCCCTTTCGGTATTTCTTTATTCTTTCTAATATTGTGCTAATTCTTTCTATCTTTTGTGGTGCGTATGCCCTATCAACTACCTTTTCTTTTGTGCTAATTTTTCCATTTTAACGCTTCTCTTAGTGCTAGGCTTCATTATGGCTGAGTCTGCCCTTGATCTCCGGAGTCATGACAGAAACTCAACACGCTGAACTTTGTGTTGATGTATGCTCATGTGTGTGTGCGTGTGGTGTGTGTTGTGTTTGGGAGCATATGTTTGTACCTAGTTCTACACCCACTATTGGGCACTGACGACGTTAGTGGGGATGTCGTGGTATTTAGTCAATACTATGCATGATGGAGCTAATGGTTATATTGTCTTGTGGGTGACTACCATGAGTCTATACCTTGCACTTTCCTTCAAGGGTGAATCTGGGTATATCTTGGATTCATCTAGGTATATTTCTTTATTCTTTAGGAGGGTAAATTACAAAGAAGAGTCCTGGGAATCTTTCACCTGTATCCCGCAAGATACTACTTGATTTGGCCAAATTCGGCAGCATAACAACCCCAAAACTTGCACGAAATCAATTCCCTTGCTAGAACTCGCTTCTACTGGCGTATACCCTCTGATTCCTGCCCAAAAACAGTAAATTCAGCACGCTGTATTTACTGGTTTTGGCCCTGTTTTCAGCCCCAATCAGTCCCCTAGCTGTCCTCTGCCAGTGGGGCACGATTCCCAATGGTCTTGGCGTCCGTATGGCTGAAAAATAGTCAATTTACAGCGCATACACAGCGCTGATTTTGCACATGTACGGTGAGGTTATGACCCTCACCGGTGCCTGCTTTGGAGTAGCAGTAAGCTACCCCTGTTCCTGCTCAAGGAGGCTCTTGCCTCAGCACAAAAGCATGAACCCACACAGCTGTACATCAGTCAAATGAGGAGCCCTCTTGTGGGGCATCACATAACTGCACGTAGGGGAAAGAGAGCAGTGTGTAGCATGCGGCACCACACTGTACATAAGAGGGAAAGAAAGCACTCCATAGCTCTTATTCTGTGAATGACAGGTTCTCAATGAAGCATCCCCCCAGCATAAATCGAGTGCCCCCTTTGCTGCCTTTGACCTGTAGTGCATCTGTGAACAAATAGATGCAAAAAGGGGAAGATTCCCATGGCTGCCAAAACCTGCGTATCGCTGAAAACGCAGCAAAACAACCCTGTAACACGCCCTGATGCCTTCTAATGCTGAAAAACCTAGGCAAAGTCATGGGAAGCTCAAAAATGGAGAGAAATGGCTGATAATCAGAGTTATCAGCTTCCAAAACTGCTTCAAAAAGTAAGATACGGGTTCTGTTCTCCCAGACTTGGTAAATTGACCAAAAAGTGCCACTTGGCACTCATACATGCAATTTCCCCGCATTGGGCTTCCTGTTTAAAAATCTCTCAACTGGTGTATCAGTTGACTTTGCAGCAGAGTAATAAAATGTTCCCCTCGTCATTCTGAAGGTAATGACGCGAACACATGTCACGGCCCAAAATAGCAGTTCCCTAAATTTTAGGTAATGATTCTGTTGGGCTCCCACTGGTCATCTGACCATCTATCCTCATTGGGACCGCATCCAAAAGTGCAATGTGGCCCAACTATTGGATACTTTTTGTTGGTGATCCCACCTTGATTTTATGCCTTTATTGAGTTCACTTCCTAGTATCCACCAACTTGCTAAGTGCGACGGGGGGACCTACATGATCTTGAACTGAGCCTAGACATCCTTTTACTTTACGAGTTCCGTGCCGACCAACTTCCAGTCTGCGGGTGAAACTACCGTTCACATTGGCCATAAAATGTCCGACCATTTCCAACTTCAAAAAGAGGGTCTCAAAAATTAAACAAAAATCATTGGAAAGAAACCAACAACTAAGGTTAGCAGTTGCCACGTCCTCGTGACACTGTGGGTCCCCACAAGAAAGGGACTCCTTTCTGTGTCAAGATATGCAAAGGGGAAGCAACCTCTGCAAACTTTCGAATGAACCGCTTGTAGTACGAACACAGTGCCAAGAAGCTTCTAACTTCCTGGACATTCTTCAAATCGGGCCAATCACGGATAGTCTCTATCTTTACCGGATCCATCTGCACTCCTGCTGACGACACAATGTGTCGCAAAAGTGTATTTCTAGCAGGAAAAAAATTCACTTTTCTTTGCATTAATCACTAACTTGTGATCTCGTATGCCTGAAAGACTTGAAGCAGATGATCTCTATGTTCTGCCTCATCCTTGGAGAAAACAATGACGTCGTCAAAGAAAGTACCAACAAATAGTCTATACTCTCGAAAAATCCTGTCCGTCATCCGATTAAATGTCACAGGAGCATTGGTTAAGCCGAAGGCATCACCAAAAACTCAAATAACCCAAAAGTTGTCCGAAAGGCTATCTTGTAGACGTCTTCCGGCGCGATTCGGATCTGATGATATCCACTCTTTAAATCAATCCTGCCAAAACACGAGGATCCCTGAAATCTATCGAGTATATCATCGATCCTAGGAATCGGAAATCTGTTCTTGATTGTGATTTTGTTGAGAGCTCTATAATCGATGCACATTCTCCAAGATCGATCTTTCTTCAAAACCAACACTGGAGAGCAATACGGTGAAGTACTAAGCTGAACAAGACCCTTTTCCAAGAGGTCTTTTACTTGGTTCGTAATCTCTTTGTTCTGGGCTCGGCTCACACGGTAAGGTGGCCGGTTCGGTGGTGTGCTTCCAGGTATTAGATCAATGGTATGATCTTCAGGACGAGCGGGTGGTAACTCGCCTGGCAGGCCCTCTGAAAAGCATCGGCATGAGTGTTGAGAAAATTTTGGCGTTCTTTTGTTCAGGTCAAAACATATTCAACCTTCATCCATCGTTGAGTTCTCTCCCAAAAAAAAGTGAGTAAAGAAACTGAAGTTCATCAAGTATAATCTCAGAGCCCTTCATTTGTCAAGATCGCATTCTCGGCCCGGTAGTCAACCACGGGGTTGTTCTTGTGGTACCAAGGGGTTTCAAATAGAATGTCACAACCTTCCAAGGCAATTACGTAAACCTCCGCGTGTCCTAAACACCCTTGTTATTGCAAACAAAGTTTGCCAATGCTCGGTGTAATGGCAACATCCCGTTCGGGTGCCACTCGAACTACCTCCGCTGTGGCCTCAGCCTGTTGGGCGTAATTCTAAATCGAGCCACCAATTCAAAAGAAGTTGGCCTTGGCTCCTTGAAAAGAGCTTCCTGATCTTTCCTTTTGCCCTAAAAACGGCAAAATTTGTACTTTCATTTATTTAATTCGGTTCGGGTTCCACGCAATGTGGTACCAGTGCTGCTTTTTTTTTTATCTGCCTTATCTGCCACGTCCCTCAGCTTCCTTAGAACTTTCTGGCCTTTCTTCATCCTGTTCATCGGTGCCTTGTTAGGGCACTTCGTGGAGATATGCCCAGTTTCCCCGCATTCAAAGCACCTCTATGTAGAGAGCCCTCTCTTCAGGAGTAAGCTTGGGTCGTGCATCCTCGTCTTTCTATTCTGGGTTGCTCTTTCTCTTTCTACTTTCATTTTTCGAAGTCTGTTCGGCTCTTTGCGTCATGATCTCATTTGTGGGGTAGGGCAGACTGGTAGAGTGAATGGCAAAACCCCGTTTCGCATGACTCATCAACTTCTGAATGGAAGCTGACTTTTGTTCTAAGCAGTGATCTCGGATCTCTGTAGGAAGACCCAAGGTAAACTGTTCAATCTGTTCCTTGAACGAGATCTTCTTAAATGAAGAGGCAGGTAGAAAAGAGCTCGAGAATCTCTCGCAATAAGGGTCCATTGTGTCCTTCTTGGTCATCCGAAGATGGTTCCAAGCAGTGCGTATATCACGTTCATACTCTCGAGTCAGCCAAGAAGAAATAAAAAGCCTCTTGAATGACGGCTATTTAACTGGCGCACTCTTGTTTAATAGAAGCGTGGACCACCAAGTTCGAGCATTCTCCTTAAAGTAAGAGGCAGCTCTCCGAATCTTAGAGTGCTCTGAGTAACGCCCTCCAGAGAAAGCGATGTCAAACTGGTGTATTAAAGACAAGGCCTTCGAAGAATCTCTATAACCAGAAAAAGTGTCAAATTTTATTGACTGTCCACCTTAACTCTTGGACTTTCTTGCTTTTATCTCCCAGAAAGTCATACTGGTTGGCTTTGTAAAAATTCTTCTTGTTTGCGTAAAAGATGTTGTCATTAGAGTCTGAACTATCTGAAGACGAGTCCTCTATAGAACTGTGAACCACGGGGCGAGATTTTGGCTTCTTTGCCTTTTTCTTGCCCTTTCCGAAGCTTTGCTTTTTGCTTCGCTTTTTACCTTTTCTATCTTCTTCGCTCGAGTCAGATGAGTTAGAAGAACTGTAAGAAGAAGAAGAAGAAGAAGAAGAACTGGGTACTCCTTCAAATCGAACACTCTTCTTCTGCTTTCTTACCTTTTCAAATGTAGACTGAAGACCCAAATAACCCGGGAAGTCAGTGCATTTCTTCTGCTTTTTAACTCTGTTGTGCGCGTTAAACAGCTGAGCAATTCGTGCATCAACCACCTCTTCTAATTCCTTCTCTGTATACTTCTTGAGAGTAGGAGGTTTCTTGAGAGTAGGTTTTAGGGGTGGTTTTGTGGTTTTCTGCCACTGCGTGTGCACGTCTTCGAGAGAAGTCTTGCTCATATATTCAGCCAGTTTTGGATCCTTGGCAAAATTAAGCATCCTCTTTGTTGCATCGCTGATCAATTGTGGGCACTCCATGTCTTGACGTTCTGCCTGAGTAGGCCGAGGCGGGCCATACTCCTCGCGTGAATCTTCGTTGTGATCCCTTCCCGCATCTCCGGATGCAGAGGGAGTCGATTGATTTCTGCTTGAAGCCATAGGTGCCGCGGAAAAAAATTAGGGATCGGTTTTCCCGTAGAGAGAAATCGGCCGTGCTCTGATCCCACTGTAACGGACGTGGACACTTCAAGTCAAGAATCTACCGCGACAACACAAATAACCACTTCAAAACAGTTCACAGTTCACAATTGATTCGACATTGGCCCGGCGGAGTCCGTGCCTAGAGATATTGGCCCCAAAGTCTGGCGCCCCTTTCGGTATTTCTTTTTATATTAATCTGTGTTCAAAGTACAAGAGTGCGGGCAGTCGCTCATACTCAGACTCTGCGTCTAGATGCTCAGAGTTGTGAGTGGCCTACCCACTTATTTAAAGAGTACAAGGGATGCCAAAAGCAGAGCCCCAAAAGCTGAAAATCAAAAGCTCTGTGGAAAATAAAGCAAAAGCTCTTTTTCTCTCTTTCTCTTTTATGCTTTAATAAAATAAAGCAAAAAAAGGTATCTCTCTCTTGCATCCTTTGCGTAGGAAAGGCATCGCCCAAAAATTGCCAAACACTGTCGTACAACGTTGCCACGTCAGCCGTACCGAATTCCGCAATCTGCGTCGCGTTTTGTGCGGGTGTTTGTACAGCTTGCCATGTGTCAGCATGCGGGTTTTCTGCAGCGAGCCAACCACGTCACGCCTGTGTGTTGGGTAGCCACGTCATCATCGACCAACAGAGAGTGTGTATGTGTGTTAGGGTTTGCCACGTTACCATTTTGTGACAAGCAGAGCGCTTCTTGGGAAGTTTGTTGTCAGAGGACTGCTTCTAGGGGATGAGCCCTGAAGGAGTTTTTGCTTCAACAGCTTAGAGCTAGAGTGCCTCTGGTTGGAGGCCCTTGGAGACCTTCCATCAGATGGATTTTCACAGAGATGCGCAGAGTTGGCCTGAGCAGGAGACTTGAGGACCGTTTTGCTGTGAGCTTGCTTCGCTCCTAGGAGCAGCTACGTAGAGGCTTGGAGCGGCACGAGCCTATGGAGGAGCGCCTGAGACATCCCCTTGTTTGGAACCCCACGGTCAGCACTTAGAGAGGCCACTTGGTTGGCAGTAGGCCTCATGTTTCTTGGGGTCCCATGGCTGAGTGTCCAGTACGCAGTTTAGGTGACTGGCTACAGTTCTCAGGTTTGTTAGAGAATCTTCAGCATCCAGCTATAGGGCATGAGAGGGGTGCAGAGCATGCGTCGAGACATCACAGAGGCAGTACTAGCTGAGTGGCTTACACCTCTTGAGTCAGCAACGCCCATATGGATGGGGCCCTTCACGTGGCTGGAGGTCCTCATCGCAGTTCGGGCTTGCTCAGAGACTGTACCCTTCATGTTTTATGAGCTACATGGCGACATAGAATCTCAGTAGAGGCCCCATAGGTTGCAGACTGTTGTTTTTAGAGGATCCGAGTTGTGGGCATCTGTGGGAGGACTTGTGTCATAGATCCTGACCCAGCAGCTCTTGAGACATGCCACTGGAGGTTGTGGGCTTGGGAGAGTTGTTCACTGGCACGAGTGCAATGGGACCCTGGAGAGTGGTTTTGGAGGAACCTTTTCTCCTCAGCCGAACATCCAGGTGTCACTTTCTTTTAGCACACTGTTAGTCTGGGACGTCACATATTGGCAGCACGGAGAGAGGCTCGTCCTGCTACAGTACCTCATTGGCAGGAGGAGGGTCTCACAACTTAGTTCTTGACAACTTTTTGTGGAGGTTGTGGGACGCCAGACATCCGCTACGAGTCACGTTGTTCCAGTGGCTGGTTGCACATAGAGCTACAGCAATGGGGAGCTTGCTTGTACATTGTGGCCCCTCAACAGCATGTGCAACTTGTGACCATCCTTCGGAGAGTGAGCGTCACTGTCTTTGGGACTGCCCTATGGCACAACAGGTTTGGCTTCGGGTCCTTTGGCTGATGCAACCTCTCTACACAACACGGCAATACGCTTGGGGGGCAGCTGCTGGGTCCACTCTCACGGGCCCTGCATTACAATTTGAGTTATCCTCCACCAACAGGATTATAGTGATACAGGGGGGTCGACCTACACTCCAGCGTGCTAAATAGCTTATGTAACAAACTTGGACACCCCAAGTCTAGATTCTTCCGCTACACAGTAGAGATTCACGTCACAAAAGACGACACAGCCCGGCGTAGTTCCGTGCCAAGAGGTATTGGCCCCAAAGATTGACGTCCCTTTGGGTATTTCTTTTTATATTAATCTTTGAGCAAAGTACAACTTCTGTGGGTGCTCGCTCTCAGAGATGCTAAAAGGATGTTAAAAGCAGAGCCCCAAAAGCTTCAAACTCAAAAGCAATAGTTCCCAAAAGCAACTGTCTCCAAAAACTGCCAAAAAGCAGCCAGCGCAATTCCTAGAAATCCGTACGCTACCATGTCAGCATGTTTGCGCGTTTTGCGGAGAACGCCACGTCAACGGAATCTACGGGGATCTATACATTTTGCCACGTCAGCCTGCCGGCGCATTTTAGGGACCTGTGTCACATCAGTAGGGTGTCTTTGGGCTGCCACGTCACCAGTTTGTGACTTCCCCCCTCTCGAAAGCATTGTAATTGCCCTTGATTACGCCTGGAAAAACAGACAGAGGCTATAAATTGTCTTAGCAGACACTGACTGTTAGTACTGACGCACTAGGAACAACACATCTAGCACATGTACCAATCGACAGTCACATCACTGGACATCACTTGACATCACAAGACAAATTACATTCTAATTCATTTCAAATCTCAGAACATGATTAATCGGCAACATATTTAGTAATCGCATCTAGATCTAGTTGGACCTCACAGATGCCCGATTAACTAATCCTTATTGCAATCATGTCTATAGAGATTTATGAGACCGAAATGCTGCAGTCATTTCGTCTTTCAATTTGTGCACGCAAACAAGTCAAGTACAAATCAATCAATATGATTTGCATATTCGGGAATTCTAGTTCATAAAGCCATACAACAGAATATTGTCGGCCCAGCAGTATCCGTGAAACCCAAAGGGACATCAATGACTCTATATCAAAAATCGGGGTAATCTGTTGACAAAGGAGCGGAGTGACTCCGCTCTTGTGCGAACCCGCTGCACTAGATTTACCCATGCTGAAATCGAGGTTCTATCGGAGTAGACTATGCTAAACGGAATGCTTCAAGGTAAAGTTCCACAATCTAAGGAGTATCTGTTAGGTCCTCCTCCTCCATCCACTTCGCATCCAATGCAGGATAGTTCTTGAATTTAACGAAGAACCGCCTAATAACTTTACCTTTAATATTTCTATCTTTATGTGCCAATATCTGTTTTGGAACGAGTATCTCCTCACTTTCCTCCACTTCGGGTTGCTTATTTGGCTCCCCATCATCGGGCACATCGCCTTTAAAAGGCTTCAAGAGACTCACATGCAAAGAAAACATTGTGAATTCTCCAAGTATCGGGCAGCTTTAGTTTAAAGGAGACATCATTTTTAAGGTCCATAATATCTCATGCTAAGCTTTGGAAAAAGCCGTCACCTCTGTGGGTCCCCACGAGAAAGGGACTCCTTTTTGTGTCAAGATATGCAAAGGGGAAGCAACCTCTGCAAATTTTCTAATGAACCGCCGATAGTAAGCATAAGCCTAAGAACAATCTTCAAATCGGGCCAATCACGTATAGTCTCAATCTTGGCTGGGTCATCTGTACTCCTGCTGCTGAGACGATGTGTCCCAAAAAGTGTATCTCCGGTTAGAAAAATTCACTCTTCTTTGCATTGATTACTAACTTGTGATCTCGCAATGCCTGAAAGACCTGTAGCAGATGGTGTCTATGTTTTGCCTCATCCTTGGAGAAGACTATAATGTCATTAAAGAAAGTGCCAACAAAAAATCTGTACACTCTGAAACCCTATCCATCATTCGGTTGAAAGTCGCTGGAGCATGGGTAAGGCCAAAAGGCATCACCAAAAATTCATATAAACCGAAGCTCGTCCGAAAAGCTGTCTTGTAGACATCTCCCGGCGCGGTTTGGATCTGATGATATACACTCTTCAAATCGATCCTGTGAAACAAGAGGATCCCTGTAGTCGGTCGGGAATATCATTGATCCTCGGAATCGGAATCTGTTCTTGATGGTGATTTATTGAGAGCTCTATAATCAATGCATATTCTCCAAGATCCGTCTTTCTTTAAAACCAACAACATCGGAGAGCAGTAGGGTGAAGTACTCGGCTGGATAAGACCCTTTTCCAAGAGGTCTTTCACTTGTTTCATAATCTCTTCATTCGGGGCTCGGCTAACACGGTAACGTGACTGATTCGATGGTGTGCTTCCAGGTATCAGATTAATGATATGATCCTCGGGACGAGATGGTGACAACTCGCCTGGCAAGCCCTCAGAGCAACAATCAGCATGCGTGGAGAAAATCTTGGCGTTCTTTTTTGAGGTCAAGAACATATTCGACCTACAATAATCATTCAGTTCTCTCCAAAAAATTGAGGAAAGAAAATGAATTTCATCAAGTACAATCTTTTTGCCCTTCATTTGTCAAAGTCGCTTTCTCAGCCCGATAGTCAACCACGGCGTTGTTCTTGTGGTACTAAGGGATTTTGAGGAGGACATCACAACCTTCTGTTATGTCCCGCTCACAGGAGAGGGGATCTAGCCCAGATGCTGTCGAGATGGGCGTCCAGTGTCCGGGCGGACATAGTGTGAACACGGGCAGTGTGGCCGGCCATTATTATAAAAGGGAGGCCAAGGCCTCATTTCTAGTTATCAACCCCCACTGGCAGAGTGCCAGTGGTTAGCCCGCGAGGTCACCTCGAGGAGGTGAGGCCGGGTGGTATGGGACGCTTGGTCTTACAGGTGCATGCCTACGTCCTCGGACGTTGGCCCAACACGGGGGAGCTGCTGGATGGTGGCTATGGTTGGTGGTTAGTCCGACGCGTGTCTGTAGGCGGTTCGTGTAGCCGGGAGATCCTTCCTCTTCTTTCGTTTCATGGTATCAGAGCCGGCTTGGCTGCACGAGGGACCGTGTGCACACCTACGGATCGGTTCGAGTCGGGGAACCTCGATTTCGCGTAATTTTAAGTAATGAACCACTGAAATTGTACGTTTTTCTTCTCATAAGCTTGTGTGTAGGTGACGTGTTGCTGATTTTTACTGACTTTCCGACAGAAATCAGATTTTCATTTATAGTCGCTGATTTTTGATTTAAAAACAGCAATTTCCACTGGTCTAATTGCTGAATTTTACTGCCTTTGCATAGGAATCAGAGAATTGATTACTTTGCATGTGATATTTTTACTTACTTTATCAAAATTTGTGTTGCAGTGAACTTCAACAGACCATGCTCTCTGTCGGAGCAAAGACAGTGAGAGAGAGTCTCTCAGCAGCGCCAAGAGAGAGAGAGAGAGACTTTCGCAGTAGGCGTAGAGAGAGAGAGAGAGAGAGAGAGAGAGAGAGAGAGAGAGAGAGAGAGAGAGATACCTCTCTCTGTAGCGCGAGTTCCTCTGTAGAGAAGTAACAACTGCTAAGTTGCTTGCGTGGAAAAATTTTGCAGCGTTGGCTCCTCACTGGCGCTCCTTTCGCGTGCTGGTCACAGGCAACCACACGCTCGGGTGAAATCTCCACGTAGCAACGCGTTGCCTTCGATTTTCTTTTTTGCGCTGGCGGTTATGTGTTGGGTTTTTTTTACTCAAGAGTTTTTTTAAAGGTACTTTAATTTAAGTGCCCCATTTTTAATGGCTAGGACACTTTAATTTTTTAAAGTTGAGTGTGAAACCTGCAAATTATTAAAAACCGACTTATAGAGAATGAGTTTTTGAAACAAAAACTCAGTTTTCAGCCCCGTGTCTCTCTCCCACCTCTCCTCTCTCTCACCTGCTCGCACTCCCGTGCTCCTGCCATCACCTGCTTGCCTTCGGACGCATACGCCGACGCGTAGCGCTCTTCGGAGTTCGACTGTTCGCGATCGAAAAGTACACAAAAGGTCCAGTCTTGCGTCAAACCTTTAGTTTTTCACGCGCTTTGCCATGGATTCTTCTAGTTCGGATGTGCAGCGCGACGGCGCGCCAGGTAATGTTCAAATTCCATTCAGGCATGCTCTCTACACATGGATTACAAGTACTTTCCAGAGTTTCGACGAGTGTGTTACCGCTTTGGAAAACGCGAACGTTTAGATGAACCTTCGCTTGGCCTCCCTCGAAGGGGTCGTGCAAGGGCTTAGTTCCCGACTTACTGCTTTAGAAAATACGGCTCAGTCGACGACTGCGCGTATTTTCGAGGGCGAAACCCATCTTCAACAATTGCGGACGCAGATTGCTGCTTTTGGGAGTTCACAGGGTGGTCCGACTGCCACGATTCCGTACAACACTACAAATTTCTCAGGAGAAGAGGAGTGTACGGAATTGGCGGTAAATAACTGGGTGCACCAGTGGACCACATATTTTGATCTCCATGGGGAGCATGATGAACGGAGGATTCAGACGATTCCTCTCTATTTGCGCAGTAAGGCGCGACATGACATAGAAGCCTACGACGTGGGCTGATTTTTGTGTGAAATTCAAGAGGGATTTCGCCAAAATGGACCCTTTGAAAGCTTATGCCAAACTGCAGAGTCTTTCGATGAAAACTCTGTCTTTTGATGAGTATATGACAACTTTTAAAGAGGCGCTCACCTTCTGCAAGGTGGATTCTACTCACGTTGTACACATGTACTTGCTGGGACTACATGAGGATTACCGTTGGGCCTTAATCAAGGACAAAGCCCCGACTGACGTCGAGGATGCAGTGGCAACAGCCAGGACGTTCCATTTGATAAATGGAGCCAATTATGAGAAGAAAAGAACTGTAGACCATCAATCTGGTGAGGGCGCTTCGAGGAAGCGACCCCGATTCCAGCATAAGTTCAAATCACCGCCGAGATCTTCTCAGGAGGCCAAAAATGCTTCAGTTGCTGATGCAGTGAAGAAGGGGGCTTGCTTCGGATGTTGCCAGACGGGTCACCAAATTAAGGATTGCCCCAAGAAGAAGACAAAGAAACCGCAAGGCCGTCCTTCGTTTCAGATTCACGAGATCTTAGGTAACTCTGATGTCATTCAAGTTAAAATCCATCATTTAACGCACAATTCATGCACTAAATGTACTTTTAGCACCAAAGTGTTTGGTAAGCACGATCTTCTCCGTTTCCCCGGGAAGCAATGGTCACGACGTGACCGTACTCCTTGATAATGGAAGCTCACACAATTTTGTGGATGCAAAATTGGTGCAGAAAGTGAGCCTGCGAACGTGGGACAGTGACCATGAGTATCGCTTGAAGATGGCTCGTGGCGAGGATACGGATGGTTCCAGACTTGTCGCTCGAGCTAGCTGATTACAAAGAGAACCTGGATTTCCACATCATGCGCCTGGACAGAGCAGATGTTAGTGGCTGGTAGTCAGCCCTTCTCAAAGCAACCCTACCGGTTTAGTAAAACCGAAGAGGACGAGATTGAGCGGCATTTGAAAGATTATCTCGATAGGGGTTTTGTTCGACCAAGTAATTCCCCGTGGGGAGCGCCAGTGTTACTTTCTCGAAAGAAGGATAACACTATGCGCTTCTACGTGGATTACAAGGGGTTGAATAAGCTCACTGTCAAGAACAAGTATGCGCTCCCACATATGGACGATCTGATAGATCGGCTCCATGGAGCGTTGTATTTTACGAAGATAGGCCTACGATCAGGCTATCATCAGATACAGATTAAACTGGAAGATATTCCTAAGACAGGCTTCCATACGCGTTATGGTTGATGAGCGCGTGACGGTGTGTGCAAGTGAAAGAGCACGCGAGGAAGTGCAGTGTGTGTGCAGAGAGGGGAGGCGAAGAGCAGCAGGAGAGGAAGCACTAGCAGAAGAAGAGGGAGAGAGAGAGAGCTCACGTTTTTGGGGAAAACTCAATAAGTGAGTTTTAGGTTTTCTCACTTTTATTATAAGTGACCTTTAAAAAATGTGTCTAGGTTCATATTAAAGTATAAAATGTACAAAAAGGGGTTATTTAAGCCTTTAACCCAACAACCTCCCACTTAAAGGCATAAATGGCTCCTTTAAGCTACGTGACTCCCACCATCTCTATGCATAGATGATGTTGTGCTTTGGGTAAGCACTTAGTGAGAGCATTGGCTGGATTTTGTAATGTATGGACCTTAACCAATGTAATAAGGTCATCCTCTAGCACATCAATATGCTTTGTGCGTGCATGAAACATGGCGTTCTTTGCCAGACATATGGAACTCTGGCTATCACAACCAAGCATAGGTGCCTTGGCAGGCAAACCAAACTCACTGCATAGGCGTGCTAACCAAATAGCTTCTTTGGAAGCTTCAGTGGCTGAAATATATTCAGCCTCTATCGTAGACAATGCAACAATCTTTTGCAATCTAGAACACCGTGAAACAGCACCTCCCGCAAGAGTAAACACATAGCCACTTGTGGATTTCCGTGTATCCACATCACCAGCCATGTCAGAGTCACAAAATCCTTTCAATTCCATTGGTCCTTTACCATAGCAGAGGCATTTGTTTTTAGTCCCTTTCAAGTACCTCATAATGGACTTCACTGCATCCCAATGCAACCTGCCTGGATTAGCCATAAACCGGCTCACAACTCCCATTGCATGGGCTATGTCAGGCCTAGTAGCAACCATAGCATACATAAGTGAACCACAAGCTGAAGCATAAGGCACACTTTGCATGTCATTGGCTTCTTCCTTTGACTTGGGACAATCATCCTTGGAGATTTTAACATATGGCTGTAATGGCACACCAAGAGGCTTTCCTTCAGCCATGTTAAATCTGTCCAGCACCTTTTCAATGGACTTTTCTTGCGACAAATACAATAGGCGCTTGTCTCTTTGCTGTCCAATTATATGTTCAGCTGTCCCAAGGTCTTTCATTGAAAACGCAGATTTCAGCTGCCCTTTAAGAGCATCAACAGTGCTTCTTTTCTTTGCAACTATCAACATATCGTCTACATAGAGCACAAGAATGATAGGGCTGCCATTCCATCACGTTTGGTATACAAACAATGGTCTGCATGTCTTCTTTTGTAACCATGTTTAAGCATGAAGCGATCAAACATCTTGTACCACTGTCTACATGATTGTTTCAGCCCATACAAGCTTCTATTGAGCATACATACCAAATGTTCCTTGCTTGGGATGACAAAACCCTCGGGTTGCTTCATGTAAAGCTCTTCTTCCACATCACCATGCAAGAAAGCGGTATGTACATCCATTTGGTCCATTTCCAAATCAAGAGCAGCCACAATGGCAAACAATACACGCAAAGTGGTCATCTTCACAACAGGAGAGAACACTTCGTGAAAGTCTATGCCCTTGGTTTGAACATATCCCTTTGCCACAAGCCTTGCCTTATACTTGGGTTTTGCATCAACAGTCTTGGTTTTATACACCCATTTGTTAGGAATAGCCTTCCTTTGGGCAATTCAACCAAATCCCAAGTATGATTAGCATGCAAAGCTTTAATCTCTTCCTGCATAGCAAGCTCCCACTTGTCGCTATGCTCACATGTCTTTGCCTCTTTATACGTAAGAGGCTCTCCCTCATCTGTCAACATAATGTAATGCAAAGAGGGGTCATATCGACTCACAGGCCGTCTTTGACGAGTAGACCGCCTTACCCAATGATCCACATTATCCGGCAATGGGTTTACATTAGGTGGCACTACAAAATCATCAACAATGGGTTGCTGTACATCATTTTCAGCACCATTTTCAGCATTGTTTCTTGGCTGTAAATGCCCTTCAGGAGCCTCAATTTGCTATCCAACATCATCTGGCTCAAACACCACTGGATCATCTACATTTTCAGCCATTTGTGGTGCATCCTGAGGGTCAAAAATAGGCCTAACGGGTGGCTGGTCATGCTGAAATTTCACCCTTTTATGGTCATGCTTTGAGGCACAATTATTTTGAAGCAGCCTTGCCTCATTAAAAACAACATCCTGGCTGCGTACAACCCTTTTGAGCTGAGGTAACCAAATCCTGTAACCCATTTCGCCTTCTTCACCATATCCCATGAAGAGGCCTTTAATGGACTTCGCATCTAGTTTACTCCTCAACTCAGGTCTAACATGCACAAAAGCTTCGCAACCAAAAATGTGTAAGTGATCATATGAAGCAAGCTTGCCAGACCAAACCTCTTCAGGGATGTCACCTTTCAAAGACATGTAAGGGGATCGATTGCATATATGCACTGCAGTTTTCAAAGCTTCTCCCCAAAATCCATGAGAGAGATTAGCTGTGGACAGCATGCATCTCACCCTCTCACAAAGTGTCCTATTGAATCTTTCAGCCATACCATTAGAAGAGGGGCTGTATAGCACAGTAAGCTCCCTCTTAATGTCCAAATTTTCACAAAACTTGTTAAATTCAGCACTTGTGTACCCCCCCCCCCCCCCCCCCCCCAATTGTCTGTACGCAAGCATTTTAGCTTTCTACCAGTTTGGGTGGTCACAAATGCATGAAATCTCTTAAACGCAGCAAAGGCTTCATCCTTGGACTTAAGCAAATAAACCCAAATTTTCCTGGAATGACACCATTAGAAGAGGGGCTGTATAGCACAGTAAGCTCCCTCTTAATGTCCAAATTTTCACAAAACTTGTTAAATTCAGCACTTGTGTACCCCCCCCCCCCCCCCCAATTGTCTGTACGCAAGCATTTTAGCTTTCTACCAGTTTGGGTGGTCACAAATGCATGAAATCTCTTAAACGCAGCAAAGGCTTCATCCTTGGACTTAAGCAAATAAACCCAAATTTTCCTGGAATGATCATCAACAAAGGAGACAAAATAACATGCACCACCCATAGACTTAGTAGGCATGCTACATACATCGGAATATACAAGATCAAGCACACAAGATTTACGAGAGACACCATAGTAATAAGAACACTTTACTTGCTTGCCATATTGACATTCATTACAAAAGTCAAGCTTTGTGCCTTTAGAATCAAGCTTGTTCAAAGTACAAAGCTTAGAAAGGCCCTTTTGGCTCATATGGCCAAGCCTCTTGTGCCACAACTCCATGTGAGAGTTAATTTCAGCCAATGCAATAAACTTGCCCAACATGGCCTTTCCATGCATGTAGTAAAGTGTCCCTTTCTTTGTGCCCTTTACAATCAGCCTTGAGCCTTTGGTCATTTTCCACGATCCTCTCTCAAATAAGATGCTGTAACCATGCATATCCATCTGATCAACAGAAAGCAGACTCTTCTTGATTCCCCGCACATATCGAACATCATGCAAGACAAGCTCATTTGTGCCATCTATGGAGAGATGCACAGTGCCAATACCCTCAATGGAACATGCATGATTGTTTCCAAGGTATACATGGCCACACTTGCCCGCATCAAAAGTAGAGAAACACTCCTTAATAGGAGTCACATGAAATGAAGCACCTGAATCAACAATCCAAGTCTGGGACAATGCATCATTGATAGTCAACAAAGCATCGATAAGATCACTCTTGGTGATCTGCATGTGCTGTGAATGAACATTGAGAGAGGCATCATAGTCATAAGCATCATCATCTGACAAAGTGGCACACAAGATGTCCTCTACATCTGACAGCTCCTCAATCACGACACTAGAAGCCACATTGGTCTTCTCTTTGAGCTATCCTGTGCATCTGCCTTGACTTCCTTCTTCTCTTTCTTTTTGTCTCCGCCATTCTTTTTTCTTTCTAACTCAACTTTATAGTACCTGCAATCGGGTTTCTTGTGACCTTTCCTGCCACATTGATAGCAAGTCACATCACCCTTGCCTTTGCTTGCATTTTCTCTTTCTTTACTCTTACTCTTACTCCTTTGTGCATAAGCATTCTTCTTTTCTGTCTTGCCTCTAACCATGTTGGCAGAGCTGCCTCCCTCTCCACTTGCTTTCCTCCTGATTTCTTCATTCAAGATAGAACCCCTAACACCATCAAAGGTCAAATTGGGGTTATTGGACAACGAAACCACCAAAGTTTCCCATGACTCAGGTAAGGTCATAAGTAAGAAGATAGCTTTCAGCTTATCATCAAAAGGGGGCAAGCCAGAATCCTGTAACTGCGACAAAGTACCTGCCGAACAATGACAAGTGCTCTGCCGCGCTCTTGGACTCATCTAGTTGCATGCCGACAAGTTTTCGCATCAAGTGCACCTGGTTGACAGGCGTTGTATTTTCATACATTCCCTTTAACTTCTCCCACACATCAAAAGCAGTCGTGAGACCTTTCACATCAATGACGGTCTCATCTGTCGTGGCCATTTTAATGTATGTAACGGCTTTCCTGTTCATGCTAACCTATGCTTCATCTGTCATATTTTGTGGCTTCACCTGTTCAAGTGCCCCTTCGCAATCCTTAAGAAATAGGATTCCCTGAATCGTGTCTTTCCAAAGATCAAAACCTGTACCATCAAACCTCTTAATCTCGAAGAGGTTCTTCACATCTGAAGAAGATGAGGCCATAGTTGCACGAAATAAGAGGGATAATACGCTGAATTTTTGGGCAAAATGCGCAAAAATCGGAGTATAGCCTCACAGAGATGTGCACTACAACTCCAAATGGTCACAGGAGCAATTTGGGACAAAATAGGACGTTTTGGGCACAAAATTCAATTTCTGAAATTTATGCGCAGGAAATTTCAGCGAGCGAATTTGTGCTCGAAAACAACGAATTTAGTTGTTTTTAGCCTGAGAAGACATACATAAGGCTAATACACAGCCTTTAGAAGCATGTAAGCGCAAAAGCCCCAATTTGTAGCATCAAAATTGCATGAAATTGAGCCACAAATAGTCATACATCGACAAAATTTGTCAAATGTGCGTAGATTGCATCAATTTGCACTTTCCCAAATGTAATCGCACCATAAAAACACTTGCAAAAATCTGCGTAAATCTGAAATTTGCTTAAAACATCTGTTTTAGGGCTTGTTTTTCGGCAATTTCAAGGTTTTCGGGTAGCAGGGACTTAGCAAAAGTATTCTCACACCTTAATACATCATTTGCAAAACCTGTATTTTCACTGTCATAACCTGTAATTTCCTGTTTTTGACCTAATTTCAGCCTGCTTTAGGTCAATTTGGGTTGCCGGAGCTCTTAGTGTCCGGGGACGAGTCCTTTGGCGGCGAAATTGCAAAATCTCGCGATAAAGTTGACCTTGGCTCAAATTCAACGTTTGCAGGTTTGGAGGCAAACCCTAATCGGGCTCTGATACCAGTTGATGAGCGCGCGGCGGTGTGTGCAAGTGAAAGAGCACGTGAGGAAGTGTAGTGTGTGTGCAGAGAGGGGAGGCGAAGAGCAGCAGGAGAGGAAGCGCTAGCAGAAGAAGAGGGAGAGAGAGAGAGAGAGCTCACGTTTTTGGGGAAAACTCAATAAGTGAGTTTTAGGTTTTCCCACTTTTATTATAAGTTACCTTTAAAAAATGTGTCCAGGTTCATATTTTTTATTATAAGTGACCTTTAAAAAATGTGTCCAGGTTTATATTGAACCTGGACAAAGTATAAAAATGTACAAAAAGGGGTTATTTAGGCCTTTAACCCAACAATGGTCACTATGAGTTTTTGGTCTTGCCTTTTGGTTTGACCAATGCTCCAACTACGTTTCAGCAGATGATGAATGATCTGTTGAGACCATTTTTAGGCAACTTTGTTGTTGTATTTCTTGATGATATCTTGATCTACAGCCGAAGTTTGTCTGAGCACCTAGCGCATATCCGCACTGTTCTGGAAGTACTGAGAACTGAGAAGCTTTATGCTAAGGCTTCTAAGTGTGAATTCTTTAGGAAAGAGCTTCTGTATTTGGGTCACATCATTACTCGCGATGGAATTCGCGTTGACCCTGAAAAGTTGGATAAAGTGCGAAATTGGCCCATTCTGAAGAATGTGCGCCAAGTAAAGTTCTTTCTAGACTTTACTGGATTCTTTCGCAAGTTTATCAAGGATTACTCTAAAGTTGCTGCTCCGCTTATGCAACTTTTGAAAGGAGGGGTAAAAGGTTCGAAGACTTCGGGTCCTCACTGTAAAGGTAATCCCCCTGTTGTCTGGAATGAGCATTTAGACGAGAGCTTTCGGACACTAAAGCACTTGGTGACTACTACGCCAGTATTGCACATTGTGGATCCTAACAAACCATTTGTGGTTGAGATGGATGCTAGTGATTATGCCATTGGTGCAGCATTATACCAGGATGGACGTCCTGTTGCGTTTTGAAAGTAAGAAGCTTTCTGACGCTGAGATGCGTTATCCAACGTATGATAAGGAGCTTTACGCCGTAGTTCACGCCTTGAGGAAATGGCGGCACTACTTGTATGGCTCTACGTTTGTTGCATGGACATATCATCACTCCTTGCGCTATATCTGTGATCAGGGTGATTTCAGAGGCCGGAAGGCTAGATGAGTCGAGCTTATACAAGAGTTCGACTTTGAGACCCATTATAGAAAAGGATCCAGCAATCGAGTTGCCGATGCGCTTAGCAGGATTTCTGAGGTCAATGCCTTATCTATGGCTGAAATCTCGACGGATTTCTATCTCTCTCTGTCACAAAGTGATGACGTGGCTACCAACAGAAGAAACCCTAATTTCTGCCAAAAACCCTAATTCCTGCAAACCCTAATTTCTATCAAAAACCCTAATTTACAAAAACCCTAATTTTTGGAAATCCTAACCCTAACAACTGGTTGAAAACCCTAAAGTGGCTGCAACCCTCAATTGGCGGTTGAAAATGCCACTTGGCCAGTGTTGGGTCTAAAGGCCCTCTTAAAGCCTCTCTTACTCATTTATTCATTCTTTTATACTTGGGGTGTGTTCACACCCAAAGGCCATTTAAATGGTCACAAGTTTGTACCCTTAATAATAAAACATGGGGCTTTTAGTTGTGTGCCCAAGAAACACAATTGAAATCATACGCTCTCTCTCCCTCTCTCTCTGCAACAGCGCTCGCACTCTCTCTCTCTGCTCGTGTGGTCGGCTACACCCATCGCCAACCCCTATCACTTCAAACTGGTATTAGAGCCAAGTTCCCTACTTCCGCGCGCATTCCCTCGCGAGAAATCTTCATTTTCTCTCTCCTTGCGCAGTTTTCTCTCTCTAAAAACAGCAAGCGCAGGTGTTTTCTCTCTCCTCCCCGGACTCAGGGAAGACAATACCTCAACCCACAAGTGCTTATATGCTGCAAATAGGTTGAAAACAGGTCATTTCGGGCTGTTTCTCTTCAAAAACACGTTTTTTCTGTTAATTACAGCAAGCACAAGTGTTACAGGTACATTTGGGACACTTTGGGCAACACCAATCCACCCGGAGAATTGGGGATTTTGTCCTATTTGCTGAAATTTCAGTAAATTTCAGCAAATTGTCACTTTCAACTTGGGGGTTTTGCACATTAGTGCAAGATTATTCAAGTCTACGTCTACAGGTGTAATTACAGGAGAAATTCTCGGGAATTCGAGTTGAGAAATTGAGGGCTTTTGCTGATTTTTCAGAAATTTCAGCAAATTGTGCAGTAACTTTTGTGGCTTTTGCAAATGTGATGCAATTATGGACATTTTGTGTCATGTATTGCAATTTGTGGTACAATTGAGCAGAGTTTGAGACCTCTCACATATACAAGAGGTTTATGTGACAATAAACACATGTATTTACTTGTGGATGCTTCCCATTGAGTCTATGTATTGCTGAAAATACATTTTGCAGCAGCTTTTACCTCAGTTGCAGGTTTGAGGTCTGCATTGCTCGCAGCAAAATCTGAAAACTTGTCAGATGCAAATAGGGCAAAGCTGAACAAAAAGGCTATTGCTTATATCAAAATGGCTGTGTCAGATGATGTGCGCTTACTGATATTAAGCGTCTTGACACTGCACATGCTATTTGGCAGAAGTTGACTAGTACGTATGAGAATAAAACTCCTGTGAATCAAGTTCATCTCATTTGGAAACTTGTAAACATGGAATTGAATGAGGCAAAGCCTGCATCTGAGCATTTGAATGCGTTTACAGGTGTTTTGAGTCAACTTCAGGATTCAGGGCTGCAACCATTTGATGAAAAGTTGAAAGCTATCTTTCTTTTGTTGACTTTGCCCGACAGTTGGGAAGCGCTTGTTGTGTCATTGTCAAACAATGCTGCTTTAACCTATGATGGTGTAAGAGGCTTCATTCTCAATGAGGAGATTAGAAGGAAAGCCAGTGGTGAAGGTAGTGGCACAGCTTATCATGTAAGGGGCAGGTCAGAGAAAAGGAACAATGTAGCTAACAGGGGCAAGAGTAGAAGTAAGAGCAAGGGAAAATCTCAAGACATAACTTGCTATCAATGTGGACGCAAAGGGCATAAAAAGCCTGACTGCAGATTTTACAAGCAAGAGCTTGAGAGGAAGAAGCAGCAGCAGGGTAAGAAGAAGAAGGATGCAAAAGATGCTAAAGGTGATGATGACACCTCCTCTTCTTCCAAGGATGTTGGCAAGGCCAATGTGGCCTCTAGTGTGGTCATAGAGGAAATTGTTGATCTGGATGAAGCACTTGTCGTAGCTTCGAGTGTCTTTGATGATGTTGTAGCTATGGCAAGTGATATGTATATCACGAAGCCAGATCTTATTGACGCTTTCTTTCAACACATGATGGGCTGTCCCAGTCTTGGATAGTAGACAGTGGTGCCTCATTTCATGTAACTCCTTCTTTGGAGTCTTTTGCCACATACACTGCAGGTAACCTGGGTAAAGTTTACTTGGGTAATAACTATGCATGTGACATTGAGGGTGTTGGCACCATTCACTTGGCTTTGGAAAATGGTCAAGAACTTGTTTTGCATGATGTTAGGTATGTGCCTGGCATTAAGAAGAGTCTGCTATCAGTTGGGCAGCTGGATGTAAAGGGCTACTTCACTACTTTTGGTGGTGGCTCTTGGAAAGTACAAAAGGGTTCTATGTTGATTGTGAAGGGAAGCAAAAGGGGAACTTTATACTATTTGCATTGCAAGGCCTTGCCTGGCAAGTTTGTTGCTATGGCTGAAGTTTATTCTCCAATGGAACTTTGGCATAAGAGACTTGGCCATATGAGTGAGAAAGGACTACAGGTTCTCTCCTCTCTTGGGAGATTTAATGTAAAAGGTCCTTGCCTTGAATTTTGTAAAGATTGTATCTATGGTAAACAAGTGAAGTTCTCTTATTCGTCTGGTCTCTCTAAAAAGTTGCATGCTCTTGATTTAGTACATTCAAATGTTTGCACTATGCCTGTGAGCTCACATGGTGGTGCCCGCTATTTTGTTTCTTGCATTGATGATTTCAGTAGAAAGACTTGGGTGTATGTACTTAAAAAGAAGAGTGATGTTTTTGACGCTTTTAAAAGATTTCATGCCTTTGTGACCACACAAAAGGGTCTCATGTTAAAGGCCATAAGAACAGATAATGGGGGAGAGAATTTAATGTTTTTTGTGAGATGCATGGTATTAAAAGGGAGTTAACAATCCCTTATAATCCATCATCTAATGGCGTAGTTGAGAGATATAACCGCACAATTTGTGAGAGGATACGTTGCATGTTGTCCACAGCTAATCTTCCGCAAGAATTTTGGGGGCCGCAAGAATTTTGGGGGGAAGCTTTGAAAACTGCAGTTCATGTATGCAACCGTTCTCCAAATCATGCTTTGGATAATGGCATCCCCGAAGAGGTTTGGTGTGGCAAACCTGCTTCATATGACCATTTGCGTGTTTTTGGCTGCGAGGCATTTGTGCATGTGCCTGTAGATCAGAGGACTAAGCTAGACCATCAGAGGCATCTTCATGGGTTATGGAGATGAGGGTGAGATGGGTTAAGAGTATGGCTACCTGATTACAGGAAGGTTGTACGCAGCCGAGATGTAGCATTTAATGAGGCTAAATTGCTCCAAAATGCTACACATGTAGACCATGATAAAAAGAGGGTCAAATTTCATAATGACCAGCCAGCCATAAACCCTTCCTTGGCTAAAAATATGGTGCCTATTGATGCTGAAAATGAGCAGCAACCATTTGTGCAACAGCCAGAACAGAATGGACAGCAAATAGATGCACAAAATGGGGTAGAACACAATGACCAGCAGGCTGAAAATGATTTACAGCAGGGTATAAATGCTGAAAATCAGCTGCTAAATGATAATGGAATCATTCCTGAGGATGCAGACCCTTTACCGGCAAATGTAGATCATTGGGTGAGGAGATCTACATGTCAGAGACGTCAGCCAGAGAGGTTTCAGCCATCTTTGGATCGTGTCTTGTTGACTGATGAGGGAGAGCCTCTTACATACAAAGAGGCCCAGTCTTGTGACAACAAAAGTAAGTGGGAGCTTGCTATGAAATCTGAGATGCAATCATTGTATGCAAATAATACATGGGAGCTTGTGCATTTGCCCAAAGGTAGGAAAGCTATTCCTAACAAGTGGGTTTATAAGATCAAATGTGTTGATGATAAACCCAAATACAAAGCGCGTTTAGTTGCTAAGGGTTATGCACAGAAGGAAGGCATTGACTTCCAGGAAATCTTCTCACGTGTAGTGAAGATGTATACTCTCCGTGTGTTGTTTGCTCTATGTGCTATCTTGGATTTGGAGCTTGATCAAATGGATGTGATCACTGCTTTCTTACATGGTGACTTGGATGAGGAGCTGTATATGCTGCAACCTGAGGGCTTTGTCATTCCAGGGAAAGAGCATTTGGTATGCAAACTAAAACGCAGCTTGTATGGGCTGAAACAAGCTCCTAAATAGTGGTACAAAAAGTTTGATACTTTTATGCTCAATCATGGTTTCAAACGCAGTCAAGCAGATCACTGTCTTTACACTAAAAAGGCTCCTGATGGTAGTCTTATTGTGCTAGTCCTATATGTGGATGACATGTTGATTGCTGGCAAGCATAAGGAGACTTTGAATGCTTTGAAAAAGGAGTTGTATTCAGCTTTCTCGACGAAAGATTTGGGTGCAGCTGAACATATTTTGGGTATGCGTATTAGGAGGGATAGAAAGAAGCGACTTTTATTCCTTTCTCAAGACAAGTACATCAAGAAAGTACTTGAGAGATTTAATATGGCTGATGCTAAGCCTCTTGGTGTGCCCTTACCTACGCACACAAAGCTTAGCAAGCTTGATTGCCCAAAAGATGATATAGCTGCTCATGCTATGAAAGGCATTCCTTATGCTTCAGCTTGTGGTTCATTGATGTATGCCATGGTCGCTACACGACCAGACATTGCTTATGCAATGGGAGTTGTTAGTAGGTTCATGTCTAATCCTGGCAAACCACATTGGGAGGCAGTGAAGAGCATATTTAGGTACTTAAAAGGTACACTGGACACATGTATATGTTATGGCAAGGGTACACTACATTGCGGGGATTCTGTGATTCGAACATGGCAGGTGATCTTGACACTAGAAAGTCTACCAATGGGTATGTATTCACACTTGCTGGAGGTGCTATTTCATGGTGTTCAAGGTTACAGAAGATTGTGGCACTGAGCACTACAGAGGCTGAATATATTTCAGCCACAGAGGCTTCTAAGGAAGCTATTTGGCTTGGCAGGTTGGTCAGAGACTTTGGTCTTCCTGCATATGCTCCAGTGCTTGGTTGTGATAGTCAGACTGCTGTATGCTTGGCTAAGAATGCCATGTTCCATGCTCGTACCAAACACATTGATGTGCGGTACCATTTTATACGACAGGTATTGGATGATGGCCTTGTCACACTGACAAAGGTCAAGACATTGGATAACCTTGAAGATGTTCTCACTAAGTGTCTTGCTAAGACACAACATCAACATTGCTTACACTTAGTGGGAGTTACTTAAAGGTACCACATCGGGCCTTTAAGTGGGAGGTTGTTGGGTCTAAAGGCCCTCTTATAGCCTCTATTACTCATTTATTCATTCTTTTATACTTTGGTGTGTTCACACCCAAAGGCCATTTAAATGGTCACAAGTTTGTACCCTTAATAATAAAACAGAGGGCTTTTAGTTGTGTGCCCAAGAAACACAATTGAAATTGTAGGCTCATTTCAGTTTGTACCCTTTTTTTATTTTCCGATGCCTAGAGCATCAACACATGTATATGATATTGTCTCATAGGTCGAGTTCGGCCTTTCGAAGACGTTAATAAAGCTTTCTTTCTTTCTTTCTTTCTCCCTCTCTCTCCAACAACGCTCGCACTCTCTCTCTCTGCTCATGTGGTCTGCTACACCCATCGCCAACCCCTCTATCACTTCAGCCAGCGTACGGATTTCCGGATTTTTAGGACTGAAAAAAAGCTACCAGCGACGCAAGTTGGGCTGATTTTCTACGCAATTTTGCTTTATGCCTTCATCCCAGGGGGAGAGAGAGAGAGAAAAAAGTTGCTCTGCTTTATTTTTACTAAAGCCATAGAGAGAGCTTGTGAGAGAGAAAACTTGCTTTTGATCTGCAACTTTTGGGGCTCTGCTTTTGGGCATCCCTTGTAATCTTTAAATTAGTAGTTTAGGGCTCACTCAGCAGAGCATCTGGACGTAGAGTCTGAGAATGAAACCCTAACTGCTCTTTGTACTTTGACATTCATTTAATACATAAAGAAATACCGAAGGGGCGCCAGTCTTTGAGGCCAATATCTCTAGGCACGGAACCCCGTCGGGCCAGTGCAAATCTATTGTGATCTGTGAATTGTTTTGAAGTGGTTATTTGGTGCTGTGGTGATCGATTCTTGACTTGGAGTGTCCAAGTCTGTTACAGTGGTATCAGAGCACGAACGATTCCTCTTCTACGAGAAATCCGATTCCCAATTTTTTTACCGCGGCACCTATGGCTTCACGCAAGGATCGGTCCACTCCCTCTGCATCTGGAGATGTGGGCAGGGATCACAACGAAGATTCTGGCAGAGAGTGTGGCTTGCCTCGGCCTACTCAAACGGAGCGCGAGAGATGGAGCGTCGTCAATTGATCGGCGATGCAAGGAAGATGATGCTCAATTTTGCGAAGGACCCAAAATTTGCAAAGTATATGAGCGAGACTTCTTTTCAGGAAGTGCATGAGCAGTGGTAGAAAACCACTACACCACCGCTGAAACCCGCTCTCAAGAAACCTTCTGCTCGTAAGAAATATTCAGAGAAGGAATGAGAAGAGGTGGTTGATGCACGGATTGCTCAGCTTTTTGACGCGCAAAAGAAAGCTAAAAAGCACGGCAAAAAGCAGAAAAAGAGCACTGACTTCCCAGGACATTTGGGTCGTCAGTCGACATTTGACAAAGCAAAGAAACAGAAGAAGCGTGTTCACTTTGAAGGAGTACCGAGTTCTTCTTCTTCTGACAGTTCTTCTAGCTCTTCAGATTCGAGCGAAGAAGACAGAAAAGGTAAAAAGCGAAGCAAGAAACAACGCTTCGGAAAGGGCAAGAAAAAGGCAAATAAGGCTAAATCTCGCGCAGAGATTGACAGTTCTACTGAGGACTCGTCTATAGACAGCTCAGATTCCGATGACGGAAAGTTTTATGCGAACCAGAAGAATTTTTATAAAGCCAACCAGTATGACTTTCTGGAAGATAAAAGCAAGAGAGTCCGAGAGTTTTAAGGAAGGTGGACGCTCGATCAAATTTGATACTTTTTCAGGATACTCAAATGCTTCAAAGGCTTTGTCTTTTATACAGCAGTTTGACATTGCTTTCACGGGAGGACGCTATTCAGAGCACTCCAAGATTCGGAGAGCTACCTCTTACTTTAAGGGGAATGCTCGCACTTGGTGGTCCACGCTTCTTTTAAACAAGACTGCGCCAGTTAAATGGCTGAAATTTAAGAAGCTTTTTATTTCTTCTTGGTTGACGCAAGAGTATGAACGAGATATATGAGTTGCTTAGAACCATCTTCGGATAACCAAGAAAGATACAATCAATGCTTACTGTGAGAGATTGTGGAGCTTTTTTCTACCCGCCTCTTCATTCAAGAAGATCTCGTTCAGAGGACAGATCGAGCGGTTCACCTTGGGTCTACCTACAGAGATCCGAGATCACTGCTTGCAATAGAAGTCAACTTCTATTCAGGAGTTGATGAGTCATGCGAAGCGGGCTTTGCCATTCACTCTGGCAGTCTGACTTGCCCCACAGATGAGGCCATGACACAACGAGCCGAACAGACTTCTGGGAATGAAAGTAGAAAGAAAAAGAGCAACCCAAAGAAAAAGGATGCACGACCCAAGCTTACTCCTAGGAACGAGCTTGATTCATCAAGGAGGGGAAGTGCTTTGGATGCGGGGAGCATGGACATATCTCCGTGAAGTGCCCTAAAAAGGCACAGAAAGAACATAATGATAGGGACGACGACAGGCCTAAGCGTTCGAGAGCAGCTGAGGAACGTGGACGAAAAGGCAAGATGAAAACAGGACTGGTTTCAGATTGTGTGGGTACCGATCCCGCCACCATGGCCGAGAGTACATAACTTTGTCGAGCTTGGGGCAAAGTGAAAAATCAAGAGGCCCTGATCTTCTTTGATGGAGGAGCCAAGGCTAAGTTCATTTCACCGGAATTGGCGGCGCGGCTTGAGATCACTCCCAATCGGAGGTGACCACTTGCAGAGGCAGTTCTAGTGGCACTCGGCAGGGACGTAGCCATTACACCTGTCATTGGAAAACTTCGGTTGCATTTTCAGGGGTATTTGGGGCATGAGGACTTCTTCATAATGCCTTTGGAGGGTTGTGATGTTCTCTTAGGGATTCCCTGGTGCCACAAGAACAACGCCGTGGTTGATTATCGGGCGAGAAAAGCGACTTTGACTACAGAGAAGGGCAGAACCATTGTACTTGATATTAAACTGAAGGGCAAGTCTGTCCCTATTGTATTGGCTTCGGCCATTTCAAAGTTAATGAAATCCAGTCTGTTTGTTTACTCGATCTTTATGAAAGAATTGAGCGATAAGGATAGGACAAATATGTCTAAACTTGATAAAGAACGCCAAGATTTTCTCCACTCTCATGCCGATTGCTTCTTAGAGGGCCTACCAGGCGAGTTACCACCTGCTCGTCCTGAAGATCATACCATTGATCTGATACCTGGAAGCACACCACCGAACCGGCCACCTTATCGTGTGAGCCGACCAAAGAATGAAGAGATTATGAACCAAGCAAAAGACCTCTTGGAAAAGGATCTTGTCCAGCCTAGTACTTCACCGTATTGCTCGCCAGTGTCGTTGGTTTTGAAAAAAGACGGATCTTGGAGAATGTGCATCGATTATAGAGCTCTCAACAAAATCACCATCAAGAACAGATTTCCGATTCCTAGGATCGATGATATACTCGACAAGTTACAGGGATCCTCGTGCTTAAGCAGGATTGACCTGAAGAGTGGATATCATTAGATCGGAATCGCGCCGGGAGACGTCTACAAGACAGCCTTTTGGGCTACTTTTGGGTTATTTGAGTTTTTGGTGATGCCTTTTGGCTTAACCAATACTCCTCCGACATTTAAGCGGATGATGGACAAGATTTCTCGAGAGTACAGGCTATTTGTTGGCACTTTCTTTGACAACATCATTGTTTTCTCCAAGAATGAGACAGAACACAGAGATCATCTGCTTCAGGTCTTTCAGGCATTACGAGATCACAAGTTAGTGATTAATGCAAAGAAAAGTGAATTTTTCCTACCAGAGATACACTTTTTGAAACACATTGTCTCAGCAGCAGGAGTGCAAATGGATCCGGCCAAGATAGAGACTATACATGATTGGCCCGATTTGAAGAATGTCCATGAAGTTAGAAGCTTCTTGGGACTGTGTTCGTACTACAAGTGGTTCATACGAAAGTTTGCAGAGGTTGCTTCCCCTTTGCATATCTTGACACAGAAAGGAGTCCCTTTCTCGTGGGGATCCACACAGGTGACTGCCTTTCAGACATTGAAAGAGAAATTGACTACGGGACCAGTTTTGACTCTGCCGGACTTGTAGAAGTCATTTGAAGTATATTGTGATGCTTGTGGTCGTAGTCTGGGTGCGGTCTTAATGCAAGAAGGCCATGTCATTGCTTACGAGAGCCGATTGTTCTCTAGGCCGGAGATGACAACACAGATTTATGAGAGAGAGCTTTTGGCGGTTATCCATGCTCTTACTCAATGGCGGCATTACCTACTCGGAGCGGATTTTACTGTCTTTACAGACCCTCAGAGTTTGCGCTACTTCTTGTCACAGAAGCAGCTTTCGGAAAAGCAAATGTGGTGGGCGAAGATCTTGTCACAGTTTCACTTCCAGATTGTCCATGTGCAGAGACAAAAGAATGTGGTGGCAGACGCTTTGTCTCGGAAGCAGTTGGTTCTGGCTATTTCCGCGATACATCATAGGAGCTTCGAGGATATGGTCGACCAGTATGTCACAGATAGAGATTTTGCGGATATTTTCATACGGATACGGGATGGGGAGACAGTAGGAGGATACTCCATTCGGGGAGACTACTTGATGAGAAAAACCATGTTGTGGGTTACACATCTATTGAGGGAAAAGGTTATGACTGAATGCCACTGTCCACCTTTTACGGGTCACCGCGGCATTGCTACCACCATGAAGGGGGTAGAGAGATACTTCTCTTGGCGGAGACTAAAAAACGACGTGGAAGAGTTTGTGCGCAGTTGCTTAGTAGGCTAGAAGGTCAAGTTTGACAGGCATAAGGCACAGGGATTGTTACAGCCTTTACCCATACCCACCCGTCCCTGGGAAAGTATTGCAATGGATTTCATTTTTGATCTCCCGAGAACACAGAGTGGTCACGATGGTATCTGGATTGTTATTGACAGATTTAGCAAACAGGCTCATTTCATTCCCGTGAAGAAAACAGTCAAGCCGGATCACTTAGCGAGACTGGCTGTGGCCCAGATCTTCAGATTACATGGCATGCCTGAGACGATTGTCTCCGACAGAGACCCCAGATTTACGACTTTATTTTGGAAGGCAATTTGGGAGAACGTTGGCACGCGGTTGCAGTTCTCGTCATCGTTCCACCCGCAGACTGATGGACAATCTGAGATTGCAAATTCAGTGGTTTTAGATTTATTGAAGTCTTATATATCTTAGATCAGAAGACTCAATGGGAAAAGTACTTACCTTTGGTGGAATTTGCCTACAATAATACGATACACTGTTCGACGGGGAAGGCGCCGTTTGAGATTGTTGAAGGTGTTGCGAAGGTTCCACCCTTCCTAAGCACGAAAGATAAGATTTTTGAAGCGGATGAATATACGCGAGATTTGGATATGGCTGCTGCCAAGGTTCGCGAGACTTTGCAGAAGTTTCAAGCACGACAGAAAAAGTCAGCGGATCGTTATCGTCGCGACTTGAAATTGAAGGAAGATGATTGGGTGCTCTTATGTTTTGAGAAGGCACGCATGAGAAAGAAAAAGGGAAAGGAGAGACTTTTTCCAAAGCTTAGTATGCGATACTACAGACCTTTCCAGATCACTGAAAAGATAAATGATGTCTCCTTCCGATTGAAACTCCCAGATAATTGGAGGATTTACAATGCATTCCATGTGAGTCTTTTTAAGGGGGATGTGCCTGATGATGGGGAGCCTGATGAGCAACCCGAAGTGGAAGAAAACGAGGAGATCCTATTCCCGAAGGTAAAGTCCGAAGACGGTTCTTGGTTAAGTTCAAGAACTATCCTGCATTGGATCCGAAGTTGATGGAGGAGGACCTAGCAGATACACCTCAGATTGTGAAACTTTACCTCGATGCTCTTGGTTTAGCATAGTCTATTCCAAACGGAACTCAGAATTCAACTTGGCCGGAGATCTGGTGCAGTGGGATGCACAAGAGGGAAGTCACTCTGCTCCTTTGTCAACAGATGCCTTGATTTAGATACTAGAGTCAGTGATGTCTCTTTGAGCTTCAAGGATACTGAAAGCTGACAGTATTCTGCTGTATGACTTTAATGAAATGGAATTCTTGATTACGATACTGATTTGTTCTTGACTTCTTTTAAGTGCAGGAACTGATAGACGAAATGACTGCAGCATTTTGGTCTGATTGATCTCGAATAGACATGGTCGCAATAGGGGTTAGTCAATCGGACATCGATGAGGTCCCGATTGGATCTAGATGTGATTGCTAGCTACATGGCCGATGAATCATGGTCTAAGATCCAAATGAATGTTGAATGTCATGTGATGTTCTGTGATGTTTAGTGATGTCCTGTGATGTCGTGTGATGTGACTGTCGTTTTGGTACATGTGCTAGATGTGTGTTCCTAGTACGTAGGTACTAAGAGTTAGTGTCTGCTAAGATGGTTTATGGCTTCTGTCGGTTTTGCAGGCGTAATCGCGGTCGATTACAATGCTTTCAAGAGGGGGAAACCATAATATCTGGAAACCCTAACCCTAACTGCTGGCTGAAAACCTTAAAATGGCTGAAACCCTAAATTGGCGGCCAGCGTACGATTTCCGGACTTTT
This sequence comes from Adiantum capillus-veneris, assembly GCF_014529385.1. Taxonomy (NCBI): domain Eukaryota; kingdom Viridiplantae; phylum Streptophyta; class Polypodiopsida; order Polypodiales; family Pteridaceae; genus Adiantum; species Adiantum capillus-veneris. The sequence goes on from NC_140933.1 coordinate 71,745,923, forward strand.
AGGGCTGAAGAAAAGCTACCAGCGACGCAAGTTGGGCTGATTGCCTACGCAATTTTGCTTTATGCCTCCATCCCAGGGAGAGAGAGAGGGAGAGAGAGAAAAAAGTTGCTCTGCTTTATTTTTACTAAAGCCATAGAGAGAGCTTGTGAGAGAGAACACTTGCTTTTGATCTGCAGCTTTTGGGGCTCTGTTTTTGGGCATCCCTTATAATCTTTAAATTAGTGGTTTAGGGATCACTCTGTAAAGCACCTGGACGCAGAGTTTGAGAGTGAAACCCTAAACGCTCTTTGTACTTTGACATTGATTTAATACATAAAGAAATATTGAAAGGGGCGCCAGTCTTTGGGGCCAATATCTCTAGGCAGGGAACTCCGCCAGACCGGTGCAAATCTATTGTGATCTGTGAATTGTTTTGAAGTGGTTATTTGGTGCTGTGGTGATCGATTCTTGACTTGGAGTCTCCAAGTTTGTTACACTCTCCGAGCGCTATGTCGTTCCGATGGCCATTTTGGCAAATATGGAACGAGGTCGAAGCGGGGCATGACTCGCATACAGGCTTGGGTGGTCCGGAGACCCAAGTGAGTCGTGTTGGAGAGACGTGACAGCGACAATATTCCATTAGAGGTGGACTATTGTTCAGAAATGGTAAAGTCTGCGTGCCGGAAATCGATGAGATTCGACAAAGGATTTTGAGCAAATGCCACGATGTTTCTAGCCCTGGGCACCTACGCATTCAGAGAACTTTGGCTTTGGTCAAGCGATATTTCTATTGGCCAAGAATGCGCTCTTACATAGAGAGCTATGGGAAGAGATGCGCTCAGTGTCAGGTCAATAAGACAGAGCGCCTTAGGAAAGCTGGCTTGCTACATCCATTGGAAATCCCAGATGCCAAGTTGCAGAGTATTTCCATGGACTTCATCGTTGGTTTGCCAAATACTAGTCGGGGCAATGACGCTATTTGGGTTGTGGTCGATAGACTCACAAAAATGGCGAAGTTTATACCATGAAGTCGACAGTAAAAAGCCATGAGTTGGCGGTTTTATTTGTCGATCAGCTTCATAAGGTGTATGGTCTCCCAGAAGATATCGTCAGTGATCGAGATACTAAGTTCAATGGCCGATTTTGGCGAGATGTCTTTGCTCGCCTTCAGACGAAGTTGAGTATGTCGTCTTCTAACCATCCTAAGTCCGACGGACCAATTGAGAGGATGAATCAGACGTTAGAGGACATGTTGAGAGCCTATGTCTCTCATAGGGAGTCTGACTGAGAAAGGTATCTTCCACAGTTAGAGTTTGCCTATAATAGTAGCAAGCATTCTGCTATTGGATTTAGCCCATTCATGCTGATGTATGGATTCGAGCCTAAATCCCCAATTGCTATTGGCTTAGAGAAAGTCAAGGAATGCCAAGCTCATGATTTCCTGTATGATATGCAAGAAATGCTCGAATTGGCTAAGGATAGTATAAGAACGGCTTGCGACCGAGTCATTACTTATGCTAATCAAAAGAGATCTCCAAGGACTCTAGATGTGGAACAATGGGTCTATCTGAAGATACCCAAGGATTCCAAGACTATGCCATTATCCGGTCTGGGTGCCGCTAGAACTGCCTCTGCCTGTCGGGCGTAATTCCAAATCGAGCCGCCAATTAAAGTGAAAAGAAGTTGGCCTTGGCTCCTTCATCAAAGAAAATGAGGACTTCTTGATCTTTCACTTTGCTGTAAGTGCGGCAAAGTTTTGTATTTCCGTTCATCTGATTCGCTTGGGGCTCCACACAATGTGGTACTAGTTCTGTTTTCGTCTGCCTTTTCTGCCACGTTCCTCTGCTGCTCTAGAACTCTGTGGCCTCTCTTCAGTATATTCTTGCTGTGACTTTTTGGGGCACTTTGCGGAGATGAGTCCAAGTTCCCTGCATCCAAAACACTTCCTTTCTTTGAGATAGATCGCCTTTTCTCTAAGAGTCAGCCGGGGACGTGTATCTTTCTTTTCTTTGTCCTGGGAACTCTTTCTCTTTCTACTTTCATTGTGAGAGGTCTGCTCGGTTCTTTGAGTCAAGATCTCATCAGTGGGGTAGTCGAATGTATCGCAAAACCCCGTTTCGCATGACCCATCAGTTCTTGAATAGAATTCTTTTGTTCCAGGTAGTAGTCTCGGATCTCTGTAGGGAGTTCGTAGCAACACCGCTCAATCTATTCCTTAAAAGAGACCTTCTTAAATGAAGAGGTGAGGCACAGCTGGCGGAGCATCTTGAGCATGCTGAGCTGGCGCACTACTATCCTACAATTGGCCGACTTCCAAGACAAGGTCAAGGCTCATTTTATGCCACTGCATTACCTTGATCCATTGAAAGAGGATTGGAGAGGCCTTAAGCAAAATGGAACTCCCGTTATGTCTAACTGTATTTTGTAGATTTGTGTTCAATTGCGTTAGTCGGATGAGGATCGCAAAGAGGTTTTTCTCTTTGGTTTGGACAAGCACATCAAATACGATGTGCAAGTCTTCGAGCCAAAGGATCACAATGACGCTGTCAAAATCGCTCTCGCGTAGAAAATGAAGCAGAATAAAGATAATCCGAAGGAGAACAAGTCAAGTGGCCCTCACAACCATTAGAATCAATAGAATGATAAGAACAATGGTAAGAACCACAGTACCCCTCCTTCTCAATCTTTTGCTATACCTAGAGCACAAAATTCTTCACTTAACAATGATAATAAAGGAAAGACTAAAACTCAAGAAACCCCTAAGTTGACTCCGTATGAAAAATTTACTCAATGAATAGTAAGAGGTTGGTTAAGTCTTGAAGAATAAAACGAGTATGGGAAAAAAATAAAATGTTTTCAGTCTCATACTAAAGGACACATGAAAAGAGATTGTCCTAAGAAAGAACCCACAAAAGAACCCACTGAATCCACATCTTCTGTTATTGTCATAAGTGAGCCAACTAGTGTGCCCTGAGTTTCTAATGATCATCTAGATGAGTCTCTCGTTTTAGTGTTATGGTCATGTGAATGGTGAGCGCATAGTGATCTTGTTTTATTCTAGTAGTATGCATGATATGATTAGTGACTCTTGTGCAGAGCGCACACTTAGTCGCTGTTCCAACGGATCCCATTGCGGTATTTGGATTTGCGTTTGGCATGCACTCTTCCATCACGCATGAATGTTATAATGTGACAGGTTGTGTTTAGCAAGCATGTTTTCATCACAAGTTTGTTGTTTCTTCTCGATCTAGATGTGATATGATTTTGGCATCAAGTGGTTTCGTGAGATTGATCCACGAGTTAGTTAAAAAGAGAATACACTCACTATTTCTCGTGAGGATGCATCGTCCATAGTCATTCGTGGTCATAAGAGCACCCCTTATGTGTCATTAATCTCTCACTCATGTTTTGAAAGAGGATAAAACAAACTGTCCAGTAGCATCTCTCAGTGCACAATCACACAGTCTAAAAAAGAATCAGTCATTGCATGAAAAAGAAACTCTTTTGTCAAGAAGGATTTTTGCATGATTGTTACGAGCTTGGACACTTCGAGCGAGAAACCAATAGCAACACACAAACTGAAACTGCAAAATCACTGATCTTGACGCGCGCGCGCGCGCGCGAGAGAGAGAGAGAGAGAGAGAGAGAGAGAGAGAGAGAGCACGGCGGAGTTCCGAGCCTAGATGTGTTGACCCCAAAGATTGGCGCTCCTTCCGGTATTTCTTTGTTATTATGCTCGCAAGGTTAACTCACGAGGGTCCTCTTCTTTCAGACTCTGCGTCGAGATGCTCTCTTGAGGAGTGGCCCAGGGGCTCCTTTATAAACTTACAAAGGGTGCTCAAAAGCAGAGTCCCGAAAAGCTTCAGTTCTAAAAGCACAGAGTCCCAAAAGCATTAGCACTCATCAGCTCAACGCAAATCGCGGAATTCCGTAAAGCATGCCACATGACACAGGCAATGTGATTTACAGACAGTAGCCTAGACGTCAAGCTTTTAATTATTTTGGCTTTTAGCCACATGACTGGTGCTCCTAAAGTTGGTTCAACTTGCTGGGTTAGGCCTCACGCCCAAAACTCTTCAAGTTCTTCTAAGTTCAGTTCCTCCTTGTCCTCTCGCCCATTTTCCTTCCAGTTGGGTATCCCTTTCTTCATCGAAATCCTTTGATGAACTTGCATTTGGTTCCCTTAGTTCGTTGGAACCCTTAGATGCGCTCTGGCAAAGTTCCCCGCCGTAATTTCCTAAATCTTCATTGTTTCTTCAATTGCTGCGTCAGGTTTCAATTTTTCTTCACCTTCTTGCTGAGAGGTGGTCTCTATCGGATTCTCCGCGAGAACCCATGTGTGTTGCAAAAAGGACCGGATCCTCCGTAGAAGAATCTTTTGAGCTTTAGTACCACTGTTACAGGCTTGGACTCTCCAAGCGAGAAATCAATAGCAATACGCAAACAGAAATTGCAAAATCACCGAGCTTGACGAGAGAGAAAGAGAGTTGACGCGGCACGGCGTCCAAGCCTAGACGCACTGGCCCCAAAGATTGGCGCCCCTTCTGATATGTCTTTATTATTATGCTCACAAGGTACAACTCTTGAGGGTCCTTTGCTCTTAGACTCGTTGTTGAGATGCTCTTTGAGGAGCGGCCTTGGGGCCCCTCATAAACTTACAAGGGATGCTCAAAAGCAGAGCCCCAAAAAGCTTCAGTTCTACAAGCACAGAGTCCCAAAAGAATCAGCACTTAAAAGCTCACGCACATTGCCAGGTCAAGCTTGCATTTGATTATTTTGGGTTTAGGCCCCACGATGGATGCTCCTTAAGTTGGTTGAACTTGTTGGGTTAGGCCTCATGCCCAAAACTCTTTAAGTTCTTTTGAGTTCAATTCCTCGTCTCTCGGCTGTTTAAGTACTAGTTGGGCACGCCACATCATCACATTATGACAATGATAGAAATTTAATTGTTCGTAAGGATCAAGTCCTCAAGTTGCTCCAATCCGTACCAAGTACACCTAGGAGTGACCTTCAAGCTAGATGGTTCCAATCTTGTCAACAATTTGGTGGTTTGATTGTTTATGTTTCTAGTAAAGCTAACCCAATTGTAGTAGTCGTGCAGGACAGATCTTGGCTCTTGAGTCGAGGTCCATAGTACTTATTCAGGAAGTATCTTTTGTTCACATGAAAAGTCAATATGCATTTGTTATCAAAACTAATAATTTGGGAGCTCTAACTAAAGACATGTTGATAGAATCTGGAAGCTTGTAGCCCCGGGTAACTAACTTGGACACCCCAAGTCAAGATTCTGTTGCGACACGAGAGATAGATTCACTTTAGACACTTCAAAATTTTAATTCACAGTTCAATTCGAGATGACATGGCCCGGCGTAGTTCCGTGCCAACACAGATTGGCCCCAAAGACTGGCGCCCCTTTCGGTATTTCTCTTATATTAATCTTTGAGCAAAGTACAACCATCCAAGGGTGCTCGCTCTCAGACTCTGCATCCAGATGCTCTGAGAAGTGAGTCACCTTGGGTTACTTATAAAGATCACAAGGGATGCTAAAAGCAGAGCCCCAAAAGCATTAAACTCAAAAGCAATGAGTTCTAAAAACAACTAGCCCAAAAGCTGCCAGCCAAAAGCACCAGCGTAATTTGCGAAAATCCATACACGCAGGCCACGTTAGCAGCCAACGTAAAACGTGGAGTTCCATACATTCTGCCACGTCAATCGGTCAGCGTGAATTGCGGGATTCCGTACAACTGCCACGTCAGCCAATTAGTGTAAGTTGCGGGATTTTGTACAGTCAGCCACATCATCATTGTTGTATCAGGGCACTGGCACGTCATCAATTTGTGACATACCCCCCTCTTGAAAGAATTGTATTCGCCCTCGAATATGCGTGCAAAACAAAGGAAACAACGTGAGAAGGCTAACGCTTGCAACCAAGAGGTGATCGCCATGGGGATCTGAAAAAAACGTAGGTGGAGAGGGGTCCTCGGCAACAGAAAACTCAGCATCCTGTCGCTTGCCTGACTAATGCAAACGTTGGCAGATTTTTGCTCCATTTGCAGAAACGCAGATTGATTTGATCCCTTGAGAGGAGAACCCGATGCGGAAAGTGCACCCAGACCATGGAGAGCGTGAAGCTCTGATACCATGTGAGTGCGCATTTGCGATCACAGGACATCACTTGACATCACATGACAAATCACAGGAAAATTCATTCCAAATCTCAAACCATGACTGCTAGCAACGTATTTAGTAATCGCATCTAGATCCATTTCTGACCTCACTGATGCGCGATTAACTAATCCTATTGTGATCATGTCTATAGAGATTAATGAGATGGAAAGGTTGCAGTCATTTCGTCTTTCAGTTCTTGCACTCAAACCAATTAGATGAGAGAGTACAAATCAATCAAATTCATTTTCAGGAATTCCGTTTCATAAAGTCATACAGCAGAATACTGTCAGCCCATTATTATCCTTGAAACCCAAAGGGGACATCAGTGACCTTAATCAATTCAAGGTAATCTGTTGACAAAGGAGTGGAGTGTGTAACAAACTTCGACACTCCAAGTCAAGATTCTACCGCGACACAACAGAGATTCACTTCAAAACAGATCACAGTTCACAATTGATTCGAAATGGCCCGTCGGAGTTCCGTGCCTAGAGGTATTGGCCCCAAAGACTGGCGCCCCTTTCGGTATTTCTTTTTATATTAATCTTCGAGCAAAGTACAACTCCCGCGGGTGCTCTCTCTCAGACTCTGCGTCCAGATGCTCTGCAGAGGGCGCCCCCTTGGGTTTCTTATAAAGGTTACAAGGGTTGCTAAAAACAGAGCCCCAAAAGCTTTAAAATCTTAAGCTTTCACTTAAAAGAATCTAAAAATAAAGCAACTTAAAGGCTTCTCCAATTTCAGCATTGCGTAGGTTTTATTTCTCCCTTGCTTTTCTTCTCACGCAAAGTAGCCACATCAGCATCCGTAAAAAGCGGATTTCCATACAAACTGTTGTACAGCCTACCAGCGTAATTTGCGGCGCATTTGGTGGGCCTGCTTTGTTCTGGGTGTGTGTGTGTGTGTGGGCGGGCTGCCACGTCACTGATTTGTGACATACCCCCCTCTCGAAAGCATTGTAATCTGGAAAGGTCCATAGTATCTCATGCTAAGCTTTGGAAAAAGCCGCTCCTTTCCCTTTTTTTTTTTCTCAGGCATGTCTTCTCAAAACATAAGAGCACCCAATCATTCTCCTTTAATTTCAAATCGGGACGATGTCGATTTATTGCCTTTTGTGAGATTTCTGCAAAGCCTTCCGGACCAAGTCCAAGTCGCTCGTAAACTGGTCACAGCTTCAAAGAAAAATCTTATCTTTTGTGCTAAGGAAGGGTGGAACCTTCCTTGGCACGTAGCAAATTCAATAATCTCAAATGGCACCTCCCCATCAAAGAGTTAATCGTGTTTCTATAGGCGTATTCCACCAAAGGTAAAAACCCTTTTCCCATGAAGTCTTGAGGTTCAAAGAAGAAGACTTCAACAAATCCAGTACCACTGAATTAGCAATCTCTGATTGCCCATCAGTCTGCGGGTGGAACGATGACGAGAACTGCAACCGCGTGCCAATGTTCTCCCAAATGGCCTTCCAAAACAAACTTGTGAATCTGGGGCCTCTGTCAGAGACAATCGTCTCAAGCATGCCATGTAATTTGAAGATCTGGCAATAAACAATTGTGCCCACGCTGTGTTTTCGGGAGATGAAAAGTGAAATCCATTGCAATACTCTTCTAGGGGTGGGTGGGTATGGGTAAAGGCTGTAACAATCCTTGTGCTTTATGCCTGTCAAAACTTGACCTTCTGGCATACTAAGCAATTGCATAGAAAATCGTCCACTTCTTCTTGAGTCTCGGCCAAAAGTATCTCTCCACACCTTTTAAGGTGGTAACAATGCCGTAGTGATCCGTAAAAGGTGGACAGTGGCATTTGGTTAGAACCTTTTCCCTCAACGCTGTGTAACGCACAACATGGTTTTCTTCATCAAGTAGCCATCTCGAATGGAATATCCCGCTACTACCTTCCCTTTCTGTGTTCAACTGAATACATCTGCAAAATCTGTATCTGTGGCATATTGACCGACCATATTCTTGAAGCTTCTATGATGTATTGTGGAAATAGCCAGAACCAACGTCTTCCGGGACAAAGTATTTGACACCAATTTCTTCTGTCCCTACACATGGACAATCGGAAGTAAAACTGTGACAATATGTTTTCCCACCGCGTCTGCTCTTCCGATAGCTGCTTCTGTGACAAGAAGTAGCGTAAACTCCAACCATCTGTGAAAATCGTAAAATCGGCTCCGAGTAGGTAATGTCGCCACTGAGTAAGAGCATGGATAACCCAAAAGCTCTTTTTCACATAACTGTACTGTCAATTCTGGCCTTGAAAACATTCGGCTCTCATAGGCATGGCCTTTTTGCATTAAGACTGCATCTAGACTACGACCACAAGTATCACAATATACTTCAAACGACTTCTGCAAATCCCGCAAAGTCAAAACTGGTCCTGTAGTCAAATTCTGTTTCAATTTCTGAAAGGGAGTCACCTCTGTGGGTCCCCACGAGAAAAGGACTACTTTCTGTGTCAACATAGGCAAAGGGGTAAGCAACCTCTACAAACTTTCTGATGAACCGCCGGTAGTAAGAACATAAGCCCAAGAAGCTTCGAACTTCATGGACATTCTTCAAATGGGGCCAATCACGGATAGTCTCTATCTTGGCCGGGTCCATTTGCACTCCTGCTGCTGAGACAATGTGTCCCAAAAAGTGTATCTCTGGGCTTGGCTCACCCGGTAAGGTGGCCGGTTCGGTGGTGAGATCAATGGTACGATCCTCAGGACGAGCTGGTGGTAACTCGCCTGGCAGGCCCTCTAAAAAGCAATCGGCATGAGTATGGAGAAAAATTGTGGCATTCTTCATTCAGGTCAAAACATATTCGACCTTCAATCATCATTCACTTCTCTTCAGAAAATTGAGTAAAGAAACTGAAGTTCATCAAGTACAATCTTTGTGCCCTTCATTTGTCAAAGTCGCTTTCTCGGCCTAGGAGTCAACCACAGTGTTGTTCTTGTGGTACCAAGGGATTTCAAATAGGAGGTCGCAACCTCCCAAGGAAATTACGTAGAAATCCTCATGCCCTAAACACCGTTGACATTGCAAACGAAGTTTTCCAATGATCGGTGTAATGGCAACATCTCGTCCGGGTGCCGCTAGAACTACCGCCGCCTGTGGCCTTAGCTTGTCGGGTGTAATTCCACATCGAGCAGCCCATTCAAGTGAAAAGAAGTGGGTCTTGGCTCCATCAAAGAAAAAATGAGGGCTTCCTGATCTTTCACTTTGCCCTAAATGGAGCAAAGTTTTGTACTTTCATTCATCTGATTCGGTTCGGGCCCTACGCAATGTGGTACCAACTGTGCCTTCATCTGCCTTTTCTCCCACGTTCCTCAGCTGCTTTTGAACTCTTTGGCCTTTCTTTATCTTGTTCTTTCGGTGCCATTTTAGGGCACTTTGCGGAGATGTGTCTTGTTTCCCTGCATCCAAAACACTTTCCCTCTTTGATGTAACCGCTCTTTCCCGAGGAGTGAGCTGGGGTCGTGCATCGTTATCTTTCTGATCTTGTGTGCTCTTCTTCTTTCTACTTTCGTTTTTAGAAGTCTGTATTGTTTTCTGCGTCATGATCTCATTTGTGGGGTAGGTCAAACTGCCTGAGTGCATGGCAAAGCTCCGTTTCGCATGACTCATGAGTTCTTGAATAGAATCTGACTTTTGCTCTAAGCAGTGATCTCGGATCTCTGTAAAAAGTTCCAAGGTAAATTGCTCAATCTATTCTTTAAACGAGATCTTCTTAAATGAAGAAGCAGGTAGAAAAGAGCTCCAAAATCTCCCGCAATATGCGTCCAAGGTATTTTTCCTTGTCATCTGAAGATGGTTCCAAGCAGTTCGTATGCCTCGTTTGTACTCCCAAGTCAACCAAGAAGAAATGAAGAGCCGTTTTCAGCCATTTCACTTGCGCTTTCTTGTTCAATAGAAGAGTGGATTACCATGTTCAAGCGATTCCCTTGAAGTAAGAGGAGGTCCTCCGAATCTTGGAGTGCTCAGAGTAATGCCCTCTAGAGAAAGCTCTATCAAATTGCTGTATGAAGGCCAAAGCCCTTGAGGCATCTTGGAATCCAAAAAAATGTCGAATTTAATTGACTGTCCACCTTCTTTAAATTCTCGAACTTTCTTGCTTTTATCCTCCAGAAAGTCATACCGGTTGGCTTTATAGAAATTCTTCTTCTTTGCATAAAATCTGTGATCATCGGAGTCTGAACTATCTGAAGACGAGTCCTCTGTAGAACTGTTAGGAACTGGGCGAAACTTAGGCTTCTTTGCCTTTTTCTTCCCCTTTCCGAAGCTTTGATTTTTTCTTCGCTTTTTCCCTTTCCTGTCTTCTTCGCTCAAGTCGGAAGAGCTAGAAGAACTTTCAGAAGAAGAAGAAGAAGAAGAAGTGGATACTCCTTCAAATCTGACATGCTTTTTCTGCTTTCTTGCTGAGGCAAAAGCAAATTGACGACCCAAATAACCCGGGAAGGCAGTTCCTTTCTTTTGCTTTTTGCCGTGCTTTGGCTTTGTTGTTCGCGTCAAAAAGCTGGGTTCCAATTCTTGCTCTATAAACATCCTCGGAGTAGGAGGTTGTTTGAGTGCTGGTTTGAGGGGTGGCTCCGTGGTTTGCGGCTACTGTGAGTGCACCTCCTCGAAGGAGGTCTGGGTCAAAAATTTTGCAAATTTCGGATCATTCGCAAAATTTATCATCATCTTTGTTGCATCATCAACCAATTGTCGACGCTCCATCTCTTCAATCTCCGCCTGAGTAGGCCGATGCGGGACGTACTCCTTGTGAGAATCTTCTTCGTGATCTCTTCCTGCATCCCCAGATGTAGAGGAAGTCGAGTGATCTCTGTTTGAATCCATAAGTGTCGCTAGAGAAAGGATCGGATTTCGCGGTAGAAGAGAAATCAGCCGCGCTCTGATACCACTGTAACAAACTTGGACACTCCAAGTCAAGATTCTACCGCGACACATCAGAGGGTCACTCTAAAACAGTTCAGAGTTCACAATTGATTTGACACGGCCCGACGGAGTTCCATGCCTAGAGGTATTGGCCCCAAAGACTGGCCCCCCTTTCGGTATTTCTTTTTATATTAATCTTCAAGCAAAGTACAACTCCTGCGGGTGTGCTCTCTCTCAGACTCTGCATCCAGATGCTCTGTAGAGGGAGCCCCTTGGGTTTCTTATAAAGGTTACAAGGGTTGCTAAAGCAGAGCCCCAAAAGCTTCAAAGTCAAAAGCTTCCACTTAAAAGCATTAAAAAATAAAGCAACTCAAAGGCTTCTCCAATTTCAGCATTGCGTAGAAAAAGCAATTGCGTAGGTTTTATTTCTCCCTTGCTTTTCTTCTTACGCAAAGCAACCATGTCAGCATCCATAAAAAGCGGATTTCCATACAAACTGCCGTACAGCCTGCCAGCGTAATTTGCGGCGCATTTGGCGGGCCTGCTTTGTTCTGGGTGTGTGTGTGTGTGTGGGCGGGCTGCCACGTCACTGATCTGTGACAAGAGTGACTCCCCTCTTGTGCAAACCCACTACACTAGATTCACCCTTGCTAAGTTCGGGGTTCTATCGGAGTAGACTATGCTAAACCGAATGCTTCAAGTTAAAGTTCCAAAATTTGAGGAGTATCTGCTAGGTCGTCCTCCATCCACTTTGCATCTAATGCCGGATAATTCTTGAATTTAACCAAGAACCGCCGAATCACTTTACCTTTCATCTTTCTTTCCTTGTATGCCAAAATCTGTTTAGAAACGAGTATCTCCTCGCTCTCTTATACTTCGGGTTGCTCATCAGGCTCCCCATCAACTAACACAACACCATTAAAAGGTTTTAAGAGACTCACATGGAATGCATTGTGAATCTTCTAAGTATCGGGCAGCTTGAGTTGAAAGGAGATCATTTATCTTTTATTTAATCTGGAAAAGGCCATAATACCTCATGCTAAGCTTTGGAAAATGCTGCTCCTTTTCCTTTTGTTTCCTTAGGCGTGCCTTCTCAAACCGTGAGCACCCAATCGTCTTCCTTTAATTTTAAATCTCGTCAATGTCGATCAGCTGCCTTCTTATGTCGTCCTTGAGATTTCTCTAAAGCCTCCTGGACCTTGGCAAAAGCAGTGTCCAAGTCCCTCATGTACTGGTCGGCTTCAAAAATCTTGTCTTTAGTGCCGAGGAAGGGTGGAACCTTCGGAGCACCTTCAATTATCTTAAATGGCGCCTTTCCCGTCGAAGAGTGAACCGTGTTATTGTAGACAGATTCCACCAAATGCAATTTTTTTTCCCATTGAGTCTTTTGATCAGAGATGAAGACTTCAACAAATCCAGAACAACTGAATCTCAGAATTCCCATCTGTCTGCGGGTGGAATGATGACGAGAACTGCAACGTGTGCCAATGTTCTCCCAAATAGCCCTCGAAGTGAATCGGGGATCTATCGGAGACTATTGTCTCTGGCATGCCATGTAATCGAAATATCTGTGCAATGAACAGTCTCGTTAAATGGTCCGGCTTGACTGTTTTCTTTACTGGAATGAAGTGAGCTTGCTTGCTAAATGTGTCAATGGTAGTCCAAATGCCATCGTGCCCACTCTATGTCTTCGGAAGATCAAAGATGAAATCCATTGTAATACTTTCCCAGGGGCGGGTGGGAATGGGTTAAGGCTGTAGTAATCCCTATGTCTTATGCTTGTCAAACTTTATCTTCTAGCATACTAAACAACTGCGAACAAAGTCGTCCACATCCTTCTTGAGTCTCGGCCAAAAGAAATACGCTCCACACCCTTCAAGGTGGTATCAATGCCGCGGTGACCCGTAAAAGGTGGACAATGGCACTCAGTCAAAACCTTTTCCCTCAACAGCTGTGTAACACACAACATCGTTTTCTTCATCAGGTAGCCATCCCGTATGGAATATCCTGCCACTATCTCCCTATTCTGTATCTGAGTGAATACATCGAAAAAATCCGGATCGGTGGCGTACTGATCAATCATATCCTTGAAGCTTCTATGATGGATCGCGGAAGTAGCCAAGACGGGGGGCTTCCGAGACAAAGCATTGGCCACTAAGTTTTTATGTCCCTGAACATGGACAATCTGGTAGTGAAACTATGACAAGATGTTAGCCCACCGCATCTGCTTTTCTGAAAGCTTCTTCTGTGACAAGTAGTAGTGTAAATTCTGATGATCTGTAAAGACCGTGAAATCGGCTCCGAGTAGTAATGTCTCCACTGAGTAAGAGCATGGATCACTGTCAATAGCTCTTTTCTCATAAATTTGTCCTTTCAATTCTGGCCTTGAAAACAATCTGCTTTCATAAGCAATTTCATGGCCTTCCCACACTACGACCACAAGCATCACAATAAACTTGGAATGGCTTTTGCAAGTTTGGCAAAGCCAAGACAGGTCTAGTAAGCAGTTACTCCTTGAGTGTTTGAAAGGCAATCACCTCTGTCAATCCCCACGAGAAAGGGACTCCTTTTTTATTCAATATGTGCAAAGAAGAAGCTACCTTTGCAAACTTCCGAATGAACCGCTGATAGTAAGAACACAAACCCAAGAAGCTTCTCACTTTATGAACATTTTTCAAGTCTGGCCTATCGCGGATAGTCTCAATCTTGGCCGGGTCCATCTGTACTCCTGTTGTTGACACAATGTGTCCCAAAAAATGTATTTCCGGCAAGAAAAACTCGCTCTTCTTGGCATTGATAACCAATTTGTGATCACGCAATGCGTGAAAGACCTTTAGCAGATGGTGTCGAAGTTTTACTTCATCCTTGGAAAAGACTATAATATTATCAAAGAAAGTGCCCACAAATATCGATGCTCGCGGAAAGTCCTATCCATCATTATGTTGAAAGTCGTCGGAGCATTGGTAAGTTCAAAAGGCATCACCAAAAATTCGTATAAACGAAAGCTTGTCCGAAAGGCTGTCTTGTAGACATCTCTTGAGTCTTGGAGCGATTATGATATGATGATATCCGCTTTTCAAATCAATCCTGCTGAAAGAAGAGGATCCGTGAAGTCGGTCAAGAATACCATCGATCCTTGGAATCATAAAATTGTTCTTGATAGTGATTTTATTGAGAGCTCTATAATCAATGCACATCTCCAAGATCTGTCTTTCTTTAGTACCAACAAAACTGGAGCATAGTTGGGTGAAGTACTCGGTTATATTAGAGTCTTTTCAAGGTGGTCTTTCACTTGGTTCATGATTTCTTCATTCTGGGCTCGGCTAACACGGTAAGGTGGCCGGTTCGGTTGTGTGCTTCTAGGAATCAAATCAATAGTATGGTCTTCAAGACAAGATGGGGGTAACGCGCCTGGCAGGCCTTCAGAGAAACAATCAGCATGTGTGTGGATAAAATCTTGGCATTCTTTGTTTAGTTCAGATATGTTCGTTCGATGTTCATCATCCAATTCTTTCAAATAGATCGAGTAAACAAAAAGACTGGATTTCATTAATTTTGAAATGGCCGAAACCGATACAATAGGGATGGACTCACCCTTCAATTTTACATCTAGTACAATTTTTCTGCCCTTTTCATTTGTCAAAGTCCCTTTCTTGGCCCGATAGTTGACCACAACGTTGTTCTTATGGTACCAAGGGATTCCTAGGAGGACGTCACACCCTTCCAAAGGCATGATGTAAAAATCCTTGTGCCCTAAATACCCCTGACAATGCAAACGAAGTTTGCCAATGACATGCGTAATGGCTACATCCTGTCCGGGCGCTGTAGAACTGCCTCTGTTGGTGGCACCATCTTGTCGGGCGTAATCTCGAGCCCCGCCGCCAATTCAGGTGAAATGAAGTTGGCCTTGGCTCCTCCATCAAAAAAGGTAAGGGCTTCTTGATCTTTCACTTTGCCCCAAGCTCGGCAAAGTTCTATACTTTCATCTATCTGGCTTGGGTCGGTTCCAATGCAATCCAGTACTAGTCCTGCTTTCATCTTGCCTTTATTGCCACATTCCTCTGCTGCTCTAGAACTCTTTGGCTTGTCTTCGGTCTGTCCTTATTGTACCTTTTGGGGCACTTTGTGGAGATGTGCCCTTGTTCCCTGCAACCAAAACACTTCCCCTCTTTGAGATAGTTAGCCCTTTCTCTAGGAGTCAGTCGGGATCGTGTATCTTTCTTTTCTTGGGGATTCTTTTTCTTTCTATTCATTGTTCGAAGTTTGTCTGTCCTCTGATTCAAGATTTCATGAGTGGGGTAGGTCAAATTCCCCAAATGTATCAAGAATCCCCGTTTCGCATGACCCGTTAGTTCTTGAATAGAGTCAAACTTTTGTTCAAGGCATAATCTCGGATCTCTGTAGGGAGTCCGCAACAAAACCGCTCAATCTGTTCTTTAAAGGTGATCTGAAAACGAAGAGGTCTATAGAAAAGAATCCCATTTCTGGTTTGTAAAATCAAAAAACTTTTCCTCTTCTCCTTTTAGGAGCTGTTGTGCTCCAACATGTTCTTTTTTTGACCCAGAATCATCAGATGTAGCTGAATGTTCTTCAAACTCATCAGTAGCATCATAATAGAGGTCTGAAAAGACTTGTTGAGCTTTCAGTAAGCCCTTGGTTTCGTGATCTTCATCCTCAATGTGAATGGTTGAGATCATTTGTATGGGACTTATGTCATAACCATACTCATTGCAAAATTGAGTAGGCATAAACCTCTCGCAATATGTGCCCAAAGAATCTCCCTTGGTCATCCGAAGATGGTTCCAAGTGGTTCTTACATCTCGTTCGTACTCCCGGGTCAACCAAGAAGAAATAAAGAGCCGTTTAAATTTCAACCACTTGACTGGGGCTTCTTTTCTCGTAAGAAGAGTGAACCACCATGTTCGAGCATTTCCTTTCAAAAATGATGCAGCTGTCCTGATCTTGGAGTGCTCTGAGTAATCCCCTCTAGAGAAGGCTATGTCAAACTGCTGAATGAAGGCCAAAGCCCTCGGAGCATCTCGGAATCCAAAAAAGGATTCAAATTTGATGGACTGTCCACCCTCTTGAAATTCCTTTGCTTTCTTGCTTTTATCTTCGAGGAAATCGTATTGGTTGGCTCTGTAAAAGTTCTTCTTCTTCGCATAAAAGATGTGATCGTCGGAGTCCGAACTGTCTGACTCCTCCGTAGAGCTATCAGAAGCTGGTTGGAATCTGAGCTTCTTTGCCTTTTTCTTGTTCTTTCCAAGTTTTGCTTTTTGTTTCGCTTCTTGCCCTTTCTGTCTTCCTCACTCGAGTCGGAAGAGCTAGAAGAACTGTCAGAAGAAGAGGAAGAACTCGATAGTCCTTCAAAACGCACATGCTTCTTCTGCTTTCTTGCAGATGCAAAAGAAGATTGACGGCCCAGGTAACTGGGGTAGTCAGTCCCCTTCTTGCTTTTCTTCAATTGCTTTTTCGATTTATTTTTCGTGTCCAAAAGCTGACTGATCTGGGTCTGAACCACCTCCTGAAGTGCTTGTTCAGTAAACATCCTCGGAGAAGGAGGTTTCTTGATTGCCGGTTTGATTGGTGGTTCAGTGGCTTTCTACCACTGAGTATGCACTTCAGCTATGGACTACTGGGTCAAAAATTTAGCACACTGAGGATCTTTAGCGAACTGAAGCATCTGCTTTGTGCACTCGTCAACTTGTTGTCGACGTTGCATCTCTAGAAGTTCATACTGTGTAGGCCAAGGTGGCCCGTACTCGTCTTTTGTTAAGTCGTTTGAATTTTATGCGTTGTCTCCTTCCGCCTCAGCGGTTGCAGAAGAGGTCGATTGATTCTTTTCGGAATCCATAAGTGTCGTGAGAAAAGGGATCGGATTTTCCGGTAGGAGAGAAATCGGCCGTGCTCTGATGCCACTATAACAAACTTACACACCCCAAGTCAAGATTCTGTCGCGATACGAGAGATAGATTCACTTTAGTCACTTCAAAACTTTAATTCACAGTTCAATTCGAGACGACACGGCCCGATGTAGTTCCATGCCAAGAGAGATTGGCCCCAAAGACTGGCGCCCCTCTCGGTATTTCTTTTATATTAATCTTTGAGCAAAGTACAACCACCCAAGGGTGCTCGCTCTCAGACTCTGCGTCCAAATGCTCTAAGAAGTGAGTCCCCTTGGGTTACTTGTATAAAGATTACAAGGGATGCTAAAAGCAGAACCCCAAAAGCATTAAACTCAAAAGCAATGAGTTCTAAAAACAACTAGCCCAAAAGCTATCAGCCAAAAGCACCAGCGTAATTTGTGGAAATCCGTACAGCCAGGCCACGTCAGCAGCCAACGTAAAACACGAAGTTCCGTACATTTTGCCACGTCAGTAGTGATTTGCGGGATTCCGTACAGCTGCCACGTCAGCGAGTCAGCCCCATCATCACTGCTGTGTCTGGGCATTGCCTCGTCATCAATTTGTGACAGCATTTCTCAAGTCTCTCATTTGTGACAATTTCTTGTCTTTTTGTTAGCGTATTTGTGCGTTACCTTCTCATAGGAAATCCATATTGCATGATGCACATGATTCACTCACGGATGAGCATAGAAGCATGAACCGCACACTAGGAAAGGTAGAAAGTTTGCATTCAAGGAAGACACAGCTTTCATCATTGTAGATCATGTCAATAAATTTTGCATGCTCATTCCTTGGCATGACACAGTCGTGGCAAAAGCATTAGCACGATTGTCCATCAAGGATTGGTATCCTCTTTATGGTTTGCCAGAGTCAACAGCTAGGTAGAAAAGTCGAGTTTAGATCACATTTTTGGCATATACTCGTTGAAAGGTTTGGTACTCCGTCACATATTCATGTGGATCCCATCCATAGTATCATAGGAAGCATAGTCCTTTTCGAGTCATCCAAAAAGTCAAAGATGTGTCGATAAAATTGTGGTTGAATTTGTTTCAGGGAGATTCCCCAGAGGATATTCTTGAAGAGTATGAATCTAAGATTGTAGACAAAGTTGAAGACATGGAGCTGAAGTGGCCCAAAGAAGCAAACATTGCAGTCCTTTTTGAAGCTCAATAGCACCCACGCAACAGAGTGGGCTAACGAAGTCTATACAAAAGTTTGGTGGAGAGTCTGCATAGTGTCTCCCAAGAATGGAAGTCGTGCCCTGCTCCGTAATTTAGTTGTGCGGTTCAAGCAAACACATACACATGGAGATTTGGATGTAGACGATGAACCTTTAGAAACTAATAACGTATTGTCTATCTCTCCGTAGACGCTCCCATTGTCGAGTTGCAAAACTTGCCGTGAGTGTAGATAAAATTTGATGTAGCATAGACGTCAAGGTTAGTAATGGTCATTCCATGAGGAAGATCAACTTGAAAGGTATGTTTCAAGGAAAAAAAACCTTGGTGTTACACAAATTCCGCAATTCACTTGTAAATCTTCAATTTGAAGTTGATAAAAGCTACAGATTTTAGAGAAACAACAAAAGAGAAAGAAAGAACGATGTTTTGAAGGAGATTCCGAGCTTTCCATGCCTCGTTAATTGTTGGAATTAGGTTGCAAGGGTGTTGGAGCTTGGAGAAGATGAAGAAGCCCAAGGCACACAACATAGAGTATAGTGCTTAGTACGCAAATACAAAGATAAAATTGCAATGCACGGGGGAAAAACCTGTTATCGAGGGAATAAAGTGCCTTGGTAGTCCTAAGTGTGTCCACACAAATCGCTACCACATATATGGTAACAAATCCCCCCAGGAGTGATGCAGTGAATGAGAGCTAGCACATAGTGTTTAGGGAAGTGCCATGCCCTAAGGACATGATCAATCCACAAAGGAAAGCAACTCTTCCCTAGTGCCCCTTTTGATGTTTTTTTATATTGGTCTTGAAAAAGGTACAACTGCTGGGGAGAGTCGCTCTACAATCTGCATATGCGAGATCTTCTAGAGAGCTCCCACAAGGCCCAAGGCTCTGAGAAGCATCAAATACAAAAGTTAGGGTTGAAATCACTTTTCCTTGTGCGAGTAGGCTACTACGGCAGCATCCCTAAAAATCTACCATGGTTTTCCCTCTCCTAAATATCCATCACAATTCCTCCCCTAAAAATCTGTTGTGATTTTTGGGATTCCATACAGTGTGCCCCCTCATCACTTTTTGGGCGCTAGATTTGGTCCTCTTCAATGGACATGCCACATCATCACTTTTGTGACATGGCCTCCTCTTAAGGAAGAGTAATCACGTGCGATTACATGTGCAAAACTAATTTGATTCTTTAATAGACACTGCCTTCATGCATACATGCCAATGACCAAGACAACACATTCTTTAGCATGCATTACATCATACAGTTCCACAATCAAATTTCTATCTAGTCATCTCATCTGCATGAGAACTCTTGATATTTCGACGTAGCAATATCAGCCATCACACCCAAATCGTGCTAATCTTTCAGGTGTATCTCGATGTACTAAGACCACATACCCATTCTATCTCATCCAAATTGAAAAAAATGATGCACGAGATTCATATACTTCACAAAATGCTATACACTCGACACAGATACACACATGCAATCACTGAACATAAAAGACATCTAGACACAATGAAGTACAACTAAATGCTCGCAAACCGTAGTCTACGTCATTCATAGGTTATCAAAGAGAATTGTAATGAGAATTGAATAAATTCAATTGGCGCCAGGACAAGGTAAAGAGGTTCAAACAAGATTTAATCTAGTGCAAACAATTCCCAAATAGTATTCTCAAAAAGCATTCAACATCTGAATCAGAATTTCAAATAAGTGGTTCTTCTCGCTGGATCTCCATCTCCCATGTTGGTAAATCAATCTTCAGTTGCTACCTATTGTCTGCGAAAGAGCATCCAAAACATAATTTTGACATATGCTACAGAACCCTAATTTGTTGTTGAAAACCCAATTTTTTTGAAATTGTCAAAATCAAAATCCATTTGTGTCAATGCATAGAGCTGGTTTGCTTTACCAGAACGACAAACAAATGATGCTCCAAGGTTGTTTCCGTATGTACGTACGGTATGGTTCCGTACCGTACCGTACGTCCGTACGATATCCGTACGTACCGTACGATTCTGTACCCCAAAAAAAAAAAAAAAGGCCTCTGCAAAAAAAAACCTCTGAAAAAAAAAAAATTCACCGACGGTGCCTATTCCCCGTGGTCGGATTAGGTGGGCGAGGCCTTTAATAAGTCCACCTATCCTATACTGGTTATTATCACAAAAGAGAATCAGAGAGTAGAACAGAGTCTTTGCACAGTGTCTACACAGAGACCAAGGAAGGATTTGCCGCCACCGATAAGGTTCTTTCTCCCTCCCTCCCTCCCTCCCTCCCTCCCTTTGTGTTTGGAGTCTGCAAGGAGGCACTCTAGAGCCCTGACCTCGAAGTGTGCGTTAATTGTGTTGCAGAGTTATCTAGCGGTTACTTAACTTGTGGGGTGATTTTAAGTGTTTTTTGAAAGTTGTGGCTATGTTTAAGTATTGTGCAGTGTTTTTAAACTAGATAGGTTGTATATAAATTTGAAATTCTTTGTATTTTTAGCTTTTAAAAAATATACTACGAATTTTACGTACCTTATGGCCCAATCCATACGGTACAACGTACAGTACATACCTAACACGTACCGAATACTACGTACCTTACAACCTTGTGATGCTCCGATACCACTGTAGTCGTTTAGGGCACCACGTGGCAATTGAAAAGAACACAGCTAGAACAAACTTTAGCACTTCAACACAACTTGAAATAGAGAGAGAGAATCCACGCGATAGACGCAAAGTGGTGGAGTTCCACTCCCAAATGCATTGGCCCCAAAACCCTGGTGTCCCTTTGATATTTCTTTTATATTACTGTTGACAAAGGTACAACTACCGGGGAGAGTCGCTTCGCAATCTGCATGTGCTAGATCTCCTAGAGAGCTCCCCCAAGGCACTTATTTGAAGGACCTAGGCCGTGAAAAGCATAAGATACAAAAGCTAGCGTTGAAAATCACTTTTTCCTATGAGTAGGTTGCCATGCCAACATCCTTCAAAACCGCCACGATTTCGGGTCCCTAAAAATCCGTCGCAATTTCTAGGTCTTGAAAGATCCATTGCAATTTCCGAGATTCCATAGTGTGCCATGTCATCAATTCTTAGGGGCGAGAACTGGTCCTCTTCGATGGACATGCCACATCATCACTTTTGTGATAGTGGTAGTTTCTAGCAATGGACTCTTGGGCAATTATCGAAAGCAGATTTTGAAAGTTGCTTTTCTCTAGGCCAAGTGCCTATAAGGAAGAGGCTAGTGTGCCATTGTAAAACAGTTTGTGAGCGCAAGGGTCAAGTGACCAGAAATATATGTTTACATTAATTTGGAAACTGCAGAACCGGATACAACATGAATTGACTCCCTTTCAACTCTACAACAAGCACAAGATCCTTGCCCTTGTTCTATGAAAGGAGCTTTTTAGGTGGAGTGTCATGACATTCCTAGGAAGACATCGCACCCCTTCAAGAGGCATGATATAGAAATCCTCGTCCATTGAACCGTACGGTACGGGACGTTTAGTACGCGGTGTACAATACGCATACTAGACGTATTTTTGAGAATAAAAAATAAAATACGTCTACTTTTCAAGATATGAAACCCTAATAAGGACAAATGAAGCGGGTCATGCACCTCCTCAATGACTCTTCAATGTTTAATCATAGCATACGTAAGCAAGCACCATAAAGCTCTGAACACACTTGATCAACTAGCAAAAGACATTAGAATAGAATATGTTTTGAGCAAAAAAACGCTAGAATAGAAAACGCTATGAGACGTACTTTATGTTTCAATTAGGGGCATCCCATATTCTAAATAAAGTACGAGTATTATAGCTGCTATGGACTAAGTTTGTCTATTAAAGGGGGTAGTGCCACCAAAGTGGCATCCTTCTGTGGATCCATCTCTTAGTCTTCCCTACAAGGCGTTGCTACAACCTCTAGTGAAATGAAGTTAGCCTTAGCTCCATTGCCAAAGAAAATAAGTCTCTGCTATCTCTGACCTTTTCCCATTCTTTACAAGGCTTTGAGGACACATTCTCCTGATGAAGCCCAAGAATGTCATAAATAAGCCTAGCATCAGTCTTAGGTTCATTCTTTTCCTCTACTTTTACTGTCTATAGCTTTTGACGTTTTCCTCGTCTTTCTCCCTGGATGATATTGTGCATAATTGTGCCATGCCTCTCCACATGAGAAATATTTTCTTGCTTGAACCATTCAAGCTTCAGCTTTGCAGACTTTGCAGGCTGCCCAAATTTCCTCTCTAAAAAACCGTTCTTCTTTTTGTGTATCAGAGAGTTAGCCTTGGCTCCATTGTCAAAGAAAATAAGAGTTTCCACCATCTCTGGCCTTTTCCCATGCTCTGTAGAGCTCTGAAGACACATTCTCCTGATGAATCCCATGAATGTCAGAAACAAGCCTAGCATTGATCATAGGTTTCTTTCCTGTCTTCTACTTTTTTTTAGACGTTTCTTCGCTGTCTTCCTACCTAGTAGGATGTTGTGCATATTGGTGCCTCGCCTCTCCACATGAACCATCCAAGCTTCTACTTTGCAGACTTTGCTGGCTGTCCAAATTTCCTATCTAGAAAAACCTTTGTCTTCTTCTTAGTGTATGAGAGAGTGGGGAGCATATCATCCGCTATTTCCTACTTATTGTCAGGTGAGAGGATGCTTCAACTGCTTATGCTGGGAGGGATTTCGACCACTTTTGAGAGTCATGTTCCTGGATCAGAGATTTTAGGCTCCTGTATTAATGCATTTCGTATCTTTACAAAACTTTGGTGAAACCTTACAAGAGATTCTTATTCAATGAGAGCATAGATGGATCAATGGATTTTTGTGGAGGGACTGGCATGCTCTATCAATTTGTTGGTGTTTCTTTGAATATCAAAATCATTTTAGGCCATCCTTTATTCATTTATGTTATAGCCAAGTGTATCACACCTATGGTGGTTGTAACCTTTTCATTAGGTCAATTTAGTACATTTAGTTTCTCTCTCAAGAACACGTGTGTGCATGCATGCACTTACACTCGCACGGGGAGGTGCAAGGTGAAGAGAGCGAATTTGATAATTCTTGTTCTCTGTTTCAGGACAATCTAATGAAGGTAGTAGCATGGAACAAAGGCGGATCGTAAGACGATCGTATGCGAGGCTCACCGTTGCAGAGGCAACATCAGAAACTGATCTTGTCGGTCTGTGGATGGGAGTTTACGGTCCACATGGTGCTGAAATTATTCATGTTACACGAAGAGACGAGGAGGGGATCTTTGGAACCAAAGTGTTAGGTGTGATAATTTGAGCTATGTTGGCTGGACCTTTATTATTTTGTAGAGGGAGGGGCACACTCAAAGAATAGAAGACTTGCCTGTTGTATCATGTTGCAATCTTGTGCTTTCATTATTGTTAATGTAGGTGATCCGAATGTGCCTTGTGGCGAGGTTTCCTTTCGAGCGAACACGTATTTTGAGACGTGCGAAGTGCCTGTCGAGTTGCAGCAGATAGTTGATCTACAAATGAGGAGCAGCTCTGAGCCTTTTCATATTGTGAAGATGTGAGCAACTTTACTTAAAATTTGTTTGAACAATTTTTCAACACTCAATGCGCCCGCTGCATGCATCTCTGCAGGTATGAAGGCTATGGACGAATAGCAGGTCATAATTTCCGAAATCCACTGTGGGTGCCTGGCCATCTACTTGTGAGCAGTAGCAATCAAATAGCTTTTCTTTGGGAGGATGTAAACTTTGTGGTCCCTTTTGAGAAGCTTTGCTTGGAAGATTTGTACCAATCTCAAAAGCACTCGGGTTTGATTCTCTAGTTGCAAGGGTGGGTTTCTTTTCCGTAGTTGGAGTCCAGATGAAACAAGGTCTTTTGACTCTTTAGATGTGCAGTATCTGCGTCTGGGTGATTGTATAGTAAATGTCACTTAGAGCAAACAATGTATATAATGGTTTCTGCTGCATATATTCAGAGGGTCTTTTGGGAGTGTTAGAGTTGGAGCTTTTTGTGGAGTGGGTTTTGACCTGCCTAGCCTAGGCCAGTCATTTCACTACTTTTCCCCAAAATCTCTCTTGGGATAGTTTCCCACGACGTTAAAAATTCTCTTCTTCTCTCTCTCTCTCTCACCTTTTTTGTGGAGTGGGTCTTTGGCCCACACAGCCAAGGCCTATGCAATGCGTCTCAATAGGCAGTTTGCTTCTCTCTTTCTTCTTGTCCCCCAAAGGTCTCTGTTTCTTCCTTTCCCTAAAAGGTCGGTCTCTCTCCTCCTTGAATAACAGATCTTGAGTTCAACTCTCATCGGATAGATCTTTGAGGTCTCTTGGGATAGTTTCCTATGACGTTACAATTCTCTTCTTCTCTCTCTCTCTCTCTCTCTCTCTCTCTCTCTCACACACACACACATTCACACGCGCGCGCGTCCCTCCCTCCCTCCTAGGCAACACTTAGCAGGCTGTTGTTTCTCATTAGAATTGCAAGCAAGCATTGTGTCACATGAATGTTTAGCTAATGCTCATTACATCAGCTGAACATTCCTCTCATTAAGCTGCATCAAATTGGATCGTGGTGATATGGTAAAGGGACCATATTAGAGACGACCAAATTCGGCACAAAATTCCCAAGCCTATAAACAACCACCCTACACATGAGGTACTCATCGCAAAAACTGTCATGGCGAACAACCCAGGAACGGTAGAGCATGATGGCATTTTTTTGCACTTTCGTGCAATAAAAATAGGTACCTTACATAAAGCAAGGTGGAGGGGTATTTAGAACACTCCATTAGATGAGTAGGATTTCACGTCAGCTCTTGTAAACCACACTACCGGAGCACGTTGTTGTGCCAAAACTAGAGCTTTCTAATATATAAATTTAGGGGGTAGGACGGGTCCTAAAGAGGGGCCCATCTTTTTGTTGGTACACTTATCCTACCTAGTTCTACACTCAATATTGGGCCCTAACAAGCTGTACGCTCACTATTAGGCATTGATGAAGTGGGTGGGGTTTTCATAGTATGTGGTTAATATTGTGCATGGTGAATTCATCATTATACTAATAACTTGCAATTTCGTTATAGGTGAATTTTGACTTTACCTAGATTCATCCATGTATCTGTTCAAGTTGTATTAGCAAACACACACCTTTCACTATCAAGCATCAATGACGTGAGTGGGGATTTCATAGTATGTAGTCAGCATTGTGAATGGTGGATTCATTGTTATACTAACATGAGTCCATAACTTGCAATTTTACTATAGGTGAATTTTGACGTTGCCTAGATTCATCCATGTATTTGTTCAAGTTGTATTAGCGAACATATGTTGTACCTTTCACAATGTGAAGTTTTTGTCCAAGTTATGACTAGTTTGATGTGCACTATGGTGAGTAGATATGTGTGAATCTCACGGTTGAGTGTACATAATGAATGAGAACAGAGACTTCCATTGATTCATCATTAAATGACTACAAAAATTGCCGCTTATATAGGAGAGAGAGAGAGAGAGAGAGAGAGAAGGTTCCCATTAATGTTACACATTGTAAAGTTGGGCTATTGTTCTCAAAGGACTCGTGGGCCACAAGTGGATGACTCCATGAGCATATAAGGCATGTTTGAGCAAGGTCTATGACCATATGATATGTTTGCATGTTCATGCCATAAAGGCATACATGACATAAATGACCAAGAGGAAGTACACATAGACTAGGCATAAGGTAAGGCTCATACCCAAGGACACGCCCCTTATTCCTTTTCTTAAAACACTCACAACAATAGAATTCTCCCGTCCCATCCCTCAAAACAAAAAGAAAAAAACAAACCCAACCCCTCTCTTTTCTGAACAATTTCAAGCTTCCCAAACAAGGTGTAGGATACAATATGTTAAGCTAACATATCAAAGCTTACCTAACATTTTGCTGAGACCCAAACAACAAAGTAAGAAGAACATGAGCTTAAGTATATCCTTTCAAATTTATGCACAAAATTTGTTCTTCTATCTTGCCCTTGTGCTTGTCTTTACCTTGGTCCTTGCTTTGGTTCTTTTCCTTGAAGTAGAACATGTGACATTGGTTTTGCCCAAAGGGGATACATGGTTTTCTTGAGTTACATTCTTTGGATAGTACTTTGCTCTTGGAGGTGACTCAGTATGCTTTGTCCTTTGATAGTTCATGCTTTGGTGCTCCAACATTCTTTCCTCCTCTTGCAAAGAGGTGATGACGTCCTCCAATGTGGGAAGTGGGTCTTTCTCCTTCAAGAAATGACAATTTGATTGTATGTAATGGCAATAAATCATGTGGGACTGCCACCTTATCCTCTTCATTAACCTGGGCTTCAAAGCAAGCAAGTTAACTAGACAAGCTTTTTAGTTTATCATGCTAGATAGCTCCTTTCCTTCTTTTAAAGGCCATACAATTTCATTTCTATCTTTTGCTCCAAAAATTCTCTCAAAGGTATGCCAATCTTGAAGGGATGGTGTGTAGTCTATTTTTTGTATGGAGATTTCATCAAGGGCATTGACAGTTATACCTAGGCTTGTTCATCTTTGATTTGGTTTTGATATGTGGATATCCTAGTGGGTACATTCTTCCCTTTGTCTACAAGTTTTAGTAAGCCCCAAAGGATTAACTTTTTGTTCATTAAGTAGCATTTCACCTTGGTTTGCCATGCATGGAAACCTTATCGATCAAACATATGTAGGCTCTCTTTGCTCACATGTGTGAGAAGCTCTCTTGTGAGTGTCTAATCCCTTTATAATATGAGAATCAATGTCTTTTTCAAAACGATTAAAGAAGACATCTCAAAATTAAATTTGATTATTAATGACTCATGGATTGAAGGGCTAATGTGATTTAGAAAGGGTTACTAGTAGTTGTAAAATTGTACATGTAAAGCCTCTAAATTGGCCAACTTGATTCTCACTATGTAGTGCTCCAATTAGGATGAAAATGCAAATGAGTGATGGTCCCCCGCTTGGGATGACCTGGGGGTTATACGGAATTGGAAAATATCTAACTACAATAAAATAAGCACTATATGTTTCATGTACAATTTGATTTGCATGTACAAAGTAGATGGAATTTTTTTTGTCATTGGATTTTAGTAAGATTTGTATGATGTTGTAAATAGAGAAGAGACCTTGTTATTTGATTTTCTATGTATTGTGCAATTTAGTTTGCATTTATGTATTAGATTAGTATTTGATTCTTAAATATTTCTCTTTGTATGAAGAAAGAGGTATGCACTTATCCTATCTTGTTCTATTTTATTATTAATTAATGAGTTGTTGCTTCGATTTTTTATACCAAAGGGTTATGATTCTCTATAATATTTATCAAGTTTATATTTTAGCTTGTGAGATAGAAGTATAGTTTTGATAGATATCAAAGGATATGATTTTGATGACAAGATTATGATCTAATGATTTGTCTTAATTCTCTCCTAATTGCATATATCAAAGGTTGTAGGTTTGCATATAAAATGAGAATGACCAAAGAACCATCACTAAGTTTCCATGTATATAAGTGATGTTCTTAACTCCTTTTAAATCCATGGGATTGCATGAAAGCATCAAACCTTTGGTACCACTGCCTTGAGCCCTGCTTTAAGTCATAAAGTGCTTTTATGAGTTTTTATATAAGCTCCTCCATGGTAGGTTGTTCAAAACCTTTAGGTTGCATTATGTGAACAATCTTTTCAAGATCCCTACGAAGAAAAGTTGTCTTCACATCCATTTGGACAAGCTCCATCTCCTCAATTGCTATTAATCCAAGCATTGTGCATAGTGTAGTCATCTTAACGACAAGTGAGAAGAATTCATCAAAATCAACTCCCTTCTACAATTTGATTCTCTTAGAAACCAATCTAACCTCGCACTTAGGTTTATTATGTATAAAATTCTTCTTGTAAACCCATTTTCAAGGTAAGGCCTACTTGCCTTTCGGCAATTGAACCAAGTCCCATGTCTCATTATTGAAAATCGACTTATACTCTGATCGCATGGCCTGCTCCTTGTCATCCATTTACATGGATTCCTTATAACAAGATGGCTCACCGAAATCAATCAACATGACATAGTCCAACCCTACCTGAGATCGCTTAGGTGGATGTGAGGATCTACTAGATCGTCGCAAAAACTTGACTACTACTCGATGCCCTATCAATTTCAGCGCTACTAGTAGAAGATGCATCGATAGTCTTCTGAGTTTTCACAGATTCCAAGGTGTTGTCCTCAAATTTTCTATACTCAAACCTCTTTGATAGGCTCTTTATACTCTTTGACTTGTTGAAGATAGCACATGAATCGTGAATCACTTTACGAGATTCTAGGTGCCAGAGGCAATATCCTCTCTCTCCATCTACAGCATAACCGATAAAGATACACTTATGTGACTTTGGATCAAACTTTTCTGGAGCTCTTTGATCACATGTGTATATATTTCACTTTCAAAGACACGCAAATGATCATAATGCGGCTTCTTACCATACCACATCTCCTCTAGGATTTGATAATTCAATGGCGCACTAGGCAACATGCTAATGATGTGTATTGCTTTCAATATTGCCTCTTTCTAAAAACCTTGAGGTAGATTCGTCAAAGAAAGCATGGTTGTGATTCGCTCTTGAATTGTTTGATTAATCCTTTCTGCAACTTGACTTTGATTAGTTGTTTAAGGTGCAGTAAGCTACTTCTTAATACTTCTCTTACTACAAAAATTCTCAAACTCCTTGATGTGTACTCTCCCCATAATCAATCTTCAAGCTTTTGATCGTCTTGCCAAATTGGTTCTCTACCAATGCTAAGAATTTGTGAAAAGTAGAGAAGATTTAATACTTATGACACAAAGGATAAACCTCCACCTTCCTAGTGGAAGTTGTAAGTTAGTACTGGACCGCAAATAGCTAACTCTCTCTAGAGACTAACTTGGTTAGCATAGGATCGCAAATGTCGCTATGAACAATTTCAAGTGGCTGCAAATGCTTCATATTCAATGGCGATGAGGTATTCCTAGGTTTTTACCATACAATGCTCACACATAGAAAAGTATGAATAACTTAACATAGGGAAGTAACCAAAATCTGCTAAGTTTTTAATTCCCTTTTGGCTCATATGGGCTAGCCAGGTACGTCACAACTCAGTAGATGACAACTCGGCTATGGATAAATAATCCTTTTTTACATATGAGATGAACATCCAATAAAGTGTTCCATACTTCTAATCTTTGAAAGTCACAAGATTTTCCTTCCTGCTCGAACATGAACCATTTTCAAATGTGGTCATGTAATCCAAGTCTTCAAGTTGATCAGTAGATATTAAACTCTTTGCTAATTTGGGACATGTCTGGCATTCTTGACTATGAATTCCGTGCCATTATGTAATAGTAGCTTGATGTCTCCAACACCCTACCTCAAGATCATATGAATCACTTAGATTCACTTCACCACGAGCATGTGCATAGATAAAGAACGATTCTATGAGGTGTCACATGGAAACTAGGTCCAAAATCTATGACCCAATTGTGATCAAAGCGAGCTAGCATCTTGTGTGCAATAAGAGCATGTGTACTAAGATCTACTATAGAGAATAGAACATATGAGGAAGCTGGACCTCAAGCACATCTAAAATCTCAAGCGAATTTAGCACACTAAGTTCCTCAATCTTAGCTTTTGCCCTTTCCATCATTGTCAAATTTCTTGCTATTTTGAGACTTTTTCTTGTTTTTTTGCTATGCATGACAATCTTTCTTTAAATACCCTTTCTTGTGGAAATGATAGCACTCAACATCAAGCAAATAACCTTTAGATTTTCAACAAGAATTCTCACAATCTTTTTCTTTTGGCACATTTATGAGTGTGACCGCTCTATCCTTTGTTACTAGTAATATACACTTCTCAATCCAAATGTCGATATAAAGCTTTTGATATGAAGCTCGAAGAATCCATTCTCAAACTCTTGGGTCCGATCCTCATCGAGAGTGCGACGATGGCCGTGATGTTTAGGCTCCCTTGCCAAAGCCTAGTCGTAGGCGTAGGGGCACACTCGATGAAGTGTGGGGCCGGTCCGTGTAGGGGCCACACTAGTACTAGGTGTAGGGTCGATCGTAGTAGGTCTAGAGGAACCTGTTATCCAAAGGTTCTGTGCCGTCGCAATCTGCTTTGGTGTGAACTGTGTCAAAAAGGAGCCCATCTGCTCGGGTGACATGCCGGTTAGAGTGACAAGAAAACTAAAACTAGAAGAGTGTATCATTGTCATCGGCCATGGCTATAGATACAAAAATAACACCCACAAAATATGTTAGTTTACAGAAGAAACGCTTAGTCAATACAAATAACAAATAAACAAAACTGCAACACAAATGAATGAATCTAAAGTGTATTTAGACTAATAAAAAGAGTTCCACAAAAGAGTTCCTAGCAAAAATCATCAGTTAATTTCTCATCTTCTATGAGATCTGATGCACTAAAGATGTCTATCTTAATATGTACTTCTGCATCTTTGTTATCAAACTCTATTTCTTCATCGCTCTCTGCATCAGCTTTAGTATTTGACACCTCAAATCTAGGTTCAGGCATATGCTCACCACTCAAAATCCAAACTTATATCATTCGTCGGCCCTACACTTTGTTCATGAATCACCTCTTTGACCTCAATGTCCAATCCTTGCTTGCTCCATGGAGCAACTTGAATAACATAGAGCCATTGGAGTTTAAATAGATCATTTTTATCATGTTCTCTCCATAGTGGATGTAGTGTGAACACAACTTGTTCACAGTGTTGCGGAAGTACGAATGTATCCCGCGCATCCATAAAAATTTGTGCCAATCGTGGGATAAGACCATTAAGATTGTCATCTCTCGTAAAAGTTGTTTTTAAACATCGCATGCACCCAGTGGGATTCTTGAATGAAGATATAGTCTTCTTCACTTGTTGCTCTTTTGCACGACTCAAAACCCATGGACCTTCTGGTATAAAAAACTTTCGATTGGGTTTAAGTCGAGGCCACATCTCTGGCATTCGACCCACAGCAGCCTGCAAGTCATCTCTTTGGGCCTTGGTCTCCCTTTTTCGAGTAATAGTTTTCCATATGATCTTTCCCACATTCTTGAAGATGTGCATTGGGTCGAGCAGATGATTAATCAACAAGTCACTCCGGTACGGGAGTTCATGGAAAATAGAAAGTCTTTTCATTCCAGGTGGCATGAAATCTCTCCTCTCCAGCCACATGTTTTCCAATCGCTCACTTTTAGTGGATGCATGTTGAGGCGTGCAAAAAAAACTTGGTGGCCTCTACACCAAGACAATGCACAGGGACCTCATCAAGGGAGGGCAAAAAAACCTTTTGAGAAGACTAGGTGATAGGAAAAAAGGCCCAAAATAAGTATTTTTCCACAAAAATGACTCCAATATGGGTCCCAAAAGGTTCCATCCAAAATTTGAGGGTAGGTGGCAAGGGGGGGGCGTGGAGGGGGTCCTAGGGGGGTTTACTTATGATATGGTATCCATACTTTTAGAAAACTATTGAGAAAAATGATTAAAAGGCTTGTTTTTTTTATTTTTCTTCTGAGCCAAAGGGGAAGGTGGCCCACATCACATGCACCTTGCTTTGGAGTCTTCCATTATGCACCACATGAGATTGACACCTCAAGATACCGCAAGGGCCCATGATGTCACCAAGCATCTTATCTGTACACAGGGAAATTTCTAAATAGAAAATCTTGGAATGGTGGATCCTGCCACTTGATCTTCACTCTTTCGCCAAGTAACATTAACTCCCATTCCCTTTACCGTGGGGTTCACCAATCCATGGAACTCATTCCCATGTGAAGCTCATGCATGCGGAAAAAATCGAGTCATGATTAGGCAGCATCCCCCAAGCGTATCCTCTCAACTAGCTATAATTTTTTGTCCGCACTAGCATCATGCATGGAGCTCGAAGCCTTCAAAATGCAAGATGAAATTTTTTTTTATTTCTCTTTCTATTTTTTTGGTTTTTTTTTCTCTTGGCTATGTACAAGTGACGACTTCTTGGGGGGTCGTGAAAAGCATGCATCGTATAGCCCTCCCCTGATGGCTGGAGACATTCATGTCTCTAGCCTGTGTCCCAATTTGAAAGGTTATCAACAATGTATTAAAAAGTGTCAGCACACTTCTCAACTAGTCTGCAATTGTATGGTTTAAGCCGCCATCCATTTACTGGGGTATGATGCAAATTTCCATCCAGATCTCCTAGCCTATAACTTCCATTTAGGAACTTTTGCACTACCACAAAAGGCCCCTCCCATTTCAACAAAAACTTACCATCCTTCCTATGGTCGAATCGGTTGTCATACCGCAGCACAAGAGATCCCTCTTTGATACCTTTCTTTATCAACTGGCTATTGAACTTTTTTCGTCGCTTCTCTGCCTGTGTAGCATAATGTTGAATTGCCGATTCTCTATCTAGTTCTAGCCGCTCCAAGTCGATGATTCGTTGCTCCACCTTCTTCTTTTGATCATTCTCATGGTAGGCTTTTAAAACTCGTAGACTTGCCAACTCTACCTCTATGGGTAGAAGAGCCTCTTGCCCATACACTAGGTGAAAAGGGGTGTACCCCAAAGAGGTCTTGAAAGATGTCCTGTAAGCCCAAAGTGCTGCTTCTAAGTGTTTGTCCCATGCCTTTGGGTGCATATGCACTTGCTTAGTGATAATTGTACAAATAAGGCCATTCACCTTCTCAACTAGCCCATTACATTGAAGATAATAAGGAGTAGAGTGCCTAAGCTTTATCTGCAATTTTTCCATTAATTCCCCTACTAGATCTGCTCGAAACCCAGGTCCTCTATGAGATAGGATCTCCAAAGGTGTACCAAACCTGCAACAAATGCACTCAAAGATGAACTCACCCACATCTTTGGCAACGATCCTCCTAGTAGAGCGTGCCTCTACCCATCTAGTCATGTAGTCAACCCCATGAGGACATACTCCTTTCCAGAATGCGTGCATGGTAACGATCCCACATCTTTGGCAACGATCCTCCTAGTAGAGCGTGCCTCTACCCATCTAGTCATGTAGTCAACCCCATGAGGACATACTCCTTTCCAGAATGCGTGCATGGTAACGATCCGATTGCATCAATACCCCATTTTTCAAATGGGCCATAAGCTGAGATAGGACTGTGCTTCTCATAGGCTAACCTCCTAAGACCAGCCTTTTGACAAAACTCACAAGTGCGGCAATAGTGCTGCACATCTCAGTGTAGACTTGACCAAACAAAACCAGCTTGGAGAATCTTCCTACTAGTGATTTCTTGAGCAAAATGCCCACCACACACTCCCTCATGAAAACTACTTAGAATTCCCTTGATCTCTTTGGTAGAAGGCACTTTTCTGAACAGTGCATCCTTTCCTCTACGGTACAAATCTTCATTCACTATGCAGTACTTGGTAGTCTTCCTAGCTAGCCATCTCCGTTCATTGAGACTCATGTGCTTAGGATCCTCGCAGTGCTCCAAGAAATAGAGAATGTCCTCTAGTTCTTCTTTGCCTTGAAATAGTGGGACCTTTACAGTGACAGCCCCAAACATGACACTCTGCAACTCTTCTGTAGCCAACGCATCTGCTTCTTTGTTCTTCTCCCTCGGCACAAAGTGGATTTGTGCACTCTCAAACTTCCTCATTAGAGATTTGGCCTCTCTCATTTTGGTAGCTAGTTTGTCACTCTTACAAGCCCACACCCCTATCATTTGTTTCACTATCACATGGAATCACCATAAACATTCAACCTAGTTATGCCACAGGAGAGACACCATTGTAACCCCAAGGTGAGAGCCTAATACTCTGCCTCATTATTAGAGTGAGCCTCTTCCAGCTGAAACCCTTTGCAAAAAAACTTTTCTCCCAAAGGATTTAACACAAAAATTCCTACTGACGCTCTATCTTTTACCCGTTTGTAGGCACCATCAAAGTATAAACTGTGAGCCTCCAAAAGAAGCTTAGGTCTTTCATAGCATCGTTGTGCTAGCACATCTTCTAGGCATGCCCTAGTAGTTCTCTCCACTTGTAGTGTGTAATCAAACTCCTGTAGCTAGCTGCACCACCCATTTTGCTATCCTTGGGGATAGTTCCATGTGTTGCAAAGCATACGGGAAAACATCCTCAGTTTTGGTAAGCACAACAAACCTTTTTGGTAACAAGTAAGCCCTAAAATTTTCCACCGCAAATTTAAAGGCCAAGACCAACTGTTCTGTAGAGGTGAAGCCCTTCTCCGCTACAGTCATAACTCTACTTACAAAATACACAGGTCTCATCAAGAGTGTCTTTGGGTCCTTTTGCATCAAAAATGCCACCAATGCCTCGCAGCCAAGGCTAGGGTTGACATAGAAGGTCTCCTCCCAGCAAGGTTGCAAGACAATAGGTAAAGATCCCATAATTTTCTTAACCTCCTCAAAACACCTGTCACTATTCCCATCCCATGCCAAGGTAGCTTGCCTTGTGAGTTGCTGCAGTGGATAGATTGCTTGTGAAAGAAGATGATGAAGCGACTCAAATAGCGTACCTTTTTCAAAAATGATACCAATTGTTTAATGTTTGAAGGTGAAGGCAGAGCAAGGAGTGACTTCACTTTCTCGGGATCAGCTTATATCCCTTTCTCAGACACTACATGACCAAAAGAGTTACCTTGGATTCCCCAATGTGGCACTTATCCTTGTTGAGTTGCCCTCCCAACTAAGCTAGTCGTGTAAACCCTCAAGTGTAATGCTCTAGAGCTATATATGCAAAAGTCATCAATGAAGACTCTGATAGACTTACCAAAATAGAGCTGAAAAACCAAATTCATGAACCGCTGGAAGGTAGCTGGGGCATTAGTCAGGCCAAATGGCATAACCCTATATGCAAAACATCCCCATGGTGTAATAAAAGTCGTCAACCGCTGATCTTCATCTGCAATCCTTATTTGAAAATACACTGAATACCCATCACACACAGTATACCTCTCATGACATGCCACTTCATTCAAGATCTCATCTTGAAAAGGGAGAGGAAAATGATCCCTCTTTGAAGCAGCATTTAGTGGCTTGTAATCTACACACACTCTCCACTTACCATTTTTCTTCGAAATTACCACCACTGGGGATACCCATTCTGAATCCTCTATGGGACAAATGAACCCTGCTTTAAGCAGCCTCTTTACCTCCTTTAGCTGTGCGTCTTGTTGGACCACTCCAAGCCTCCTTAGCTTCTGCATGACTGGTCTAGTACCTTCCTGAAGCTGAATGCAATGTTGTGTCACCATGACCCCTTTGATGTGCTCATAATCTGTGATGAAAAGGCCAACATGTTTCTTTAAGACCTGTATGTAAGACTCCCTTTCCTCTTGAGGCAAGTCCTTGGCTAGCATGGTCTCTAGTCCTTTTTCATCTATTTCACCTTGGATGTCTTGGCTCTTCTCCTTCTCTGGATCTCGCAGCAGTATACCCATCACCTCTAGAGAGCTTGCCTCATCCTCGGACGTATGCTCATTAGATGAGGAGTAATCACTCGTACTCCACTCATCCGCAGAAGACTCTAGCTCTAGATTATGTTGCTAGTGCTTACCTTTAGCTCTCCTAGTGCTCACCATCTTGGACTAAGCCCCCCATATCTTAGGTGAGAGATGAAGGAGTTGTTGCCAAGTGATCTTCGGCCCTTGCTTACTAACATCTGCCACAAGGTCATATGGTAAAGATCCCACTCCAAGTGGAAAATCCTCCAAGCCAATGTGTCTCCTAGACCTATTTTTCCTTTTCTTTGCACCCTTGGGAGCTTGTGATGATCCTTCTTGAGGAACCTCTTCCCGCTCTGAGGCATCCATCTCATCATATTTGTGTCTCCTTACCCTTTTGATTGGCATTGTATCAGCTTCACTCACCTTTGCCTTCCCCTTATCTTTGCCATGGTTTAGGCTAATGACTGATACTGCCCTCTCTTCACCCCCAGGAGGGAGTGGGGGAATTTTCGCTGGTGTGAGTGGTGGTGGTGCCGAGGGCCTTATATCTGTATTGTTGGTGCCATGGGTGCGATAGGCCTTGCTTGTGGCCTATCAGGTGCAGGAGTTACTGGTTGTCGGGGTAGGCATCGTGGATTTCCATTCCCTTGGTGAGGAAAGGGGCAATAATACATACCATGACCTACCTGCCCACAATTGTAGCATAAATATTCCCTAGCTTGCCGTTGACCACCTTCACGATTAGCTCCATTGGCTGGTGGTGGGGGTCTTTGAACCAAGTTTAAGAAGAGGCTTTCCAACTGATTGGTAATCTGTTGCACTAGCTCCTGGTGTGCAATTTTGGGGTTGGTTGGGGCCACCCCTCCCACTGGCCTTGGCTGTTGTGCCATTGGTGGAGGCTCGATTCCTCCTCGCAGTTGAGCTTGGAACTGCAGCTTATGATTCTTCTCTCTTGCATGAAGAATGGCTTGATCATAGGAAGTTGGGAACTTCCCTTTCACTTTTTCTTGCAGGATCGGATAAAGTCCTGCTAAAAAGCAGTCCTTCTTAAGACAATTAGGTGCCCTTTCTCCCTCGCCTAAGGAGGATGACCACTTCTCCCAGAGCTTGAGAAAGTGATCTTCGTATGCCTTATAATTATTTGGCAAAGACTGACGGAGTTCTTGAAGTTGTCTCCATATTTCATCTGGGGATTCTTGATGTTGATAGTTGCTGAGAAAAGTCATCTTTAATCTCTCCCAATCCTCTCTCACGTCTGGAGGGAGCATCTGGTACCAAGCCTTGGTCCCCCTTCCACAAAACCAGTGGGAAGGCCTTGACCTTAGTAGCTTCCTCATCTCATCCGGATACCAAGAAGGCCATTTCTAGATTGTCTAGAAAATCAGAGGCGACTTCACCCGGCTGCCCATAAAAGTTTGGAAAAGCCATCTGCTCAAGATCTCAAAATTGCAACACCCCCTTTCTTTTTTGAAATCTTTATATATATATATAATGATTTGAAAATCACAATGGTTTGTACAACGGGTTGGAACTAAGTTTAATGATCAAGGAGCTAGAACAAAATGAAAATAGATACATCAAATGAGTGATGATAATCCAATAGAAGCGGGATAATAGGATGTGGGGATCTAAGGATTTCATCTAATACTTGGGGTCCAAACAAGAAGACTATTTTTTACTGGTAGAAAATTTTCCTATCGACATATATGTTCACATGCATATGACGTAGGAAGCTAAAAGAAAAAAATTACGGCCCGTTATCCATGATTACATGGTAAAAACTTACTTACTGCAGTCGCACCTTCTTGGCCTTGACAAGGTTGTATATCCACAATAGATCACAACCCTTCATGACTTCCACCTTACCAAAATCCTCAGCTACCATCACATAGGGAGTGGTGACGACATCACATAGGGAGTGATGACGACGTGCTTGACAACTTTGAGGTTTTTTGCTAATAACAATTGCAGGTAGTTGCCGTAATCAAACTGTTGCATGAAGAGAATTGCATTTAGGTGTAAAAATCTCCCCCAATCCACTCTATTGCATCTATGGCGGACAACTTCTTTAAGATGAGTTGCAAGGGAAGAGCAGGGAGGCTCTCAACCCGCTCTCCAAAGCACCGATGAGAGTAGCCGAACCACTCTTCCTTTGGACATGGAAGTTCCCTTGATGTCCTTGCTTCGGGGTTGACAAAGTGTATTGGTTGCACTCGCATACATGCCGCAAAACATGCGACCTTACATAGCTTTGCCTCAGAGGACGACCTCCATGGTAGCCTGGGTGCAATCTTTGCTACTACTTTTGAAATAGGCTTTGAAGTTGAAGCACCCGCACTGCCAAGTGCCTCCTTCCCATTGTGTACCATGTACTTTCAAGCTTGTTTAGACGCTTCCTTTCCTTTCACTTGTGCAACACCCTTGGGACACTTAGGAGTGGTTATGGATCTCTTCTTCTTTGAGGATTCTTTAGGAAAAAGAGGTTTTACTACTCTCTTTCCTCCCTTGATGTAAACGCACTTGTCACTATGGATGTCGATGTAGAAAACCTCTGCCTCGAGTGTGCTTGTCAAGGTTTCTTCACTCATTTGCAAGAAAACTAAAGGCTTAGCAAACCTCCTCAGTGGGGGCACCATTTAATGAGGCGTGCAAAAAAAACTTGGTGGCCTCTCCACCAAGACGATGCACACGGACCTCATCAAGGGAGGGCAAAAAAACCTTTGGGGCACCACCTAGCTAAATTTGCGGCTAGGAAGAAAAGTGAGAATCAACACAGTACACATGCACAAAGGCATTGGGATACGCACTCATGTTGCAGCCTCATCAGGCTAACTTCTAACACCCAAGTGAGAATGCACATGCAAAAGAAATCCAAATGGAAGGGTGATGGTATGAGGAAACCACTCTTGTGTTGTGAGAGGCTTGAAGGGGTGCCTATTCAAAACCTCTCTTGACCAACTCTATCAAATGGATGCAATGGGAAGGGAAATTGTGTGGTTGAGAGAGAGAGAGAGAGAGAGAGAGAGAGAGAGAGAGAGAGAGGAGAATAAGAAGAGAAGGTAATATAAATATGTTGGAGGGTGGGGAGAATGAAGGGAAGAAGGATCAATGACA
Organism: Adiantum capillus-veneris; assembly: GCF_014529385.1. NCBI lineage: Eukaryota > Viridiplantae > Streptophyta > Polypodiopsida > Polypodiales > Pteridaceae > Adiantum > Adiantum capillus-veneris. The sequence continues at coordinate 71,784,559 of NC_140933.1, forward strand.
ATATAATGCAATGCTTCACTATAGTCTCAAGCCTCCATAATCTGCGACATACTCACCCATACTCTACGCACATACTCACAAGCAAAGAGTCTAAACATTATGAAATCTTCAATGTGGAGTGGATTAAGGGTGAGCATCACAACTCCATCAAAGGGGAGGTTGCAAGTAGCAAAGCTCACACACAAATCTAACTTGCTAATGACTAGATATACATAGAACTCCGCCTCCCAATACACTAGTGGTATCCTAGTGTTGCACTCAAGTACTTAGTGAAGGAAATATACAATGTGGAGGGCCCCCTTTGGCTGAGATTGGGGTTCTTTATATAGATTTTCTTGCATGATTATATTTAGGGATAATCACAATTTACAAGGTTAAACCAGGGGGGGGCAAACGCCACCACCTTGTCCTTGTGGATGCTTGTCCTAGAAGCTTCTCGTTGCTACTTGTAATGGTGCTTCTTCATCATCCACTTGCAGAAATTTTATTTACCCTTGAGCCTTTGAATATATTGAGTTCTCATCTCACCATTGTTGGTGGAGGGAAGTGATCAATGAGGCATAGTTAAGAGGTAGATGTATATATATGAGAATGAGTGAGAGTGGGAGGTGAAGAGATGGAGTTTTATGGTTGATTTGAGTGGGGTGAAGTGGGATTTGTGATGAAAGATAGGAATTCATAATACTTGTGTAATTGTGTGTGTAGTTAACTATAGTGTGTGAGTGTGTGTGTGTGTGTGTGTGTGTGTGTGTGTGTGTGTGTGTGTGTGTGTATAGTTAACTAGTGCACATCCTTACAAGGAAAGGGAAGGTGATGAAGTGCAGTCATAGAAGCTTGGGAGGGTTGATTAGGAATGAAGAGTGAAGGTAGTTTTGTGCAAAACTAAGTGTGTGTGTGAGCAAGAACGTGAAGAGGGCAAGATAAGAGAAGACTAGGTGATAGGAAAAAAGGCCCAAAATAGGTGGTTTTTGACCAAAATGGCTCCAATATTGGTCCCAAAGGGTTCCATCCAAATTTTGAGGGTAGGTGAAAAGGGGGGGGCGTGGAGGGGGTCCTAGGGGGGTCTACTTATGATATGGTATCCATGCTTTTAGAAAACTATTGAAAAAAATGATAAAAAAGGCTTGTTTTTCTTATTTTCCTTATGAGCCAAAGGGAAAGGTGGTCCACATCACATGCACCTTTCTTTGGAGTCTTCCATTATGCACCACATTGGATTGACACCTCAGGATACCTCAAGGGTCCATGATGTCACCAAGCATCTTATTTGTACACAGGGAAATTTCTAAATAGAAAATCTTGGAATGGTGGATCCTGCCATTTGACCTTCACTCTTTTCCTAAGTAAAATTAACTCCCATTCCCTTTACCATGGAGTTCACCAATACATGGAACTCATTCCCATGTGAAGCTCATGCATGCAGAAAAAAACCGAGTCATGATTAGGCAGCATCCTCTCAACTAGCTATAATTTTTTGTCCGCACTAGCATCACGCATGGAGCTGGAAGCCTTCAAAATGCAAGATGAATTTTTTTAAAATTTTTCTCTTTCTTTTTTTTTTTTGGTTTTTTTCCTTTTGGCTATGTACAAGTGACTACTTCTGAGGGGTCGTGAAAAGCATGCATCAATGTCATGTTTGCACTTGTTTGGTCCATGTAGCTCATGTCCTTCAGGCAAAGATCTACCATGCTCCTCGTAAATTGTCTTGCTCAAATGCTCAGAGCGGTGGAAGCCAAGTCGAGGACCGCATTTTGGACATGCATGATTGCCCAAGCCTGAAAAATCACAAAATTAAAATATAAAAACGTTGGCATAGCCAGAAATAACATGTGTGTGAGGATTTCAAAGGCACTTACTTGAACACTCACCGAAGCCTATTGGCCAATCATGCATGCTCCACATGAGAATGCCTTGTACATGTACATTCCGTCATAAAATTGGTTGGGACATGTCAACCTCTATCCATCTCTCCCTCTCTCTTTCTATGTCTCTCTCTCTCTATCTTTCTTCTCAAGTTTTTTCCTATTTTATTTACATCCTATTTCTTTATATATCTCTGTCACAATCCATTTGCCAACAAATCTACGTACCTCTTACATCCATTTGCAAACAAAGCAAACAAGTTTGCAATGACATGTGACAAGATTGCATCTACTTCACTAAGCAACCTACGTAAAAAAATCGTCAATAATAATTCCTATTGCATCAATAGGTCAAATGAATGAGGTATGTGCACTTCTTAATCTCCTAATTTTTCTATCTTTATGCATGTAAGTGTGTGTGTGTGTGTGTGTGTGTGTGTGTGGGTGTGGAGTAGAATACAATAGGGAAAGAGGAGGGGGAATGTTTTGTGATTACCTTAAAAAGTTGTAGATATAGCTGACCGTTAGGTTGAGCATCCTATGACAATTGCGGTAAGCCACCTTCAAAGACTCCTTCGCAAAAAAACAAAAACTCCTTCATAACGAACCAAAAATGTGTGTGTGTGTGTGTGTGTGTGTGTGTGTGTGAGAGAGAGAGAGAGAGAGAGAGAGAGAGAGAGAGAGAGGGAGAAGGTGGGGAGAGATAGACAAGGGAAAGAGAGGTAGAAGGTGTGGGTGTGGGACATGCAGTAGGGAGCTCGAGGGGGACTTGGTGCAGGTGCGATGGCAAAGAAAAAAGACCAAAGTATGCCGTAAAAATGCGGCATACTCTGCCCTTCTTTCTTTTTTAGATGCCAGTGATTTCCGCACATATTACCACGGATATTTAAGTGTCTATTACCGCATAACGTCATTTCAAATGGATTCAAACATATCCGAGGTAGCAAGGGGGGAGGGGGGGGAATCTAGGATACCTTGCCCTTCAACGTGCTTTGCCAAGCTTCCCCTATTGCATTTGCAATTATTACCTTGTTATGCACTAATATTGCCCAATTTGTTTTCCATGCCTTCGCTAATTCCTGAAGCAATGCACCTTAGTTTCAAGGCCAATTTTTCCCAAAAGCTTCAGATCTGAAATCCAATGCTACTCAGTTCTTGCTTTTTGCACTTTTGAAGGTTCAAGGCCAATTTTCGCCAATAGCTTCAAATCTGAAATCCAAAGCTACTCGATTCTTGCTTTCTTGCACCTTTCATGGTTGCCCGATTTGCTTTGATTTACTGAGGTTCAACAAAATTCCCACATCCTGCTTATGGCCAATTCCATAAGCTCTCAAAGCTTTGCAATTTGCTTTCCTTTTTGCCTTCCAAGCTTCACATGAAGCTCTCATTGCTATAAATCCGCGATTTCCTTTGCTCTATGGCCATCATCGCATGCACGGGGAGGGACACAAGGTTGGGTAAGACATGGCTCTAATAACAATTGAAAGGGTGGCGGTGTGCCCATAAGAGTGTGCATGCAGGAAGTAGAAGAAGAAGAGGGAAGCTTTTGCGAGAAACACCACACACATCACGAATAGTGTGTGTTTCCTTTATTGCATTATGTATTATGTATATAGAGTAAATAGTTAGTGACTTAGTGTATATAGGGTGTTGGTCACGGGCGGGTGGCCACAAGCTTTTACCCCAACAAGGAGACAATATATATGGCTTGTTTAAAAAGCCAAGAATTAATTGATAACTGCATCGTGTGGCATTGCCTTTTGCCATGCTGACACAAGGGTGTGCAACTTTAGTCATGCGAGGGAGATAGTGCCACTAGGCACACTTTCAAGAGCTCATTCAAATGGAGGGACGGTAGCTTTGCCTTCTATTCAAGTTCATGGAAATATGTATCCATCTCTAACATTTTCCTTACCTTCATGTCTCCCTTTGTTCTTGCAATCTAGCCTACTCACCATGGATGCCACCACATGCCCCTAAGTGTTCATGAGAAGTCGCTCATTGAATAATAAGGAGGAGCTAATGTATGTTCAAGGAAAGACAACATGGGCCTCAAGGCTCTGACTGTGGAGAGGAGTTAAGAAAGGTTAAATAAGATTGTTGAGATAGTGATTTAGAGTAATTATATAATGTGTATGGATATATACTCATAGAAATTTAGAGAAGATTAGAGAGAGAGAGAGAGAGAGAGAGAGAGAGAGAGAGAGAGAGAGAGAGGAGGAGGAGGAGGAGGGAGAGAGATTGAGAGAGACGACAATTAAGAGCCGATAGATATAGATTGACTTAATTCCAAAAATCCAGTAATCCAATCATAGAACAATAAAAGATGCACAAAATTCTATCAGCATACACTTTGAGGGATCAAAGAAAAACCTTAAAGCAAGTACAATTCGTTTGTGTAGCGTCAATCCGCCTTGAAAACCTCCAATTATGACAACCTAACCGTTTGCTAGCTTTTACTTCAACCCAAGAAAAACTTGTGGGATGATTGCTTCAACTATTCTCTGAGGTGGCCACTTTCAAACATGTATCATATCATGTGAGTTCACATGAGAGGATTATTAATACTACTTTTATGTACAATTAGGGGGCAGGTGATTATTTAAATAGGCCCATAGTGTAAATATAACATGTGCATTAAAGGATAATTAATATTCTATTAAACACACATGTTATAGGTAGCTTTTTTTGAGTGAGCACCTTGGGCAATCATTTGATTGTTGATTAATTGAGAGAGAGAGAGAGAGAGAGAGAGAGAGAGAGTACTAAACTCGCCTTATTACCCAAAATAGTGAAACCAAAATTTGTTTTGCATTTTTTGTCTACCATGCAACTTCGCCAATTTGGCCCACCATCTGAAGACTACAAGCACTCATGGCATTGTGAGTGCTCATTAAACATACATGAAAATACCATTTAAAATGGTCCCCAATAAGGACCATTTAAAACCCAATCGGGTCTCAAAAGCAACTGGCTTGACCTTGCCCTCAACATCTATCCTATTGGAATCATTTTTGGCATTCATATAATCCTTTTTACCACTTGTAATTGTATATGGCATACATATTTGGCAATGTACTGCCATTCTCAAACTTCAATTTCAAAATTTGTACCCCATCAAACCTAATAAGTGAACTTGTTCCAATTACAAACACAATGAAAACAACATCCAAATATAATATTTGGCATACAGAGCAAAACATCATTTGACTTTGATTTATAATACTAATCATAGCCCAAGAAAAAATAGAAATGGAATTGTACTCTATTTTCAACCAGGCACACAAAGTGGCACGATATTCACCCCCTCTGAACCTACACATCCTCCAGCATGGACCAACCTCAAAACTTATCCCAATCCATAATTTTATCAAATACATCATTCTCATCATCCAAATCATAATCCTCTTCAACCAGTTTTTTTGATTCTTACATCTTGAAGAGGTTAATTTAACACGCTTGCCTACAATATGTCTCTCCAATGCCATCCAACTAGCATAACAAATAAGTAGCATTGTCATCATGAAGAGCAAACCACCACTTGACCATTTTTTGGATGGTTGTGTACTTATTATCAAGGCATATATAATTAACCAAATCCCAACCTCCTTCTTGAATTGCATTTGATCTCAACCTATGTCACTTATCAAAATCCCTAGGTTCTTTAAATGGGCATCCTTCAACTTTGCCTTTTCCACTTCAATTTCTTCACTCCTCTTTTACAAGTGATGTATCCTTGAAGCAAGTAGACCCTCTTTGCTCAAGCCCGTTCTCGAGGTAAAATACTCCAAGTTATCACTACCTCTTCCACAGGTATTATATGCTTCTCTACATACATCAAGTATTTTGGCATACAACCTCTAACCACCCGCAAACCATATGGTAGCAACCTAGGCCATTCCCTAATGTATCCTTTACATGACTTTTCCAATTCTTTGATGATAGGAGCTACACCCTTTAATGCTTGTCGTTGCCCTCAAGGTTATAAGTAGTAGTAAGAGCTAACTTAATTCCCATACAAGCAAACAAATCCATGATATCAATAAAATAAAATTCACCTTTGTCAGCAATAATCTTATAAATGCAACCATGCTTGCATATAATATCCTCAAGAAAAATTCACATAATGCACTCGTAGCTTTGGTTCTCAAAGCCCTTCCTTCAACCTAGAATCTTCCCTTGCAAGCACAATGTACCTCATCTTCCATACACCTACATGCATAATAACCAAATCCACAACCCATTAAAATGCACAAACCACCACGATGGCTTATGTTTGATAAATTTGATATGTACTAGAAGTTTTCACAAATTGAACCACATGCCCTTTTGAAATGAAGGACAACTACGTAAGCTCCGACAATAAAAAATTCCTAAGGTAACACTTTCTTTCAAAGCTATAGTTTAAAAGAAATAAGGCCTCTAACACTAGAGGAGAAGCATGTATCCCTTCAACATTGGAGGGGATCAGGGATTTTATATTCACGTAATCAGGTGTTTTTTTTTTGTGATCACAATATTAATTAACAAAATTCTCAATTCGCAACTCTTCTTATTCACAAAAAATGACCATGTGACTTGAAGGCTTCCAGACAGTTCGGTCAGTTTTGAACACCGGTATAGAGCCCTAGCCCTCCAGGACCCTTCAGACAACATTAGGGGCCCTTCGGGTAGCATAAGGGGCCCTTTAAATAAAATCAACACCACCCTGCCGAAAGTGATATGTAGGCAAAAAGAAAAAGCAATAGAGTGAAATTGGTGCAATGATGAGGAGCACTCCATTCCAAAAATAGAAATGAGCCCCAAGCACTTGCACCACATAAACCCTCCACAAGGATGGTGCCTATCCAAACCTCTTTCTAGGGGGAGGATATACACCACCAAGGGAGTTAACTAGTCATAAAATACAAGGACGCTCATGTAGTGATGAACTACAATCCATTCCAACAATAGAAATCAGCCCCAAGCACTTGCGCCACCTAAACCCTCCGCAAGAATGCTTCTTACCCAAATCTGCTTCTAGACAGATAGACACCGAAGGGAGGTAACTAGTTGTAAGATATAAGGACACCAATGTAGGGATGAGGAGTGCCCGATTCCAACAATAGAAATGATCCTCAAACTCTTGCACCACCTAAACCATATGCAAGTATATTCCCTAGCCAAACATGTTTCCAAGTGGACTTAGGAGAGGTAAATATGCACAAAATACAAGTACACTAGTGTAATGATGAGGAATGTTTCATTTCAACAATAAAAATGAGCCCCAAGCACTTGCACCACCTAAAGCCTCCGCAAGAATGCTTCTTACCCAAACCTACATATAGACACCAAGAGAGGTAATTAGTTGTAAAATACAAGTACGTTGGTGTAGGGATGAGAAGGGCTCCATTCCAACAATAGAAATGATCCCCAAGCACTTGCACCACTTAAACCCTCCAGGAGAATGTTTCCTACCCAAACTTGCTTCCAGGCAGATAGACACCCAAGGGAGGTAACTATTCATGGACGTCCTTATTGGAAAAAAAAGATGCAAAAAAGTACATGATAAAGCTCAAGGATAAATCTCAACTTCTAGCTCTAGCGAGGACTCTAGAGAGTGTGCCAAAAGGGGTGTCTTAAAGGATGGTCCATTTTCTATATAGGGCCCTCTAAATGTGGTGCCCCTTTGAAAATTTGGAGCTAATGTCGAGCCTGTCGGGCTACTAAGGGGGTCCAGTGGACCTTGGTGGGCAAATCAAATATCACGGTGGGCAAACGAGAACTCTTGATTCCTTTTGGCACACTCTAGAGAGTGTGCCAAAAGGGGTGTGTGAAAGGATGGGCCATTTTTTATATAGGGCCCTCTAAATGTGGTGCCCCTTTGAAAATTTGGAGCTAATGTCTAGCCTGTCGGGCTACTAAGGGGGTCCAGTGGACCTTGGTGGGCAAATCAAATATCACGGTGGGCAAACGAGAACTCTTGATTCCAGCCAGTCAATGTGAATTTGATGTTATTAACACTCTCACGGGGTGTTAATCACATGAGTTATTACCACTTCACACTTCACGTGATGATGTGAATGTAATCCCTGGAGGGGATAAAGGTGAGGGAAGGACACATGCACTACGATATTAGGAATTATGTGGAGAACGGTGCCAACTCCAACCCATACATGTGTATGAAAGTTTTTGTTTTTCTATGGCACAAGCATCTCTATACACAAAATGCATCCTTTTGCATCCCTAAAGATTATATCTACAAATTATTTTCCTTCACACATCAATTGAGTCTGAAGTCCAATTGTGTGGCAAGGTCATAGAGATTTTGAGAGAAGGTTCAAGTAGAGACTCTACAAAGTCTCAAGAACAACCAATGAACGAGGTAAAAGATAACTAATACTTTTCTTTTCAATTCATACCATCTACACATCAAAGCCCGAGCAAAGACGAAGGGTTATTTTCCAACCACAACTACTTCTAAAACATATTCATTTGAGTCAAATGCATCTCACCTCTCAAGATGCCACCAAAAAACATCCATGCAAAGACAATGCAAGAATGGTTTGTCGGTAGTTGGAAGACCGGCCTCAATCATAGGTGCTTCACCCTTTACTAACAAGTTCATAGGATAGGTTTCTCTAAACAACCACATTATTTTTTGAATCATGAAGCCAAAGCAAAAATAAAAACAAAGGGCAAGAGCAAGAGCAAGAGCAAGAGCAAGACGTGAAAAAAAATTACTCTTCAAGGCTACTTCTTGCACTTATGATTTTGAAGACTTTCAAGGGAGACATTTTTGCAACCCTTCTCACCCCAACCTGTGAAGGACATACATTTTCAAAAAAAGTTTGGGTCATTGTTAGGACTCACAATGACTACGTTTCCTAGCCCCTTGTGCACAAAAATGCCTCTATGCTTGCCAAAGCCTTGTCATAGTTTCTCTTGTAATCTTTCTCATTAGACAAGTAATCCCCAATATCTCATGCATGAAGATTTTCAATATTTTGTCGGTACATAGCACCAAAAATCACCTATCAAAGGACAAAAGAATTCATTAAGGTCCACACATAAAGTATGCACACCTGCGTCCAATGATATTTAGTATAAGTCTCACCTCTCATAAAAGCTCTATCAGTAACAACATAGGTACACAAAGTAACTTTATATTAATTCATCTACCTTCGCCCTATCGGCCTCATCAAAATTTTCTAGAAAAGACCCAGGATCTACAAGGTCCACTTTCTGCATCATGAAGATACTATGTGTGGAGTGCATGGCTCACGAACCCATGTCACCCTAATATAGCACAATGGTAACGACATCTTAAATGAAATTTATTTGAGAACATATAGGAACATATAAAGTGACACACATTCAAAGTTACTTGTTAATCATGATGAGCACCAACAAAAACTCTTACCATTTCTTGTGGTTCAAACTTGCCAAGAGTGCACTCACTCGTGGTGTAGTATGCTCATCTAGAAACTTCCTGAATGTCCAATCCCTCCAAGAATGTAGCCTATAATCTCCATTTGAAACATGAACATCTTTTCATCCATGATGTGACACAAGTGGGGGATGGCTATGAGCTTATCATCAAAGTGTGTAGAGATGTGTAGCTCTCTTTTATGCACTCCACATATATCAAAATATATGCCTATGAGTATATGTATGTATGTATATGCATGTGTGTTTGGGTGTGTGTCTAGGGGTATGTACATGCATGCACATGTGTGTGTGTGTGTGGGTGTGTGTATGTGGGTGAGTATATGTATGTGAGCATGGGCATGCATGCATGTGAGTATATGTGTGTCTTTGTGTGTGTGTATATGTATGTGAGAATGGGCATGTATGCATGTGAGTATATGTATGTGTGTATGTGCACCCATGTGCGTGGGTGCGTATGTGGGTGTTTTGTGAGTGTTTGGCTGCGTGTATATGCGTGCTTGTTTGGTGTGTGTGTGGACATGTATGTGTCTTTGGGTTTTTGCATGTGTGTGTGATCGAGGAGGGGGATTGTGTGTATATGTATGCATATTTAAATGTATTGCTGCAACCAAAAAGTATCGATGCTAGAAAGCATGGAAATCAGTGTCAAGGGTGCTTACAGATGTGTGCCAAAATATGGAAGCATGTGTGAAGACCCAGTGTGGACAAAAGAGTTTGTGATGTTTATGAGTTATGTGTCTATGTGGACCAAGGAAGGAATTTGATGCTTCAGAGAAGGGTTTTCATGTGAAAAGCCTCTTAAGACATGCGACGCAAGTTGAGAAATGAAGGCCATGTGGTGAGTATTAAAAGGGAAAAGTGGGTGAGTGACTTAGCTTTCTTGCATGAGGAGGGTCAAAAAGTCCTACTTTGTAAAATTTTTGCAAAACTCGTTTTTTCTAAAAATGACCCACATGGCTAAAGAAGAAGGCCTGGCTGAAGAAAAGGCCATTTTTAACATTGGTGCGTCTCACGCACATAGGCTAATTTGGCACGACTTTGAAGATAACTCAATTTTTGTAACCTGCTTTGTTTTTAGGCTGCAAGTAGGACACAGAGCTCTGAGAGAGCCTTTTGGTGTATGATCCACCATAGCCAATCACTTGGGAAAGAAGCAAGCTTTGATCGCATCATCTTTGGGGTTGTCTACCCCATTCCTTCTTCTCTTCTCTTCTCTTGTGCAAAGGTATTGGTGTGTGTAGGTTGTGTGTGAGCCCCTCGAACCAATTGGTGTGTGTGCAAAGAGAGAGAGGTGTTTTCTGTGTGGTTGAGAATTGAGAAGTGATTATGATGGTTGAGATGCAATAAGTTGTGCTTTTGCGTGTGATTGTGGTCTTGGGTGTGTGCATACGAGCTTTTGCATTGAAGTTTTGTTGTTTAGTGTGTTGTTTCGAAACGATTGGGGTGTTGTGATTCCACCTAAGTTATAGAGAGGCTTGTGTGTGTTTCCACTTTTGTAATGAATAAGGAGTGAGGGTGGTCTCTTTGCTTTCTAACATGGCTTTTGATGAGTTGAATGCATTTTTAATAAACATGATGTTGTCACTTGCTTATTATGAAACCATCATGAGAGATAAGAAAGAAAAAGTGAGTGAAAGGGTCTAGGAGAGAGCGACTAAAAAGGGGGAGAGAGAGAGAGAGAGAGAGAGAGAGAGAGAGATGGAGTGTGGGTGTGAAAGTTGTGCATTGAAATTACGATGCAAAGAATGTATTTATATGTACTTAAGAAATACTATATGAAGCAACTTTTCTAGTACTAATTTCCGTACTAATTGAACAAAAAATAGTTTTTAATCATTTTTGGCATGAATTAGCTTTATTTTATCAATATTTGAAATACTCCTTGTATACTCATACTACTTTTACACGTACACACATATACATACAATTCATACATGCTTGCATTGCACATACACATGCACACCCCAAACATGCTAGAAGGGGGGAAAGGGGAAACACACAAAAACTTCTTGGAAAGCTCATGCTCTGGAAGAGACGGTCTACGAGAGAGAGAGAGAGAGAGAGAGAGAGAGAGAGAGAGAGAGAGAGAGAGAGAGAGAGAGAGAGAGAGAGAAAGAAGAAGAAGAAGAAGAAGAAGAAGAAGAAGAAGAGAACGTTCAATGCTCAAAAAACAATCCCAAGAGATCTCATATATATCTCTAGCGAAGCTTCAATAGTTGAGCTTCACATTACTCAACGAAACTAGATAACCAACATATACGAGCGAGAGAGAGAGAGAGAGAGAGAGAGAGAGAGAGAGAGAGAGAGAGAGAGAGAGAGAGAGAGAGAGAGAGAGATTCTTTCACAAGGAATATTGCAATAGCTCCAAGCACCTTGCATTGTATTAAATGAAGTATGTATTAGGTCTCCCCAATCTTAAAAAAATAAAGAGTCTTTCAAAACATCTTAAGAAAGTAAGTGAAGGGTGAGTTTAAAAAATGAAAAGACATATGAAGGTGGAAAGGCAAAAGACATTTTGTGTCCATATAAAGAGGTGACCGACCTCACAATGGTGCATTTGTGTTTTTAGTAAAGGGTAAGATTTTGGGTATCTGTGGACCATTGGATAAAGCTTACAGATTAGTGCCACGTGGTAAGCTAATGATAATAAACTTTGACTTTTATTATTTCTTTCAAGTCCTCGTGAGAGGATGTTGACATTTGTGTACCTCTAGGGCGTTGGGTTTTCTATGCTGTTGGAATATATTGTAATCTAAATAGTTCATTGTTACTTATTTTTCAAAAGACATAATATTTTATTGTGATATCAGATGTTTTAAAATACTAGTGTCACTTTCTATTTTTCTCTCTCACAAAAAAACCTTTTATTATGAAGTTGTTCTCAATAGCCTTATGTAGTCCATATTGAATTTTCACTGTTCTTCTCCTTTAGTTTCCCTTGAACATTTTCTTCTCTTTAAAGTGTCCTTACTTTTCTATGTAAGTAGTGATTTTTTTTTGAAGCCATTAGGAATACCTTAATTGAAGTATGTAGTATAGCCAATTCTTGTGATATATTTTCTTGTCACTCTAGTAATTCTTTTCAATGTGAATTGTTAAACATGCTTAATGCTCAAATGACGTCCATGGATGCTATGGTACACAAGAAAAATCTCATCAAGCTCATGTCTATAAAATGGCTTGTCATAAAGGCTTGATTTGAAGGACACATAGTCACGCCATATCCGTAAGATGAGCTAGTAAGTGCTCCTTGAGCTACTAATTCCTCTAATGGAACCAACATGCAAGGCATTCCCCAATAGGAAGATGTCCACAACTCCAAAAATTATGGTACTAGCTGAGAAAACAAATTCCACAATCTTGCTAGCATGAGTAGATATATTACGTGCTACAATGTTGGAAATATATTCTTGAATGTAATACTCTTATAAATGACATGATGGAAATGAAGACCTAAGAGACTATCGAGTGTTGCTATTCATTTGGTCACAATCAAAATCTAAAATAGGTTTTGACATTGATGTCTGTTTTTCCATCTTGCATAACATAGATCAAAACTGTACACATTGGTTAACTATGTAAGCAACCATAATTTTCCATTTCTTTTCACCTTCGCATGTTTTAGATCCTCATAAAAGCATAAATCAGACATGCTTGAATTGTGTTAGAAATGTTGTTCTTCAAAGATGGTAGCCAAACTAGTGAGCTTGAAGAGTCAAAGGTCCATGAGGTCCTATAGAAACTTACTCCACTTTGTTAAAAAAGATGGTGGCAAAGAGAGTGACCCATTTCTAAGAGAGTGACCCATTTCTAAGAAGGGACCGAAGGGATGGATACAACCTACAAGTTTAGATGAAACTTTTTATTGATGAAGAGGTCCATATGCCCATTCCTCCATAATGTACTTTATATTGGCTGGGTACAAAACCCTTCAATGTATCATACATCTAAGATCTTATTTGGTTGAGATTAGCAATGGATTTATCAATTTAATAATAGAAAATGAGAATCTTGGATTCACTTTGATTACATTCACTACTCTAGACATTCCGACTTTTTTGAGTGGGGAAACGGAGAGAGCTTTTGGAGGGAGCTTTTTTTGAAAAAATGAAGTATGTTGCAAATATATTGAAAAAGCACTCTCCATGTACTTTGTGATTTATTCCCTAATTTTGGGCTAAAATCTCCCTCCACCAAAAGATGGTTGGTGCTACAAACACTTGTACATAGTGGCGATTGGATGGTTAGAGGTTAGCAAAAGACAACACATGTTTGCATGTTTCAATTATTAGCTTCACGAGCACGGGGGCATACGTAAATTTCAACTGATCACAAAAACAAACAACTCCATATATCTCTCTCACAGTACACGAATAAGTTTATAGGAACATAAAAATTCCACTTATTTACAAGATCAGACCACTTGAGAAAAAGAACATCTCATTATTCAAAAGATAATCTAACAAAAACAATATACTGAAGATATGAACACAGAAATTAATTTTCTTATGCCAGAGAATTCCTCAAGTCACCTCTATCTTGTCCAAACTGAAATGAATAATGTGAATATGGTCGCTATCACTATCTGTAGAAACCTTAAATCAGATCAAGCATGATTATGAAACAGACCGCAACTCACGTTCAAGGACGACACTTACCGGTTGATGAATATGTAACCAATGGTAGCACAGATACATGCAAGATTTCTGTTTCTAGACTCATTTCGAAGTCTATCACTTTCTTTGCAGACATTCCACTTCTTTTTCCTGATCACCACAAACACATCAACTAAAGAGAATGAAGATTTACAACCATATGGACACTTGCCAATGATACTCACATTTCTCCATCTTACAAGCCAATCCTTGCAAACCGGATGCTTCCCTTGAATGCTCTATCTGCAAAGCAATGTTGTGCTGGCTATTTACAATCAACTCGAATGTTTGGATAGTTATGTCTTATGTCTTGTTGAAGCTATCGACTATGGTACGTGAGATGTTGTCTCAAATCCATCTCCCCCAGGCCTTTGCACACACGACTCTACCGCAACGGATATTTGTGTACCTCTACGTGCTATTTCTTCCCTATCCTTCACATCGTCGTTGTGTGCCTTCTCCTCGTTCGGATGGAAGCATCCCTCACCATACTCCAAGAACTAGGGTAAATCCTAGTAAACTTTGATCTTGAAGTTGCGGGCCATCTGCATTGGGGCTCTACTTTCTCAATCTCGAGCATTTTATGCAAGCTCTTGACCTGTTTTATGTTGAACTTGCGTTTCCGCAACCATCTAGCACAAGCAATAGCATTGTAAGTAGCAAATTGTAATGCTTTTACTCTATTCATTTTTTTTGTTGCACACACCTTCAAAGACATATTTTTCTTGCATCACCCAATGCCTTGTACACCTCAAACTGTATTTCTCTTTTTGTAACACCCAGCTGATAAGCAAAGGTCTTGCCCCTATGTATCAGTTTAGCTTCCTCAATGAACGAATCCAGGTCTAAACCAGGCATTAATTTTAAATGTATACTGCAGATATTAGTGTATATGTTATATGGCTCTTTAATAATGGAAGATAAAAAACACTTCTATCTGTACCCACTCTTAAAAGAGAATAGATTTGCTTGTGTCAACAAAGAGATTATATATGTCAATCAATTTCCTCGTATGTGCAGAGATTTTAGCAACAATGATATCCAATGTACCCACCTGTTTGAGGTATGTCCAAACTCTTAACATCTGTCAAATCACTAGAGGACATTGCACGAAGAAAGAATGTTTTTTTGTCAACTGGAAGGTTTGTACATGCCAACCCGTACAATCTTTCCTCCGTTATCCACTTTGGGCGGTTGGTCCACTAGATTGCACGCAATGTCCTACACACATGTCAAAAGGGATCAATTTTGATTCATGATCTGAATATATTTTCCTATTTCAAAAGGATCTTAAAGCGACCAGCCTCCAAGGAAGTGGATATTCATGCTCCACCTGCACATCACAATTTATGTCAAAGACCAAACTTCACAATTGTCATAGTTTCCTTCATCTTAGAATCTATTAAGTTAAATTTCCAAGATGCTTTGATAACATGCTTGGCGAACTGTAAAATCTTTGTTGATGGAAAATTCACCTTCAAAATTAGCCCATGTTGTCATATATGCCTCCATTTCTCTATCATCGATCTCCTCATTGGAATTGTCAATATTGACCACAAATCCAGATGATGTTCTTCCTGCACTTTTGCTTTGCCTTTTGCTGTCTTTTTCGTTTTTTCAGAATCCGATGCAGGTGGAGATGACATTGACGGACATGCATGCTCTTGGATAGAGACACACTAGCAGATGGGGACAATTCTTCTAGTTCTTTCCTTGCAATTTTGGTAACTCGCTAAGAAACAAACAACATAGCAATGATCGATCAACAAGAAAACTTTTGACAGTCAATTGATAGTCTATTATCAAATAAATGAACCATGGAATTACCAAATTGCTCTTTGGCCATGCAACAATACTTTCTCTACCTTCTTCAAAGTAGTCATTTGATTGTGTTGAGGGAACATGAGGCAAAGGAGCATCCTTGCCATCATATACTTCCAAAACTGCAATGAAAAAGCAACTAAAAGGCAATCTGCTTCCATGAAGCTTAGGCAAGTTTGAATTCTTCTCTATTTGACCCACACCAACTGCCTCTCCAAGACACCAAGCTCAAATTCTGTTCTGGGAAATGATGAAATCGATGCTGCTGAAAGAGAACATAGTTCGACTGATTTTAGGGGATTCATGGATGATGAGGTTGGAGCAATTTGGAAAGCTATTTGACAATCTTATGGAAGGAAGGGAATGCTCCTGCTTGTTTCATTAGGAGCAAAGCTTGCACATTCACACCATGCAATATGTGCATAAAAGTTTCCAGGATGAGCACAAGAATTTGTGTGAATTATGGCACTGTGCAAGGAGTGAAGAAGAGACAACAAGATTGTACAGGACTATACAAGCTTGGTGGGCTTCTACTAAAGTGTCCGATTGTAACTTGCTGCAAATGGATTGTTAGCTAAGTTGGTGGTATGTATGATACCCTCACTGGAGAAAACACTTTCTGGGGTAAATATTGCCAAATAATTTTTGAAGGGAGTCATATATTTCATTGTGGAAATGCAATTCCTAAAAATATATATATTTTTTGTAGGAGGTGGATGATCTGTTGTTCCTTTTGACTACAAACCTTGCAGAAACACAGCACACAAGCTGGCTTGTCGGCGAGGGAAACAAAAAAATGCTGAACTTGTACGATGCATGCGTGTCTAATTTATCAAACACTTTGTTACAAAGTGTCAAGATGCTAGCTTTTGTCGAGGGTAGATATCATGGAGCTGGGCCTTGTGTAGAAAAACTTACACATCGAGCTCAACAAGGCTGAGTACTAGACCCAACTGCTATTGCCAGAGAGATTGAGGATGGGTTCCAAGGTACACCACTCTATAGTCAACCGACAATGGATGGAGATAATATTACAGTAGCCAGAAAGTGAAAACAGGATGCAATAGTTAGCTATGAGGAGGAGAATGCTACACATCGACTTGAGTATCTCACACAAAACATTCCACAAAATCGTAGAAGCCTCATAGCAACAAATGGAATCCACAGTCGGGCTGTCCAAGAACAAGAGAGTGGCTTGGTGGTTGTGGAAACTGACATTAATAAGACATTGTGGGCAATTCACCGAATACCAAAGGGAAACAAAGTTCAATGTTAAGAGTGGCTAGGATCTAGAGTGGGTAAGTGTAAAAAGAATATAAAGAACAAGGTGTAAAAGTTTGGGAAAGAGCTCCCCCCCCCCCCCCCCTGTGTTGCGCGGAAAAATGGCAAGGCGTGAACACTGAACGTGGCCAAAAGGACACAAAAGTGAAAAGTTCAATTAATTCAATTCCACCTGGAAGGGAACTTTTGCTCAAAGCCCAGATATTTCTCTGATATGGAGATTTGCGAGAAGCAAGGTACAGCTGCAAGCTGCAGTTAGAGAGAGAGAGAGAGTAGCGTTTCTGCGCTTAGAGATCTCATTTCAGCCTGTTTCTGATCTTTGGGTTCTTGATTCATGCATCAATTTTGCAGTTAGACGGCCTCAAAGCTACAGAGACATATGAAAACTGTACAACATACTCTACTATGGACAGGTAGCAAAGATTGACGGCATGTGGACGGAATTGTCAGACTTTGATTGTCCGGTGAATGGATGAACTAGATGGTTGAACAGGTTCGACAGCATATGCTCTTTGTATGAAAACATTCGAGGTTTACTGCACCTTGCAAATCAAGTAATTAGCATGTCCTGTTCCAGGCAGTTTTGGCTTTACAGCAGAATGAGCTTTAGTAGCCCCGCCTGAAACTTGAGGAAATGGGTTGAGCTTGAGATATGGCACATGCGGATGTTGATTTGTTTTGGGATAGGGACTCTGATAATTCTGACGTGGTTCTTGGAGATGCAGACTTGTCAGAAGACATTGAGCAAAAAAATGTGGCCTCTCTTGTAAGCAGTGAGGCTGGACGACCAACTCGACGACTTGAAATGCTTCTTCATGCGAGCCCTTGCGGGCTTGTTGTCACAGATGCCTTGGAGCCAGACCACCCCATTATCTATGTGAATACAGTATTCGAGTTTATTACTGGTTATAGAGCAGAGGATATCCTTGGGCGCAACTGGTAAGCTTCTTCTAAAACACATGCATCATGTATTGCACATCCGGGGAAAGATTAAGAATTTTAGTGTAGTTCTGAATTTCATGACATGTTTAGTTGTATGTATTGTCAGTGTGTCTGCTGTGAACCTCTGGTCTTAAGCGTCTCTGTGTTATTACGCTGAGATTGATGATTGATTGTCTACTAGTATCTCAAATGGGTTATACAAGTCTTTCTCTGCCCTTATCAGCTTTTGTTTGCACTCTAGTTGCACGTTTTTGAATCTCCTATAGTGTGGCTTATATACGAGTCTGTAATGCGAGACATTAAATGTTTCAGAGAAAGAAAACTGTTTTCATGTAAATGATTATTAAATGGACATTGCAAATATTTTTATGAAACACAGACAAGCACAAGTATATGGGGCAAAGAGGAAAAATGGTGTAGTTTTACAAATCAGCTATGTGATTTGCAGGATGGGCCAGACATTTTGTGGTCCTTGGCCCTGGTGAAGGTCTGTTAACACTCTGCTGAGGCCTTTAGTAAGATTGGCTACATGACTGCACTAGATTCTATTTTGCAGCTGCTTTTTCAGGGTACTCAATTATGCATGAAGGGCTGAAGGAGCTTAGAGACTTCAACTGTGTAATAGTAAGGAGCTTTTGGCATATTGCATCTCAGTGTATTTTGAGGAGAATAGTTAGTTTGTTTCTCAGCCCATGAAGTAGGATAGCATCCCTAAAACTACTGACAAATGAGACATATCACTACCTAGATTAGACTCACAAAGTAAAAGAGGAACTTTCAAAGGAAAGTATTTTTTACAGGTGAAGACTCTTCTTGGCTATCAGCCTTTGAACTTCATTGGAATGGATTTTGTATTTGGTTCGTCTCGCTTACATTAATATTTTCGTTTATACCTTGGTTTGTTATGATGATTACTTCTCTTTAAGGAAGGTTCCAACTCCCAAAGCCAATCTCTTCCAAATGAAATATGTACCTTGTCCATATTCATAGTCTGAAAATCGACTCCTATATATTGTTACAAAGTGATGACTTGGTAGTACCCATCCCAGCGGGACAAGGATGATTTCTAAGATTTTTGTACGGATGGACAGTTTGTACAAGGTGTGAAGTTAGTTTAGTACTTACGTGCCCACTAGAAGCTACATAAAAGTTTGTCTTTGGTTTAGCATGGGTTTCCGAGCCTGTTGTACAATAGGGAAGATGAAAGAGCTGATCCTTGCATTAAGCCGATGCCAAGAGCGTTAATATATTGCAAGCATCTCCAACTCCTTGGAAGAAAGAGAACAAGGGTGGTAGGAGCCTTTGGCTGTTCAATCTCATCATGCACCATCAAGACAAGGTCGTAGGTCTAATACCGCCTCCGTAAGCACCTTCCAATCTTGGTAGTTGTTGGCATCCAGCTTTTGATCCCGTGGAAAGACTGGCAATCCTGGAACCTGCCTCTCAAGTAACTCTAGCAACTCCTGTCACGTGCACATGGCTCTGTGTGCCACGCGGACATGCTTCATTGACTTCCAGAGCCAATTTTCTTCTTCTTCTTAGATAGGGATTTCTAGAATCCTAGAAGGATTAGTACTGGCAATTTTGTGAGCTTGTTCGCAAGACTTGCATGTCCGAACAAGTCCATTTTCTAGTTTTGGAACCCTCTTGCATGAATGGTTTGTATACGCATTTTGACAGATGTTATTACACTACAGTGGGCATCTGGCATGACATGCATGTAGTTCTAGGATAGAGGAATTCAACGAGCCATTCCCCGCGTCGATATGAGTCCCAGGTGGGCGGATGTGCGACAGTTTCACCCAATCTAGACCCCCTTGGCTCAATTTTTTATTTTTATAATTTATTTGTTGAGTGATCCGGTAGACACTTGTCCTACCTAGGCCTTAATAATTACTTAAGGCCCATCCCTCACCTATAAAGGGACCAAGTGAGCTCTCAGTTGGAACAAGTTGTAGATTGCCCTGGCACTAGCAAGGGAGCAAACCAGCCCAGCGTTTTTTGCTCCAAATCAGCCAGCATTTTCTTTTGCAGATCCTCATTGGATCAGCCCTAGCATCAGCGTTTTCAGTTTTCAGCCCATTCCGTCGCTGAAACGTGCTTGAATTTGTTCTCCCGGATTCCTTGTTGCGGTCGGTACTTCGGCAGCCCATCAAGACTCCCCTCGGCCATTCCCTCGCTGGTATTGAGTGCTGCATTGCTGCCCATCATTACCGTCATTGAGGTCTCCGTTTTCAGCCCTGTTTTATGCGAGCATCTACTGCATTTTTCGTTGCAATTCTGTGTTTTTGAATCCAGCTTTCAGCCCTTCATTCCTCTCACATCGGGAGTGCAAATCAGCCCCAGATCTACCCTTGGTGGTCATCCGCAATCCCACATCGAGAAGGATCCAAGGTGCATCAAATCAGCCCTGGAGGTGCTTGTTCCTAAGGAATCACCGCGGCAATTCTCTTCATTCAAGTCAGTAGACTCTGCATTGAGGTATTGCATTGTGTGTACATTCCATTTACGCAATAAAAAGCAACCGCCACATCGGTAACAGTGTGGGGCCCCTTGAGAGGTTTGGTTGGCACCCCATCGGGTGTCGCTCTTCTCTTCTCTCTCTTTCTCTCTCCCTCTATATATCTCTACTGCATTCTCTCAACACCTCTCTTCAAGGGGAAAGTAAAAGGAACGATCATTGAAGCTAATAGGAATCACTAACACAAGGGAGGAAGTTGAAGGATTTGTGGAAGTGTAAAACTAGATCTTCACCATATTCAATTCCGTTGCACCTGACATTTGTCACAAACTGCTGACGTGTCAAAGCCTAAAGAATGGGGCCAACTTACATATGCTGGCCGAGGGGCCTAAACCCTAAGAAGAACAAGTAGCAGAAGAAGAAGTCCTACCAACTTATGGGGACTCCGTCCGATGGGGCCCCAGTGACATAAAGGGATTAAAATAAAGCAGGACCCGCACACACGCAAAAAGTGATGGCGTGGCAGATTTCCAAAAATTGCGCTGACATGATGACGTGGCAGGCTGTACGGATTTTCGTAAATTGCGTTGGCAACTTTTTGGCTTTGCTTTTGGACCAGAAGCTTTTGAGTTTTAAAGGCTTTTTACTGTAACTGCTTTTCAAGCCAAGGGCCTTTAAATATGAGGCTAGGGCTCATTCTCTGGCATGCTTCTTGGAGAAGGTGTAGAGTCCTAGTACCGGCTTGTACTGTGTTGATGCAATATAAAGAAATACCGAAAGGGGCGCCAAGTGGTATCAGAGCATCAGGCGTGTGCTTTTTTGAAAGCATACCGGTCCCACAAAAGAGCAGATAGAGCTTTATTCGAGGTATCTTTGCCCTCCAACCCGGACTTATTAGCCACTCCCACCCTTACTTCATTGCGCATCGGGCGCGCTCCCGTCTTCATCGCTGTCTTACAGGGCATAAGCCATAAAAAACCCAAGACTTAGAATTCATGGATTCAGCAAAATATTTGCAGTTTTTGCTCAACGAACTCCACAACATTCTTTCGTGGCATCCTCAACAGAATCTTCCGATGCTGCAAAGTTTTCAACAATTTTTGAACTACATGTTACCCCCTCTGATGCCCCAGGTGGTACCTCCTTCTCCGGCACCAGAAAGTACAAGAGTTTTCAATCGGGAACCTTCTCAGCCGTCTGTCCCAATCGGAGGAGTCTTCAAGAATATGGTGCAACCATCTGACCCTGATCGAGTGCAACCGCCTTTGCCACCGCCATTGCCCCCACCTTCACCACCACCGCCACCAGGCTACAATGGTTGGAGCCCATATGGATACCCTTATTATCCATACCCGGGATATGCGCCTAACCAACCCAAAGATTTCAAAGATGATGGATTTTTCCGGAGTGAAAGATCGCAAGAAAGCATTGCAGTTCCTACTGCAATTCGACAACATCTATGCTATAGGGAACTAGACAGAAGAATCAAAGATTTCTTGAGTAGCGGGATTTCTTAAAGATAATGCTATGCAATGGTGGAGTTCAATCGCGACACAGCCGCATGCTCCAAGGACCTGGTAAGCTTTCAAGACAGTTTTTGCACGTAGTTACATGACTTCGATGTTTGAAGTCCGGATTTTGGCAGTGGGGGGCAACTTGAAAATGCTTGCCACTGAAACCATGGACGAATATAACCAAAGGTTTCTCGACGTGTACCTTCCGGTGTCCTTCTTTAGATCTGTTCCCTTGGAGGCCCAATGCGAGCGATACACCATTGGACTACCATCACCATTGCAGGTATATTGTCTATCCAAGCAAGTCTCTACCATGCAAGAACTTATGGACCATGCCGCGATCGGCTACAAACTGATGAAGGGAAAGCTAATTGCAAAGGCCTCGTTTGATGCCTCAACAACGAGACACCTTACTACAAGAAGGCCGATGCTTTGGATGCTTTCAAACAGGGCATAATCATCCTAATTGTCCCAAACGCAGTGATGGACCAGAGGAGCCGATGCCCACATCAACGGTCGATAGAACCCCACCGCCCCTCCTGCTAAGAGAGCTAGACCCTCTATTGGACTAGTTCTTGATATTTATGGCATACGCCTTGAGAGTACAAATGAATTGTGTCGAGCATATGGCAAAGCCAATGGCTTCAAAGCCCTTATTTTCTTTGACCCCGGAGCTACAGAGAACTTCATCCATCCAGAATTCTTAAAGCAGATGCACTTCGATTATGATGCAGAGGGTGGAGAAATTGAAGCTGAGCTAGCCACAGAGCAAACTCAGAAAGTATTACCGCTCATTGGTGCTCTTCCAGTATTTATTCAATATTATCATGGAAAAGCTGATTTCCACATCATGAAGTTGGGCAATTGTGACGTTCTATTAGGAATGCCTTGGCATGACAAGAATGACGCGACTCTCTAGGTCTGGAACCGAACCATCACCGTGATGCAGAAGGGCAAGCCGGTCGTCCTTAAAGTTCAGTTGTCCGAACAAAATCCTGAATGAACTCTCTAGTTGTTTTATAGCTAGATACTTTTGAACTTTGTTTGAGAAAGTATTGTTTGAAACTTTGTTTGAAATGGATGATATCTTCTTTGAACCTGTCTTGATGCCGATTTGAAATGTTTGACTCTAGTTTTAATACTGGTTTCACAGACTGATGATTTTACTCCCGAGTGGAGAAGTGAGAAATACTGTTTTGGTATTGTTTGATTCGTAACGACGCAGGCCGATGCCTGGGGAGCGTTTGGTTGTATGCTTGTAAAATAATTGTTGTTGTGACTCCTGGCCCGGACTTTGATGGTTATGCGGAGGAGTATTAAGAAGTCGAGTAGTGGTTACTCTCAGCACCTCCAAATGCCGTAGGCTGCGGTCTGGGGAGCGTTTGGTTGTAAAAGGCCTCTATATCTCCCGGCCCGGACCTTTTTAGGTTATGCAGGAGGAGTGATGAGGGAGTCGTTCAATATCTCCCGGCCCGGACCTTGTTAGGTTATGCGGGAGGAGTGTTCATCGGTGGCTTTATGTTTCTATGTCTTATAATATGCATGTGAGCATTTGTGTTGCATTGTGATGTGCCAACTACTGAATATTCCTAATTGGATGAGATTGCCTGGGTATGTAATTTTAGTGCATCAAGACACCTGTGGAAGATCAGTACGGTCTGGGCGTGATGGCTATTTTTACTACACCGGAATATCAAGAGTTCCGATCTGGACGAGAGGAGAAGCTAACTCCTTGATCAAAAGAGCAGAAAGGAGAAGCTAACTCCTTGATCAAAACAGCCGAAAGGAGAAGCTAACTCCTTGATCAAAAGAGCAGAAAGGAGAAGTTAACTCCTTAATAAAAAGAGCAAACTGATTGTCCCTCGGAATGCCCCTCAGAAATTTTTGAGCTAACTTAAGTTGTTTTGTAGATATGCTGCGATTACTCTCTTTCAAGAAGGGGAGATGTCACAAACTGCTGATGTGTCAAAGTGTAACAGACTTGGACACTCCAAGTCAAGAATCAACTGCGACAGCACCAAATAACCACTTCAAAACAATTCACAGATCACAATAGATTTGCACTGGCCCGGCGGAGTTCCGTGCCTAGAGATATTGGCCCCTAGGACTGGCGCCCCTTTCGGTATTTCTTTTTTGTATTAATCAATCATCAAAGTACAAGAGAGTGGTTAGGGTTTCACTCTCAGACTCTGCGTCCAGATGCTCTAAGGAGTGAGGCCCTCACCACTAATTTAAAGGTTACAAGGGATGCCCAAAAGCAGAGCCCCAAAAGCTTTTAAAATCAAAAGCATCAGTTCTCTCTCTCTCTTAGAGTCTTTTCTCTTTTTTTTTTATAAAAAAAAGCAAAAGCAAAATTCGCGTCGCTCATCATTTTCCAAAAAAAAATAAAAAATAAAATTTTTTAAATAATAATAATCCGCCTCCGCGATTTCCGGAATTTAGGGTTTTTGGCAAAAATTAGGGTTTGCAAGAATTTTAGGGTTTCTGGCAGAAATTAGGGTTTCTGCTGTCTGCCACGTCATCACTTTGTGACATACCCCCCTCTTGAAAGCATTGTAATCGACCGTGATTACGCCTGCAAAACCGACAAAAGCCATAAACCGTCTTAGTAGACACTGACTGTTAGTACCTACGTACTAGGAACGCACATCTAGCACATGTACAAAATCGACAGTCACATCACAGGACATCACCAGACATCACAGGACATCACATGACATTCAACATTCATTCGGATCTTAGACCATGATTTATCGGCAATGTAGCTAGCAATCACATCTAGGTCCAATCGGGACCTCATCGATGTCCGATTGACTAACCCCTATTGCAACCATGTCTATTCGAGATCAAGTAGACCAAAATGCTGCAGTCATTTCGTCTATCAGTTCCTGCACTCACAAGAAGTCAAGAACAAATCAGTATCATAATCAGGAATTCCATTTCATAAAGTCATCCAGCAGAATACTGTCAGCTCTCAGTATCCCTGAAGCTCAAAGAGACATCAGTGACTTTAGTATCAAAATCGAGGCATCTGTTGACAAAGGAGCGGAGTAACTCCCCTCTTGTGCATCCCACTGCACCAGATCTTCGGCCAAGCTGAGTTTCTGGGTTCCGTTTGGAGTAGACTATGCTAAACCAAAACATCGAGGTAAAGTTTCACAATCCGAGGAGTATCTGCTAGGTCCTCCTCCTCCATCCACTTCGCATCAAATGCAGGAAAGTTCTTGAACTTAACCAAGAACCGCCTTCAGACTTTACCTTTCTTCGTATCATTATGTGCCAAAATCTGTTCAGGAACAAGGATCTCCTCGTTTTCTTCCACTTTGGGTTGCTCATCAGGCTCCCCATCATCAGACACATCACCCTTAACAGGTTTCAAGAGACTCACATGCAATGCATTGTGAATCCTCCAAGTATCTGGCAGTTTCAATCGGAAGGAGACATCATTTATCTTGTCAGTAATCTGGAAAGGTCCGTAGTATCACATACTAAGCTTTGGAAAAAGCCTCTCCTTTCCCTGTTTCTTTCTTAGGCGTGCCTTCTCAAAAGTAAGAGCACCCAATCATCCTCCTTCAGTTTCCAGTCGCGACGATGGCGATCTGCTGCCTTTTTCTGTCATTCTTGAGACTTCTGTAAAGTCTCACGAACCTTGGCAAAAGCCGTATCCAAATCTCGCGAATATTCATCCGCTTCAAATTTCTAATCTTTCGTGCTAAGGAAGGATGGAACCTTCGCAGCAGTTTCAACAATCTCTCATGGCGTCTTCCCCGTCGAAGAGTGTATCGTGTTATTGTAGGCAAATTCCACCAAAGGTAAGTTCTTTTCCCATTGAGTCTTCTGATGCGAGATACAAGACTTCAATAAATCTAAAATCACTGAATTGGCAATCTCAGATTGCCCGTCAGTCTGCAAGTGGAACGATGACGAGAACTGCAACCGCGTGCCAATGTTCTCCCAAATTGCCTTCCAAAACAAACTCATAAATCTGGGGTCTCTGTCGGAGACAATCGTCCCAGGCGTGCCATGTAATCGGAAAATCATCGTGATCATTCTGTATTCTCGGGAGATCAAAAAAATGAAATCCATTTCAATATTTTCCCAGGGGCGGGTGGGTATGGGTAAAGACTGTAACAATCCCTGTGCCTTATGCCTGTCAAACTTGACCTTCTGGCATACCAAGCAACTGCGCACAAACTCTTCCACATCCTTCTTCAGTCTCCACCAAAAGAAATCTCTCTCTACCCCTTTCATGGTGGTAGCAATGCCGCGGTGACCCGTAAAAGGTGGACAGTGGCAATCAGTCATAACCTTTTCCCTCAACGGTTGTGTAACTCACAACATAGTCTTTTTCATCAAGTAGCCTTCCCGAAGGGTGTATCCAGCTACTGTCTCCCCATCCCGTATCCGTGTGAAAATATCTGCAAAACCTTTATCTGTGGCATACTGATCGACCATATCCTCGAAGCTCCTATGATGTATCGCGGAAATAGCCAGAACCAACGGTTTCCGAGACAAAGCATCTACCACCACATTCTTCTGTCCCTGCACATGGACAATCTGGAAGTGGAACTGTGACAAGATGTTCACCCACCGCATCTGCTTTTCCGAAAGCTGCTTCTGTGACAAGAAGTAGCGCAAACTCTGATGGTTTGTAAAGACAGTAAAATCCGCTCCGAGTAGGTAATGCCGCCACTGAGTAAGAGCGTGGATAACCGCCAAAAGCTCTTTCCCATAGATCTGTGCTGTCATCTCCGGCCTAGAGAACAAACGGCTCTCGTAAGCTATGACATGGCCTTCTTGCATCAAGACTGCACCCAGACTACGACCACAAGCATCACAATATACTTCAAATGACTTCTGCAAGTCCGGCAAAGTCAAAATAGGTCCCGTAGTCAATTTCTCTTTCAATGTCCGAAAGGCAGTCACCTCTGTGGGTCCCCACGAAAAAGGTACTCCTTTCTGTGTCAAGGTATGCAAAGGTGAAGCAACCTCTGCAAACTTTCGTATGAACCGCCTGTAGTACGAACACAGTCCCAAGAAGCTTCTAACTTCATGGACATTCCTCAAATCGGGCCAATCACGGATAGTCTCTATCTTGGCCGGGTTCATTTGCACTCGTGCTGTTGACACAATGTGTCCCAAAAAGTGTATCTCTGGCAGGAAAAATTCACTTTTCTTTGCATTAATCACTAACTTGTGATCTCATAATGCCTGAAAGACCTGAAGCAGATGATCTCTGTGTTCTGCCTCATTCTTGGAGAAAACAATGATGTCGTCAAAGAAAGTGCCAACAAATAGCCTGTACTCTTGAAAAATCTTATCCATCATCCGGTTAAATGTTGCAGGAGCATTGGTTAAGCCAAAAGGCATCACCAAAAACTCAAATAACCCAAAAGTCGTCCGAAAAGCTGTCTTGTAGACGTCTCCCGGTGCTATTCTGATCTGATGATATCCACTCTTCAAGTCAATCCTGCTAAAGCACAAGGATCCCTGTAACTTGTCGAGTATATCATCGATCCTAGGAATCAGAAATCTGTTCTTGATGGTGATTTCGTTGAGAGTGCTATAATCGATGCACATTCTCCAAGATCCGTCTTTCTTCAAAACCAACAACACTGGAGAGCAATACGGTGAAGTACTAGGCTGGACAAGACCCTTTTCCAAGAGGTCTTTCACTGAGTTCATAATCTTTTCATTCTGTACTCGGCTCACACGATAAGGTGGCTGATTCGGTGGCGTGCTTCCAGATATCAGATCAATGGTATGATCTTCAGGCCCTCTCAAAAGCAATCGGCATGAGCGTGGAGAAAAAAAAATCTTGGCGTTCTTTTCTTCAAGTCAAAACATATTCAACCTTTATCCATCGTTCAGTTCTCCCAAAAGAATGAGTAAGAAAACTGAAGTTCGTCAAGTACAATCTCTAAGCCCTTCATTTATCAAAGTCGCTTTCTCGGCCCGGTAGTCAACCACGGCATAGTTCTTGTGGTACCAAGGGATCCCGAGTAGAACGTCACTCACGTGCCCTGAACACCCCTGTCATTGCAAACGAAGTTTGCCAATGCTCGGTGTAATGGCAACATCCCATCCGGGTGCCAGTCGAACTACCTCCGCCTGTGGCGTCAGTCTGTCGGGCGTAGTTCCAAATCGAGCCACCAATTCCAAGTGAAAAGAAGTTGGCCTTGGCTCCTTCAAAAGAGCTTCCTGATCCTTCACTTTGCCCCAAAAAAAGCGGCAAAGTTTGTACTTTCATTCATTTGATTCGGTGCAAGTCCCACGCAATGTGGTACCAGTTCTACTTTTCTATCTGCCTTTTCTGCCACATTCCTCAGCTGCTCTCGAACTCTCAGACCTGTCGTCCTCTTTATCATTCTGTTCTTTTTGTGCCTTATCAGGGCACTTCGCGGAAATATGTCCATGTTCCCTGCATCCAAAGCACTTCCCCTCTCTGATGAAGCGAGCTCTCTCCTCAGGAGTAAGCTTGGGTCGTGCATCTTTTTTTTTTTCTCTGGGTTGCTCTTTTTCATTCTACTTTCATTCCCAGAAGTCTGTTCGGCTCGTTGTGTCATGGCCTTATCTGTGGGGTAGGCCAAACTGCCAGAGTGAATGGCAAAGCCCCGCTTCGCATGACTCATCAACTCCTGAATAGAAGCTGACTTCTATTCCAAGCAGTGATCTCGGATCTTTGTAGGTAGACCCAAGGTAAACCGCTCAGTCTGTTCTCTGAACGAGATCTTCTTGAATGAAGAGACGGGTAGAAAAGAGCTTCAGAATCTTTCACAATAAGAATTCACTGTATCGCTCTTGGTCATCCGGAGATGGTTCCAAGCAGCTCGTATATCTCGCTCAAACTCTTGAGTTAACCAAGAAGAAATAAAAAGCCTCTTGAATTTCAGCCATGTAACTGGCACAGTCTTGCTTAATAGAAGCGTGGACCACCAAGTACGAGCATTCCCCTTAAAGTAAGAGGCAGCTCTCCGAATCTTGGAGTGCTCTGAATAGCGTCCTCCTGCGAAAGCGATGTCAAACTGTTGTATAAAAGACAAAGCCTTCGATGCATCTGAGTATCCTGAAAAGTATCAAACTTGATCGAGTGGCCACCTTCCTTAAACTCTCGGACTTTCTTGCTTTTATCTTCGAGAAAGTCATACTGGTTGGCTTTGTAAAAATTCTTCTTGTTCGCATAAAACTTTCCGTCATCGGAATCTGAGCTGTCTGTAGACGAGTCCTCAGTAGAACTGTCAGTCTTTGGGCGAGATTTAGCCTTCTTTGCCTTTCTCTTGCCCTTTCCAAAGCGTTGCTTCTTGCTTCGCTTTTTACCTTTTCTGTCTTCTTCGCTCGAATCCGAGGAGCTAGAAGAACAGAAGAAGAAGAAGAAGAAGAACTGGGTAGGTCTTCAAACTTGACGCGCTTCTTCAATTTCTTTGCCTTGTCAAATGTCGACCGACGACCCAAATATCCCGGGAAGTCAGTACCTTTGTTCTGCTTTTTGCCGTGCTTTTTGCCTTTCTTTTGCACGTCGAAAAGCTGAGCAATCCGTGCATCAACCACGTTCTCCAGTTCCTTCTCCGTATATTTCTTGGAGGCAGAAGGTTTCTTGAGAGCGGGTTTCGGGAGTGGTGTTGTGGTTCTCTGCAACTCCATCTGTACCTCTTTCAAAGAGGTCTGGTTCATATATTTTGCCATCTTCGGGTCCTTGGCAAAATTGAGCATCATCTTTGTTGCATCGCCAATCAATTGACGACGCTCCATCTCTCTTTGCTCCGCCTGAGTAGGCCGAGGCGGGCCATACTCTCTGTCTGAATCTTCGTTGTGATCCCAGCCCGCATCTCCAGATGCAGAGGGAGTCGACTGATCATTGCCTTGAGCCATAGGTGCTGCGGAAAAAAAATTTGGGGATCGGATTTCCCGTAGAAGAGAAATCGGCCGTGCTCTGATACCACTGTAACAGACTTGGACACTCCAAGTCAAGAATCAACTGCGACAGCACCAAATAACCACTTCAAAACAATTCACAGATCACAATAGATTTGCACTGGCCCGGCGGAGTTCCGTGCCTAGAGATATTGGCCCCAAAGACTGGCGCCCCTTTCGGTATTTCTTTTTTTGTATTAATCAATCATCAAAGTACAAGAGAGTGGTTAGGGTTTCACTCTCAGACTCTGCGTCCAGATGCTCTGAGGAGTGAGGCCCTCACCACTAATTTAAAGGTTACAAGGGATGCCCAAAAGCAGAGCCCCAAAAGCTTTTAAAATCAAAAGCATCAGTTCTCTCTCTCTCTTAGAGAGTCTTTTCTCTTTTTTTTTTTATAAAAAAAAGCAAAAGCAAAATTCGCGTCCCTTATCATTTTCCAAATTTTTTTTTTAATAATAATAATCCGCCTCCGCGATTTCCGGAATTTAGGGTTTTTGGCAAAAATTAGGGTTTGCAGGAATTTTAGGGTTTCTGGCAGAAATTAGGGTTTCTGCTGTCCGCCACGTCATCACTTTGTGACACAAAGCCTAAAGAATGGGGCCAACTTACATATGCCGGCCGAGGGGCTTAAACCCTAAGAAGAACAAGTAGCAGAAGAAGAAGTCCTGCCAACTTATGGGGACCCCGTCCGATGGGGCCCTAGTGACATAAAGGGATTAAAATAAAGCAGGACCCGCATACATGCAAAAATTGATGACGTGGCAGATTTTAAAAAATTGCGCTGACATGATGACGTGGCAGGTTGTAAGGATTTCCGTGTTTTGTGCTGGCTGATGACGTGGCAGGCTGTCACAAAGTGATGACGTGGCGGACAACAGAAACCCTAAAATTCCTGCAAACCCTAAATTTTGCCAAAAACCCTAATTTCCGGAAATCGTGGAGGCGGATTATTATTATTATTATTATTTTTTTGGGGAAAATGATGAGCGACGCGAATTTTGCTTTTGCTTTTAAAAAAAAGAAAAAAAGAAAAGACTCTCTAAGAGAGAGAGAGAGAACTGATGCTTTTGATTTTAAAAGCTTTTGGGGCTCTGCTTTTGGGCATCCCTTGTAACCTTTAAAATTAGTGGTGAGGGCCTCACTTCTCAGAGCATCTGGACGCAGAGTCTGAGAGTGAAACCCTAACCGCTCTCTTGTACTTTGATGATTGATTAATACACAAAGAAATACCGAAAGGGGCGCCAGTCTTTGGGGCCAATATCTCTAGGCACGGAACTCCGTCGGGCCAGTGCAAATCTATTGTGATCTGTGAATTGTTTTGAAGTGGTTATTTCGTGCTGTCGCGGTTGATTCTTGACTTGGAGTGTCCAAGTTTGTTACAGTGGTATCAGAGCACGGCCGATTTCTCTTCTACGGGAAATCCGATCCCCAATTTTTTTTTTCCGCGGCACCTATGGCTTCAGGCAATGATGAGTCGACTCCCTCTGCATCTGGAGATGCGGGCTGGGATCACAACGAAGATTCAGACAGAGAGTATGGCCCGCCTCGGCCTACTCAGGCGGAGCAAAGAGAGATGGAGCGTCGTCAATTGATTGGCGATGCAACAAAGATGATGCTCAATTTTGCCAAGGACCCGAAGATGGCAAAATATATGAACCAGACCTCTTTGAAAGAGGTACAGATGGAGTTGCAGAGAACCACAACACCACTCCCGAAACCCGCTCTCAAGAAACCTTCTGCCTCCAAGAAATATACAGAGAAGGAACTGGAGAACGTGGTTGATGCATGGATTGCTCAGCTTTTCGACGTGCAAAAGAAAGGCAAAAAGCACGGCAAAAAGCAGAACAAAGGTACTGACTTCCCGGGATATTTGGGTCGTCGGTCGACATTCGACAAGGCAAAGAAATTGAAGAAGCGCGTCAAGTTTAAAGACCTACCCAGTTCTTCTTCTTCTTCTTCTTCTGACAGTTCTTCTAGTAGCTTAGATTCGAGCGAAGAAGACAGAAAAGGTAAAAAGCGAAGCAAGAAGCAACGCTTTGGAAAGGGCAAGAGAAAGGCAAAGAAGGCTAAATCTTGCCCAGAGACTGACACTTCTACAGAGGACTCGTCTACGGACAGTTCAGACTCTGACAACGGAAACTTTTATCCGAACAAGAGGAATTTTTACAAAGCCAACCAGTATGACTTTCTCGAAGATAAAAGCAAGAAAGTTCGAGAGTTTAAGGAAGGTGGCCAAGCACTTAAGTTTGATACTTTTTCGGGATACTCTGATACTTCGAAGGCTTTGTCTTTTATACAGCAGTTTGACATCGCTTTCGCGGGAGGACGCTATTCAGAGCACTCCAAGATTCGGAGAGCTGCCTCTTACTTTAAGGGGAATGCTCGCACTTGGTGGTCCACGCTTCTATTAAGCAAGACTGTGCCAGTTACATGGCTGAAATTCAAGAGGCTTTTTATTTCTTCTTGGTTGACTCAAGAGTTTGAGCGAGATATACGAGTTGCTTGAAACCATCTCCGGATGACCAAGAGCGATACAGTGAATTCTTACTGTGAAAGATTCTGGAGCTCTTTTCTACCCACCTCTTCATTCAAGAAGATCTCGTTCAGAGAACAGATTGAGCAGTTTACCTTGGGTCTACCTACAGAGATCCGAGATCACTGCTTGGAACAGAAGTCAGCTTCTATTCAGGAGTTGATGAGTCATGCGAAGTGGGGCTTTACCATTCACTCTGGCAGTCTGACCTACCCCACAGATGAGGCCATGACACAACGAGCCGAAAAGACTTCTCGGAATGAAAGTAGAAAGAAAAAGAGCAACCTCGAGAAAAATGATGCACGACCCAAGCTTACTTCTGAGGAGAGAGCTCGCTTCATCAGAGAGGGGAAGTGCTTTGGATGCGGGGAACAGGGACATATCTCCGCGAAGTGCCCTAATAAGGCATAGAAAGAACAGAATAATAAAGACGACAACAGGCCTGAGCGTTCGAGAGCAGCTGAGGAATGTGGCAGAAAAGGCAGATAGAAAAGCAGAACTGGTACCACATGGCGTGGGACTTGCACCGAATCAAATGAATGAAAGTACAAACTTTGCCGTTTTTTTTGGGGCAAAGTGAAGGATCAGGAAGCTCTTTTGAAGGAGTCAAGGCCAACTTCTTTTCACTTGGAATTGGCGGCTCGATTTGGAACTACGCCCGACAAACTGATGCCACAGGCGGAGGTAGTTCGACTGGCACCCGGATGGGATGTTGCCATTACACCGAGCATTGGCAAACTTCGTTTGCAATGACAGGGGTGTTCAGGGCACGTGAGTGACGTTCTACTCGGGATCCCTTGGTACCACAAGAACTACGCCGTGGTTGACTACCTGGCCGAGAAAGCGACTTTGATAAATGAAGGGCTTAGAGATTGTACTTGAAGAACTTCAGTTTTCTTACTCATTCTTTTGGGAGAACTGAACGATGGATAAAAGTTCAATATGTTTTGACCTGAAGAAAAGAACGCCAAGATTTTTTTTCTCCACGCTCATGCCGATTGCTTTTGAGAGGACCTGAAGATCATACCATTGATCTGATATCTGGAAGCACGCCACCGAATCGGCCACCTTACCGTGTGAGCCGAGTACAGAATGAAAAGATTATGAACTCAGTGAAAGACCTCTTGGAAAAGGGTCTTGTCCAGCCTAGTACTTCACCGTATTGCTCTGCAGTGTTGTTGGTTTTGAAGAAAGACGGATCTTGGAGAATGTGCATCGATTATAGCACTCTCAACGAAATCACCATCAAGAACAGATTTCCGATTCCTAGGATTGATGATATACTCGACAGGTTACAGGGATCTTCATGCTTTAGCAGGATTGACTTGAAGAGTGGATATCATCAGATCAGAATAGCACCGGGAGACGTCTACAAGACAGCTTTTCGGACGACTTTTGGGTTATTTGAGTTTTTGATGATGCCTTTTGGCTTAACCAATGCTCCTGCGACATTTAACCGGATGATGGACAGGATTTTTCGAGAGTACAGGCTATTTGTTGGCACTTTCTTTGACGACATCATTGTTTTCTCCAAGAATGAGGCAGAACACAGAGATCATCTGCTTCAAGTCTTTCAGGCATTACGAGATCACACGTTA
Organism: Adiantum capillus-veneris; assembly: GCF_014529385.1. Lineage (NCBI taxonomy): Eukaryota > Viridiplantae > Streptophyta > Polypodiopsida > Polypodiales > Pteridaceae > Adiantum > Adiantum capillus-veneris. Next base: position 71,818,568 of record NC_140933.1, read on the forward strand.
GTGATTAATGCAAAGAAAAGTGAATTTTTCCTACTAGAGATACACTTTTTGGGACACATTGTGTCAACAGCACGAGTGCAAATGAACCCGGCCAAGATAGAGACTATCCGTGATTGGCCCGATTTGAGGAATGTCCATGAAGTTAGAAGCTTCTTGGGACTGTGTTCGTACTACAGGCGGTTCATACGAAAGTTTGCAGAGGTTGCTTCCCCTTTGCATACCTTGACACAGAAAGGAGTACCTTTTTCGTGGGGACCCACAGAGGTGACTGCCTTTCAGACATTGAAAGAGAAATTGACTACAGGACCATATTTTGACTTTGCCGGACTTGCAGAAGTCATTTGAAGTATGTTGTGATGCTTGTGGTCGTACTCTGGGAACGGTCTTGATGCAAGAAGGCCATGTCATAGCTTACGAGAGCCGTTTGTTCTCTAGGCCGGAGATGACAGCACAGATCTATGGGAAAGAGCTTTTGGCGGTTATCCACGCTCTTACTCAGTGGCGGCATTACCTACTCGGAGCGGATTTTACTGTCTTTACAGACCATCAGAGTTTGCGCTACTTCTTGTCACAGAAGCAGCTTTCGGAAAAGCAGATGCGGTGGGTGAACATCTTGTCACAGTTCCACTTCCAGATTGTCCATGTGCAGGGACAGAAGAATGTGGTGGCAGATGCTTTGTTTCGAAAACCGTTGGTTCTAGCTATTTCAGCGATACATCATAGGAGCTTCGAGGATATGGTCGATCAGTGTGCCACAGATACAGATTTTGCAGATATTCTCACACGGATACGGGATGGGGAGATAGTAGCTGGATACTCTCTTCGGGAAGGCTACTTGATGAAAAAGACTATGTTGTGAGTTACACAGCCGTTGAGGGAAAAGGTTATGACTGATTGCCACTGTCCACCTTTTACGGGTCACCGCGGCATTGCTACCACCATGAAAGGGGTAGAGAGAGATTTCTTTTGGCGGAGACTGAAGAAGGATGTGGAAGAGTTTGTGCGCAGTTGCTTGGTATGCCTGAAGGTCAAGTTTGACAGGCATAAGGCACAGGGATTGTTACAGTCTTTACCCATACCCACCCGCCCCTGGGAAAATATTGAAATGGATTTCATTTTTTTTTAATCTCCCGAGAATGCAGAATGATCACGATGATTTTCCAATTACATGGCACGCCTGAGACGATTGTCTCCGACAGAGACCCCAGATTTATGAGTTGGTTTTGGAAGGCAATTTGGGAGAACATTGGCACGTAGTTGCAGTTCTCGTCATCGTTCCACTTGCAGACTGACGGGCAATTTGAGATTGCCAATTCAGTGATTTTAGATTTATTGAAGTCTTGTATCTCGGATCAGAAGACTCAATGGGAAAAGAAACTATCTTTGGTGGAATTTGCCTACAATAGCACGATACACTCTTCGACGGGGAAGACGCCATGTGAGATTGTTGAAACTGCTGCGAAGGTTCCATTCTTCCTGAGCACGAAAGATAAGAAATTTGAAGCGGATGAATATTCGCGAGATTTGGATACGGCTTTTGCCAAGGTTCGCGAGACTTTACAAAAGTCTCAAGAACGACAGAAAAAGGCAGCGGATCGCCATCGTCGCGACTTGAAACTGAAGAAGGATGATTGGGTGCTCTTAGTTTTGAGAAGGCACGTCTAAGAAAGAAAAAGGGAAAGGAGAGGCTTTTTCCAAAGCTTAGTATGTGATACTACGGACCTTTCCAGATTACTGACAAGATAAATGATGTCTCCTTCCGATTGAAACTGCTAGATACTTGGAGGATTCACAGTGCATTGCATGTGAGTCTCTTGAAACCTGTTAAGGGTGATGTGCCTGATGATGGGGAGCCTGATGAGCAACCCAAAGTGGAAGAAAACGAGGAGATCCTTGTTCCTGAACAGATTTTGGCACATAATGATACGAAGAAAGGTAAAGTCCGAAGGCGGGCTCTTGGTTAAGTTCAAGAACTTTCCTGCATTTGATGCGAAGTGGATGGAGGAGGAGGACCTAGCAGATACTCCTCGGATTATGAAACTTTACCTCGATGTTTTGGTTTAGCATAGTCTACTCCAAACGGAACCCAGAACTCAGCTTGGCCGAAGATCTGGTGCAGTGGGATGCACAAGAGGGGAGTTACTCCGCTCCTTTGTCAACAGATGCCTCGATTTTGATACTAAAGTCACTGATGTCTCTTTGAGCTTCAGGGATACTGAGAGCTGACAGTATTCTGCTGAATGACTTTATGAAATGGAATTCCTGATTATGATACTGATTTGTTCTTGACTTCTTGTGAGTGCAGGAACTGATAGCCGAAATGACTGTAGCATTTTGGTCTACTTGATCTCGAATAGACATGGTTGCAATAGGGGTTAGTCAATCGGACATCGATGAGGTCCCGATTGGACCTAGATGTGATTGCTAGCTACATTGCCGATAAATCATGGTCTAAGATCCGAATGAATGTTGAATGTCATGTGATGTCCTGTGATGTCCTGTGATGTCGTGTGATGTGACTGTCGATTTTGTACATGTGCTAGATGTGTGTTCCTAGTACGTAGGTACTAACAGTCAGTGTCTACTAAGACGGTTTATGGCTTTTGTCGGTTTTGCAGGCGTAATCGCGGTCGATTACAATGCTTTCAAGAGGGGGGTATGTCACAAAGTGATGACGTGGCAGACAGCAGAAACCCTAAAATTCCTGCAAACCCTAATTTTGCCAAAAACCCTAATTTCCGGAAATCGCGGAGGCGGATTATTATTATTATTATTATTATTTTTGGGGAAAATGATGAGCTGCGCGAATTTTGCTTTTTCTTTTTTTTATAAAAAAAAAAGAAAAGACTCTCTAAGAGAGAGAGAACTGATGCTTTTGATTTTAAAAGCTTTTGGGGCTCTGCTTTTGGGCATCCCTTGTAACCTTTAAATTAGTGGTGAGGGCCTCACTTCTCAGAGCATCTGGACGCAGAGTCTGAGAGTGAAACCCTAACCGCTCTCTTGTACTTTGATGATTGATTAATACAAAAAGAAATACCGAAAGGGGCGCCAGTCTTTGGGGCCAATATCTCTAGGCACGGAACTCCGCCGGGCAAGTGCAAATCTATTGTGATCTGTGAATTGTTTTGAAGTGGTTATTTGGTGCTGTCGCGGTTGATTCTTGACTTGGAGTGTCCAAGTTTGTTACACAGGCTGTACGGATTTCTGTAAATTGCACTGGTAGCTTTTTGGCTTTGCTTTTCGACCAGAAGCTTTTGAGTTTTAAAGGCTTTTTACTGTAACTGCTTTTCAAGCCAAGGGCCTTTAAATATGAGGCTAGGGCTCATTCTCTGGCATGCTTCCTGGAGAAGGTGCAGATTCTGGAGTACCGGCTTGTACTGTGTTGATGCAATACAAAGAAATACCGAAAGGGGCGCCAAGGTTTGGGGCCAATACTCTCTGGGGTGGAATTCCGCCACTCCGTGTCCCGTGTCGTCTCTCTTTCAGTTCAGTTGTTATTGAAGTGCTAAAAGTCTGTTCAGTTTGCTCTTTTCTATTTGCACGTGGTGCCCGTCTTGTGACACATTGGTATTAGAGATTTGAAGATCTTGCTCTAATCCGCTAATCTTTGGGAATTTTTTCCTTGTGTTTGAGTGTGTATTGTAGCGTTCGCCCAAGGACGCTTCTCTCATTCAGGGAACTGCAAGACCTGCCATTGCGCGTAGGATCTTGCGCTTTGAGCATAGGAAATGCGAACACTGTATACCGGGGGTTACATTTGTGGTGCGCCTACGAGAGGGTAGTTGACTTGGTGTGTGCGCTCGATCACCTCAACATAAAGAGATCTTAGCATGTATATTTGCAGTCATAACTTCTTCAACATGACAAATTACATCACTGAAGACATGCATTGGAAATATAAAGATGTTGATTGCGAATATCATGATTTGTTAGCGGCCTATGACGACAAAGGAAGGAGCCATCTAGATCAGCCTATTAGCTTTGGTGTCTTGACACTGTTTGCACAACCATCTCCCCCATCTGCTTGGAGAATTCCATCGTTCTAGAAGAGGCGATCAATCCGGAGCCAAAGGGTTCCAATCCGAGGCAACCACCGCAGGAGTTCGTAGGCATCGTGAGCCTACATTCGCATCCACATCTGTGTAGAGACGAGGATTTATCTAGAGCTTCCATCATACGGCAATTTAGTCAAAGCCCCAAAAGGAGCCTCTATCTTTGAGGAGTTACTTGGCGGTTTCTTGAGACATCATACAGAGGACTTGCCATGGTTCGTGGGCATCCCAAAGGACATATGTATCTTCATCTCCCATTCAGCGTTGCTCTCACCAATCTTTCCACGTAGGCTGGCTGGTAACCTTCGTGGACATCGGTGTTTGCATATCCAGCCATTCGTGCTATGAGAATCCATCTGGTTTGCAGTTTGGTTCACACCATCCGAGTTGGGGCACCAAAGGTTATTGTTGGCCGATAACCAACAAGGGCATCATTGATTCAAGAGGTAGTCCAGGGTTTGTGAGTATATGCATCATCACCATCCTTGTTTTTTGGACATTTCCACATCAGCCAAGGAAGCCCCTCTCTCAAAAGTCGCCGTGGAGGACATTGTCTAGAAAGAACTTCATCCGAGACCATAATATGGCGTGCATGGAGTTCGGTACCAGTACCTCATCTTAAGCAGGAGGGGATGTCATGTGCACATGGCTCTGTGTGCCACGCGGACATGCTTCATCGACTTCCAGAGCTAGTTTCCCCTTCTTCTTAAATAGGGATGTCTAGAATCCTAGGAGGATAAGTACCGGGAATTTGTGAGCCTGTTCGCAGGACCTGCATGTTCGAACAAGTCCATTGGATTAGGTTTTCTAGTTTTGGAACCCTCTTGCATAAATGGTTTGTATACGCGTTTTGACATTTGTTATTACACTACGGTGGGCATCTGACATGACGTGCATGTAGTTCTAGGATAGAGGAATCCAACGAGCCATTCCTCTTGTCGATCAGATTCTTGGGTGGACAGAAGTGCGACAATTTCACCCAATCTGGACCCCCTTGGCTCAATTTTCAATAAATCATTTTTATAATTTATTTGCTGGGTGATCTGGTGGATACTTGCCCTACCTAGGCCTTAATAATTACTTAGGGCTCATTCCTTACCCATAAAGGGACCATGTGAGCTCTCAGTTGGTTAAGGAATCTGGACTTAACAGTTGGTCAGTTAGTCTTACTTAAGTTTGAGAAAGCTTTATTGAAGTTTAAAGCATGTATTGATGAAAATGTGGCATGTGATTATAAATTCTTTGGCACAAAAATATATTCTTTGACACTAAGTGGCGCTATAGGTGCCATACATGATAAGTTATGGTCTTAGGGCCATAGGCTACTTCACAATATTCTTTAGGTATTTAAATTATCAAATGTTAATTTGGGTGTTGTACATACTATAGTGTAGTTGAAACTTGATAGTGTTTTAAAATTGGGACTAGCCATTTTCTTGTACTAGATATTAAGGTGGCCAATTTTATGTTAAGAGTTGTTGGTGATCTTTTTTTTTTTGGAGAAAAAGATCCTTCTATTAGTTAATGAAAACTGCCCATAGGGCTACATCCACCTCTGCAAGAGAGGGCTACAACAAGCATGGTGGGGAGACTCTCCCAATGAAAAAACAGCATATGTACAATGGGGCTAAATCAAGAGATGGGAGGAGGGAAAGTTGTTGGTGATCTTTGTGTTTAGATATTATATTTTTGGTTGGTATAATCAATATATATGTTGCTTAGTAGTCACATCAATTGGTGTGTTTTGACACATTACCTTTTTAAGAATTCATCTTTGTAAGCTTTGATTGATGTTTTAAAGCATTTCTTTGATATGAATCCCTTTGCAAAAATTTATATCAATTTTTTTGAAATAAAAATTAATATAGAAAAATCAAATTTGGGTGCTAAAATCATGACATATTATCTAAATTAAGGGCAAATTGAGCTTAAATATAGTAGAATAGTACGATCTTAACACACCAATTTAGCATTTGGGAAACAGGATTTTCCCAATTCATCTAAAATGGTGTTAAATCTTCTTTCTTCCCCCTTCACCTTTTAACTAGCTAGCATGGATGCTCTTAGAAAAATTTATTCTTGGAATTTGTGCCTACTCCCATGGAATTTTATTAGTCTATCTATACATAATACATAAGTAATTAGACCTGTTTTTTCTTAGATCAATATAAACTCACATTCTTGTTGATGTTTCCCCAATGCTCAATTTGTTGTTCCCACCATTTAAACCATTGTTGAAGTGCCTCTATGTTCTCTTTTGGGACCTGAATCAACCACTAGTGTTTGATATTCCTCGCTTGAATTGTAGCCTCTTCTACAATTGTTAAGTGTCTCCACGCTTCACAAATCTTGTATATTTTTGATCTAACTTGAGTTGTTTTGCAGGTATAATCGTGGACGATTACTCTTCTTTCAAGAAGGAGGGATGTCACAAATTGTTGACATTCAGCCTAACCCTTGCCATCCTGCAGATCCCGATTGAGGGGCCTAAAGTTTAAACCCTAGGAAAAGCTGAAGAAGCAGTAGGATTCTCGTCGAGTGGCCCAAATAACAAATAAGGTTAGGATTAAAAATCCTAACCCCTAACAACCTATGAAACCCCGTCCAATGGGGTCTAAATAACCAAATAAAGCAAGACCATCTTCTTGTAAGAACTGTTATATAGACGCCTGCGAATTGTCGTTAATGGCTGATGACGCAGAAACGTTGTACAGACAGCCCTTTGGGTGCTAGCTTTTGGGAGCAGATGCGTTTCGACTTGATGCTTTTTAAGTAACTACCTTTGGATGGCCAAGGGCCTTTAAATATGTAATCATTTTCAGCAAGGGATCGTACTAAAACATAGAGATAACCGCAATCTATATACTTGGCAACACTTTTAGTACTTCAAAACAACTCGAAAAGAAGAGAGAGAAGACGTCATGGTGCGGGTCTCAAATGCATAGTACGCTCTCTTTCGGCTTCCAAACGACACATTGCACATTTATGCCACTTGTGATTGGCCGGAACCTCAAGGCCAAGGTACTTAAAGCTCTCAACAACTAAAGCGTCTCATTGTTGTACATATTGTATGGCTTCTCTTGTGGTTGGTTTTCACAAGCATTACCTTTGTTTTGAATTCTTGCACAATCAGACCACTGAAAACAAAATTTCTCAAGGACAACCATAAGCTTTTGTGCATTCTCTAAAGTGTGTGCTAGAGGCACTACATTTTTTGCATACAACAGAAGCATGATAACCACATTGCAAACAATGACCTCTTCAATGCCTTCTTCTTGCATAAAGCCAAGTACCATTTGTTCTAATTGATTGATGCATAAACCAAAGAGAGTTGGTGACAATGTACATCCTTGTTAATCCCAATAGTGCTCGCAAAAATTTCTGAAATCTCTCTTTCCAAGGGCAATTGACACATCACCTTCTCATAGATTCGAGAAACCGCAAGCATAAACTCACTTGGCACTTGGAGTTCTTTCATCCTTCTCCACAAATTGTTACGTGGAATCATGTCACGTGACACATCCAACTCTATGTGTCCGTGGACAAGCTACAACATGATCAGGGTTTAGTTCAGTACAGTCAGTCTAGAATAGGAAGTGATCTGACACTTTTGTGAGTCTGTTCGCAGACCGTGCATGTCCAGACACTTAGAGTAGATGCATATCCTCTGGTTGCACACAACATGATTATCAGTTTTCCATCAGAACACATCATGAGCATTTTTACAGTGCATAGACCTATTTTCCCTATTTTTGACATTTTTCACTTATTATTTTTAAGTGACTTTTGTTGGAAAGTAGGTAGGGAAAATTTACTAAGCTTGTATAAGTAGAAACTTAGCGGTAGCACTTTTTGGCAGAAGAGGTAGCAAGAGCATCGCTCAACACGCACCTTCTCAGCAGGACCCCCAACAGCATGGCCTAGCGTTTTTGCAACTCAGCATCAAGCTGACAGATCAGCCTTGGCGATTTTGCATTTTAGAGGAGCTTCGGCATTAGCACACAACAGAATCACTTCAAGACAGTAGATCAGCCCTAGCGTTAGTGGATTTTTCTCCAGCAATAGAATTCAGCCCTAGTGTTTTTGGAGCAGCAGGCGTCCTAGTGTTTTGCAGTTCCTTCGCGACGGAATCCACAGTAGCACCAGCGTTTTCAGTTTTCAGCGCGTCGTCGTCGCATCGTCGCCATCGACATCGTCATCGACATCGTCATCGACATAGAGTCAGAATTCAGCAGATAGAAGATTTTCAGATTTCAGCCCTTGGCGTTTTCAGATTTTAGCCCGTCTGGTCGTCGTCCTCATCGCCGTCGACATCGTCGGCAAGTCCAAGCATTGTAGAGATTTGTGCAATCAATAGTAGAGACCGCTCTCGCCATAGAGAGTGGGGCCTTCAGAGGAGGGTTTGACAACATTCTGGTGTCGTTTTCTTCTCTCTATCTCTCAGTCTCATCACCTTCATTCACAGTATTCATCCACTTTGTTTGTGTCCATTGCACACTCTCACTAAAGGAATGGAAGGCTCTCCCTTCCGTAAGTAAAAGAAACCTTGAGCACATTGCGGACCACTCATCTTGAGCAAAGTTCAACAATCACTTCCGCTCCACCTTACAAATCATATCAAAGGCTTTCTTAAAGTCCACAAAGCAACAATACAATCGCTTGCTCTCAATTGACTTTCCTCTATGAGAACATGAAGAGTGATAAGATGATCAATGGTGCTATGGCGTCGACGAAAACCCGCTTGTCCTTTTGCACGCTTGCCATTCTCTTCAGTCCAATCACTCAATTTTATCTCCATTATGTACCCAAACAACTTAGCCATAAGAGACCTAATCATTATAGTCTGGTAGTCATTTACATTCTTTACATCCCCTTCTTTATGCAAAGGCTTGACCCAATTAGTACTCCAATCACAAGGCATACTATGTTGAAGTGCAAGGTTGAACATATCGCACACCCACTCATGTGTAAAATCTCCCGTCTATTTAATCATTTCCGGCTTGATACCTTGAAGATCTCCGGCTTTGCAAGTGGCCAACTTTTCAAGCCGACCGATCACATCCTCGATAGTAAAAAAGAGGGCATACATGGGAGTGAACCATAAAATGGCAACTTTCCAGCATTTAGTTGCTTATATAGTTGCCTACAATGTGTGTACACATCCACAAGACTCAAGTTACCATAACTCTTAACCCGCTTGCCTCTCAAGTTTCTCCAAAATCTTCCACATGCACGTGCATTTTCTTGGACTTGAAAAAATTGATGCTTTACTTACCATCTTCTTCTCTTCTTTTGAATCAATGCCTTGTATGCATGCAAATGGCTTTGATAGTTGTTTTTGTCCATAGTTGCATCAAGCTTTATTAAGGACTTTCGAGCATCTTGACATTCTTTATCAAACCACCTTTTGAGTGATCTATCTTTGTTGATACCATGGACATGCTTTATGGCAAAGTACTCTTAGGCACAAGAACAAAGAACTTTCTTGAAAGCTTCCCATTTAGTTTCGAACGGTGTGTCATATCGAAGCTTTGTCATCTTTAACTTTTTCTCAACCATTTTAATATACATTGATGCACGTTTGAAATCCATACAAAGTGATGACTTCTCTTCCCTTTGGCTGAGATTATCATACTTAGTTGCTTCTCTACATGCAAGGTCAATACATAAGGTTTGATGGTTTGATTCCGGGGTCCATTGGCCAAGCGTAAAACTCTTTAGGCGATACATGATGGCTTCGGAGAGTAACATATAGTCAATCACACTATTCCCATTATGTTTTTTAAATGTAAATCCATCAATTCCACTCCACAAAGATACACCATTGGCAATGAGCATACTCGGGCTATTGCACATGTGTAAAAGTAACTTTCCATAGTGATCCGGCTCTTTTTATCCATTGAAGTATGATCATACAAGTGAACTTCCTCCAACTCCCTTGAAATGTATGGCATATTAAGTTAATGAGTATCATGTTGCAATGTTTTTGTGCAAGCATTTGTAGTCTCAAAGACAATAACATCACCTTTGCCTTTAAAATAAGCAATGTCCTTTAAAGTAAAAAAATGGCCGATCTCTATCCATGCAAGCATAAAAGGGGGAATCAGGAATATATATATATATATATATATATATATATATATATATATATATATATATATATATATATATATAATATATATATATATATATATGTAGAGAGAGAGAGAGAGAGAGAGAGAGGTGAGCTTGCAAGGGCACCTCTATTCTAGAGTGGACATATTGAATGATCAACCAGTGGGGAAAATAAGGGCACTCCCCCTCTATTTACAGGAAGGGGGACATGGTTGTCCGACTCCGTCCTAAGTCACCGATTGCCCATAAATCAGAATATGAAGTCGTAGTTGTGAAATAGGGTGCCTTATTGAACTGAGCCAAACTAAATCTGGTAGATGTCCAAGTCCCAATCTGAGGAGAATAGGTTCGCAATTCTAGGCATAGCCACAAAGGCCTCACTCCTTGGATTTAAGCATAAACCTAGGAGATGACCTACCAAAAATAACAACAGCTAACTTGAGACTTTTCATTAGTGTATGTTGACTGTGCTACGGATGCACTCAAATGTTCGCAGTATGGGCAATTAAAGTTCAGAAATGAAAGGTGAATTGTAATAAAAGACACTGAATATCAATGGAAATTTTGGTGTTAGTTAAGAAAGCCAGAGCCTGTAATTATTGTTATTCGAGAAACTCACGACTGAGGCTTGCTGCTGTTGCTTCTTCCGCCCCGCAGCTCCTCCCCTCGCTCTATACCCTCTCCCACCCTGGCCCTTACCCCCTGCTACCTCCTCCCTCTCCCATCGCGTTGCGCCCGCCCGCCCGCCCGCCCGCCGCCCCCACCCCCTCCCTTGCCTACGTGCAGCTCTCGCTGCTTCCCCCTAACGCTGCCCCTAGCCTGCCGTCAACATGCCCGCCTCTTTCACTTCCACCCACCCCGTCAACTTCCCCCCCTCAATCCCGTCAGAGATATCCCCCCTCCCCTTCTGTTTTTGGCCCCCTGCTGGCTGCCAGTTCTTGCCTAATAATTCTCGAATTGGGGGGTTTCGGCTCTTCAAGGATTCGGCGTTTCGTCCTCGCCTACCGAACTCTTCTTGTTAGCAGTAGACACAGAATGGCGGTTTTTGCTCCATTCCAGAGGGACTCTACAGAAGCCCTCTCGCCCGACACCGCGGAGCCGACCCTTCGACTTGCTCTCTTGCTAGAAGAGCAAGGGAGCTTGATGGCCGAAGTGGAATGCTTGCAAGCCACTTCAGTTATTTGCAAGATCATTCGCACTCGGCCCAGTCGAGGCGAGGTTCGGGATCTACTTCAGGCCCGCTTTCTCTCCGATGTGGGCAATATCACCGATGTCCAAATCCTCTAGAGAGGGTACTACCAGATAGAGTTTGAGTCTCCAGAGATGACGACCAAGGTGATTCTGATATGCCCGCTCGGCATCCGAGCAGCTCCAGCTTACTTTAGACGATGGCATCATGGTTTTGACCCTACTACAGATGTGCTTGAGGAGTCGTCTGCCGACTTGCCGATTTCGGTCTGCTTCCCAGGCCTGAGGCGAGAGTACCTCCCTCTTCTCCCCATGATTGGTTCCATGTTCTGGACAGTTCTAGAGTCTCCGCACATTGCAGCTTCAGTTGTGGCCAAGACTGCAGGTTTACCTATTGTGCGGTTTCTTGTTTGAGACACACACTCCCTCTTGAGAGTGGTACTACTGCCTCGGGTGAGTGGGGGTTGGATTAGACAGAGTGTGGAGTATTCGGGTCTCCTGAATCAGTGTTTCATTTGCAGACAGATGGGCCATTTGGCAAATCCTTGTCCTTGCAGGAGATCTCGACCCACAGCGAATGCGCAGCCTCCCAAGGTCGAGCATGCTTAATAGCTAAATACACAGGACGCACAGGCTGGTACCTCGACAGAGACCAGCGATCAGGCAGCTGACAGTTGGCAGCAGATGCCTGGCCGTCGTCGACAAGGGTGGGCTGGCCCCACTGCTCCCCCTGGTGGCCGACCTCCTGTAGCTCAGCAGCACTGGGTTCCGACAAGGAACTGTTTTGACCCCCTTCAGCAAGACCCGCTTGAGGAGGCCCCATCCACTTCAGTTCCTCCGCCTCCACCCTCTCCTCCCTCAGACGCTGCCGCTCCGCCTCCCCCGCCTCCTCCCTCTCCTCCACCTCCACCCCCGCCTCTCGTCCCTCCTCTCTCCACGGTGGGGCCCACAGCCTCATCTCCCCATTCCTCCTCCACTCCTCCTCAAAGCAAGAGAGTGGACACGCGTCTACCGCGAGGCGATCTCTTGGTAGTTCTTTCGATACGAGCCGTGTGGCTCGAGAAGGACAACCCCATATAAGGCCGCCTTTTCTGGTGCAGACTTCTCCTTTTGCAGCAATCCCTAGAGGTTTGACTAGCTTTGACATTCGCAGAGTTTGGCACTTCTTCAACTACAGCTTAACACGGTTCCAGGGTGACTCTTCTCCTGACCCGGAGGAGGCTCGCTTTCGAGTCCACGTCCTCTTTCTTGCAGCTCGAGGCATTGAGACTTTGGACACAGCGGTAAGTTTCTCCTTCCCACTGTGCGGTAGGGATCCTACAGAGTGGACCCTGCACGCAGTTCTTGACGGCTCCAGATTCGGGCTACCGAGTTCTCACACCACACAAGGGGACTTAGGGGTGACAGATTTAGGACAGACACTTTGGCCTCTTGCCAAGTTTAGCGTGACGCCACCGAATGCAATGGGTTGGAGGCACATTGTGGTGCATTTGATTGCTGACACTCAGAGCCCTCCTTGCTATGTATTTGTACATGAGGATTCTTGGACAGAGGATGTAGCCCTACAAGCTGCACGCTCGGCTTGAGCCTGGGTGGGATAGTCACTCCATACGCGCTTGTCTAGAGGTCGTTCGGATGCGGATTACTCCCCATCCAAACCGGCCTCAAAGATAGCGAGGTTTGCTGTTGCAGCATCTGTTTTCTCTCACTGACTTCATGAGGATCATCTTATGGAATGTGTAGGGACTAAGAGGGCCCCAGTTTCAGTGTCAGAGGGGTTGGTTGTGTTAGGAGCTTCAGCGATGCCTTGTGGGTGGTGAGATTGATATTCTTATGCTACATGAGCATCATCTGTGTGAGAGCCGCATTAGACGGTGTGGTGAGATTTTGCATGGTAGCCTATGGGACTTTTTGTTTAGCTGCATTTGGACTTGGAGGCATCCAGGGAGGGGTATGTATGACTATTGTGGATTCTTTGCAGCAGGCCATTGCGGGCAAAGTATTATTATACCAGGTAGAGCTCAATGGATTACTATGTAGGTTCAGGGTTGCCTCATGGGTTTCCTGAACATTTATGCACCCAATGTGGCAAGTGCACGGGAGTCTTTGCTACATGCAGAGCAGTGGTGTGTTGGAGGGGACTTCAACGTTTTGGAGCACTCAGGTTTTGTGAGACCCCATGACAACTTGGTTTTCTCTCGTTCTGATCGCAAAGTTGGAGGAGTGAATCTATCTAGGATAGATCGCTTCTATGCTATTGACCGCATTTGTGACTCGGGTGGGTCAGTTTGCATCTTGGCTGGGACATCCTTTTCGGACCATGCACCAGTGATCCTCACAGTGATAGATAGACAGAGGAGCAGCATCATGATGCTACACATCCTTGAGAGGATCTTGCTGGACTCTGAGCTCAGAGAGCGAGTGGTAGCTCTTTGGACAGAGGGCTTGGACATGTAGGACTCTCTTGTGGATAGAGTGGCCTTTGGACTTGCTCATCTTAGTCGGTTCTTTCTTCAGGAGTCTACGGCCCACCTGGCTGTAACGAGAGAGGAGGAGCAGCCTCTTCGACATGGCATTGCTTCCTTGTAGAGGATGCAAGAGTAGCACCTAGACAGTCCTTGGTTGGAGGAGCAGTTGTAGCAGGCTCGCCAGGAGCTTGCTAGCCCAGAGCAAAGGCGTCATGAGTTTCCTTTCATCGACAGGCATCTCAGTGGACCGAGGTGGGTGACAGAGTGACGGGGGCATTCTTTGAGAGAGTGAGACCCCGGCATGCGCACACTAGTGTCAGCCAGTTGAGGAGGCCTGACGGGTCAATTGCTTTAGAGCCAGAGGATATGCATGCAGTTGCTACTGACTTTTACCGTGACCTGTTGTCAGCAGAGCGTCAGGATGCATGCAAAGAGCTTGCAGGTTTGGGCACAGATGCCTTGTCTTGTGATTGAGGAGATGTGCCAGAGGCTTGAGCTGCCTTTTCAGCTAGAGGAGCTCCACGTGGCCCTCCGAGCACTTCCTTGTGGTAGCTGTCTAGGTGAGGATGGTTTGACTCCCAGGTTTTCTACTGGGACTTGCTTGGCTTAGTACATCTTACACACAGAAGAGATCCGTGACAGCATGAGTGAGGGCTTCATTTACCTCATTCTCAAGCAGGGTGGCTCCTTGGATGAGATTCAGCAGTGGCGGCCCATCTGGCATCACCATCCTTAACTCAGTCTACAAAATTCTTGCCAAGGCTCTGAGTTTGAGGATTCAGCCACTGCTAGAGAGCATTATACATGGGACTGTGACAGGTTTTTTCAAGGAGCACAATATCCTTGACAACATCTTTACTTCTTGGGAGGCATGTGCCCTCGCCCGCCTCCGTGGTGAGGATCTGGTGATACTTCTTCTCGAATTTGAGAAGGCCTACGATAGAGTTGACCGGGACTTTTTAGAGGGCACTCTTCGCAGGATGGGCTTCTCAGATGCCTGGATTAGAGGTGTGTCATCTCTTTACAGACGTGCACACAGTCAGGTGCTTCTAGCAGGAGTAGAGGAGATTGTTTCATGCTTACATTTTTTGTTAGACAGGGCTGTCCTCTTGCCCCCTTCCTCTTTTTGTTCTATGCTGAGGCGAGCAGATTTTTGATTTCACAGCAGGTTGGTTTACGTGGCTTAGCACTCCCTATTCGGGGCAATGAGCTACTGGATGCTGAGTTTTCAAACAACTCAGCTTTGTACTTGGAGGGCCAGGAGGCCAACCTACACAAGGCCCTTGAGACCTTTTGTTGTGCATCAGGTGCATTGCTCAACTGGAGGAAGACTGTCACAAGACGGGCACCACGTGCAATTAGAAAAGAACAGATTGAACAGACTTTTAGCACTTCAACAACAACTGAACTGAAAGAGAGAGAGAGACGACACGTGACAGGGAGTGGCGCCCCTTTCTGTATCTCTTCATATTGCATCAACACAGTACAAGCCGGTACTCCAGACTCGGCACTTCTCCAAGAAGCATGCGAGAGAATGAGCCCTAACCTCATATTTAAAGGCCCTTGGCTTGAAAAGCAGTTACAGTGAAAAGCCTTCAAAACTCAAAAGCTTCTGGTCCAAAAAGCAATGCCAAAAGCTGCCAGTGTAATTTACGGAAATCCGTACAGCCTGCCACGTCATCAGTCAGCGCAAAACGCGGAAATTCGTACAGCTTGCCATGTCAGCATGTCAACGCAATTTTCAAAAATCTGCCACGTCATCAGTTTTTGCGTGTGTCTGGATCCTGCTTTATTTTAATCCTTTGTGTCACTTGGGGCCCATGAAACTCCTGCAGAGCAGCCAGGTAGAAAGGCTGATCAGGAATTTCCTTTGGTCAGGGCACAATACTCAGATAGCCCGGGCCAAAGCGGCCTGGCATGTCATCACTCTTCCTTGTTCTTAGGGGGGGGGGGGGGGGGGGTTGGGGATCATAGACCCAACACAGTAGAGCAGAGCCCTTCTTGGGAAGTTTGTTGTTAGAGAACTGCTTCCAGGGGAGGAGCCATGAAGGAGTTTTTGCTTCAGCGGCTTAGAGCTAAAGTGCCCCAGGTTGGAGGCCCTTGGAGACCTTCCACCAGATGGATTTTCATAGAGATGTGCAGAGTTGGTTTGAACAGACTAGAGGACCGTTTTGCTGTGAGCCTGCTTCGCTCCTAGGAGCAGTTGCGGAGAGGCTTGGAGCAGCACCAGCCTACTTGCACAGAGGAGCACCTGAGACAGCCCCTTGTTTGGAACCCCATGGTGAGCACTCAGAGAGGCCACTTGGTTGGTAGTAGGCCTCATGTTTCTTGGGGTCCCATGGCAGAGGGTCCAACACGCACTTTAGGTGACTAGCTATAGTTGTCAGGTTTGTCAGAGGAGCTTCAGAGCATTCAGCTATACAGGGCCTGAGAGGGGTGCAGATCATGTGTCGGGACATGACAGAGGCAATACCAGTTGAGTGGCTTACACCTCTCGAGTCAGCAGCGCCCAGATGGATGGGGGCCTTCACGCGACCGGAGGTCCTCATCGCAGTTCGGGCTTGCTGAGAGACTGTACCCTCCATGTTTTTCGAGCTACATGGCAAGGGTCGATTACACAGAGTCTTAGTAGAGGCCCCACAGGTTGCACAGTGTTGTTTTCAGAGGATCCGAGTTGTGGGCATCTGTGGGAGGACTTGTGTCATAGATCCTTACCCAGCAGCTCTTGAGACAGGCCACTGGAGGCTGTGGGTTTGGGAGAGATGTCCACTGGCACGAGTGCAGTGGGATCCTAGAGAGTGGTTTTGGAGGGACCCTTTCTCCTCAGCTGACCATCCAGGTGTCCCTTTCTTTCAGTATAGTGTTCGATTGGGACGTCGCATACTGGCAGCACGAAGGGAGGCTCGTCCTGCTGCAGCACCTCATTGGCAAGAGGAGGGTCTCACAGCTAAGTTCTTGACAGCTTTTTCGGCGAGGTGGTGGGATATTAGACAACCGCGGTGAGCCACGTTGTTCCAGTGGCTAGTTGCACATATAGCTACATCACTGGGGAGTTGGCTTGTACATAGTGGCCTTTCGGCAGCATGTGCAGCTTGTGACCATCCTTTGGAGAGTCAGCGTCACCGTCTCTGGGACTGCCATATGGCACAACAAGTTTGGCTTCGGGTCCTTCGGCTAATGCCAACTCTTTCCACAGCACGGCAGTACACTTGGGGGGCAGCTGCTTGGTCCACCCGCACGGGCCCTGCATTAGAGTTTGAGCTATCCTCCACCAGCAGGATGATAGTGATACAGGGGGGTCGACCTACACTCCAGCCTGCTACTACAGAGCTTACTCTATAGGAGTGGCGTAGTGAGAGAGAGGAGTGTTGGGAGCTCGTCTATGGCCTGACACTCTGGTTCATCTGATGGGCCTGCTGCTTCCGCATCTTTGAGGCTCGCCTTGTGCCACCAGCAGAGACTGTTTGAGATTTTTGGCTAGAGCTGATCCATACTCTCAGGGGACAGTTCGAGAGACTCCAGGGCAGCTTCGACCGCATACGGGAACGTAGAGAGGCGTTCCTTCGACTCTGGCGCCCTGGGCCTTTCTTCACCGTGGTCCAGGGTGTGCTCAGATGGCACTACTGTCCACCTGTGCCGCTTTTCCCTCTTCCCATCTCCTGATTTAGTCTCATTGTACATATGCTTTTTTTTCATTGGGAGAGTCTCCCCTTATGATTGTTGTAGCCCTCTCTAGTAGAGGTGGTTGTAGCCCTATGGGCAGTTTCATTAACTAACAGAAGGATCTCTTTCTCGGATTTTTTAAATTTATTGTTATTCTACTATTTGTATGTTGAAATTTCCCTAATATATCAAACAACATGCTGCTAGCAAGAAACGTTGTGGTTAAGGTTATTTTTCTGCCAAACATAGTATTTTTGCATGAATTATGAGTTCGGCCAAAGTGGTTTTTGAAAATGTAGCACTCTAGCTTTGTGACTGACCTATGGTGTCACAGTCGGTTTCTCCAATTCAGAGGCTCCTTTGCACAACGAAGGCATCCATCAGTGGACACCAATGTTGTTTCAGAGATCAAAAGATGTGTGATTGAAGGCGTGGAATTCCGAGGAGAGTTGCTAAATTTCAGAAAAGATGGAACTCCGTTGATGAATTCTCTCTGCTTGACACCCATTTTTGGTGATGATGGCATTATGACACACATTATTGGAATTCAATCCTTCACAGAGGCAAAGCTGGAGCTCGGCCCTTTACCAAGCCCTCCTTGGAAAGTGCCTTCTCGTCATCAGTTTCTTACAACATCAGATGGTAATTGTCCGCACAAAGCCTTCAGTTCTGGGAAGAAAGAGTTTTGCAGCTTGCTTCGTCTCGGCGATGAGGTGCTACTTCTAAACATCTTGTCACGACTACCCCCAAGTGACGTTGCATCGTTTGGGATGGTTTGTAGACGCCTTTACAAATTGTCGAAGAGCGAAGACCTTTGGAAACTTGTTTGCCAGAATGCTTGGGGCAGTGAGACTACGAATTTGTTAGAGAGTATGCCGGATTCAATTAGACAGGGCTGGGGCAGGCTTGCTAGGGAGTTGACAACTCTAGAAGCTTCCGTGTGGAAGAAAAGAATAGTAGGGGGCTCTGTAGAACCGTCCCGGTGCAACTTCAGTGCTTGTGCAGTTGGTACCAAAGTGGTGCTTTTTGGTGGGGAGGGTGTGAATATGCAGCCTATGAATGACACCTTTGTGCTGGATTTGAGTGCATCTCATCCTGAGTGGCGGCATGTACAAGTCAGCTCTCCACCGCCGGGTCGGTGGGGACATACATTATCTTGCTTGAATGGTTCTTCACTAGTCGTTTTTGGTGGCTGTGGGAAGGAAGGTCTTTTAAATGATGTATTTGTGCTCGACTTGGATGAACCATCTCCACGTTGGCGTGAAGTGACAAGTGCAGCACCTCCACTTCCAAGGTCGTGGCACAGCTCTTGCACTGTAGATGGTACAACGCTGGTCGTATCGGGCGGCTGTGCGGATTCAGGAGTGCTTCTCAGCGACACTTTCCTGCTAAATTTAATGACAGAAAAACCCATGTGGAGAGAAGTTACAGTAACCTATAGTCCTCCTTCTCGGTTAGGGCACTCGCTCTCTGTTTATGGGAAGAAAAAGATACTCATGTTTGGTGGTCTAGCAAAAAGCGGGCCTTTAAAGTTGAGGTCAAGTGATGTCTACAAGATTGACCTGAATGAGAAGGAACCAAAGTGGAGATATGTCACTGGCAGCTCAATGCCAGGAGGTTCTACTCCAGGAGGGCGGCCACCCCCACCTCGCCTTGACCATGTTGACATTGCTCTGCCTGGTGGTCGGGTTCTAGTCTTCGGTGGGTCAATTGCCGGTATGCATTCTGCCTCAGAGATCTTTTTGCTCAATCCAACTGATGAGAAGCCTACCTGGAGAGTACTTAACGTTCTCGGGCAAAAGCCAAAGTTTGCTTGGGGTCATAGCACGTGTGTCGTGGGAGGCACAAGAGCCGTTGTATTAGGGGGGCATACTGGAGAAGAGTGGGTTCTCAACGAGCTTCATGAACTTTCTTTTGCAGGTGGCAAATTGGAGCCTGATTGGACCAAAGGTTAGGGAGACAACATACAATTACATTCAATACTTCAATGGCCTTAAGCAAAGCAATATAGTAGTGTGAACGGCCCTTTTGAAGCTGCTACCTTCTTTTGAGTCACTACCTTCCCTAATTACCTGATTTTAGCATGTGAAGTATGGTGAAAGAAATGTAATGGCTTGATATGGTATCAGCCTTATTGTTGTGAGGTCTAGGCTCCATGAGTGCTTGTGTAGTCTCTATGTTACGCTTGTGTATTGCTGAATCTAGCGGCAATGATTTATGTGTGCGCGTGAAATCAAGTCCTTACACAGGTAACATTATTCATGCACAATTGGAGAACTAAATAGTGGACTCTGTTTGGCATCATGTTTAAGTGAGATGTTTTCAGGATCCTTGTGGCTTTTATTATAGAGTCACCGACAAATTGTCAAGTCTAAAGGTATCTCAATGATGTTAGTGAAAGATTGACTTTAAATGTCGTGTATTGGTATGGGATGGCTGTGGATTTATACGGACTTGTGTAAAAAGCCACATCATGTCAGTCAGGCTTCTTTAGATGCCATGCTGAACATCATTTAGTAGACTGTTTCGAGGCTCAAGCAATCCATGGGCTAAACTTTTGGGGGGTGATTTGATGGTGTTTGTGTGAGCTTTAAAGGCATGTGATGTGATTAGATAGCATTCTAAAGGCTTGCATGAAGAAATGATCAGCATTGGTAAGACTGCTGTTGCATTGTCAAAATTGTCTAACCGTGGGTTGTGGAAGGAGGTCTCTCGTTGAGAAATTATTAATGTTGCTTATGGTTCACATTTTGGTCCAGTAATTTGGCATTATGTGAAAATGGTAGAAAACTTGCGGTCCCAACATCGGAAAAAAGAGTGTCATTTTGTCGAATGTGGCACCTTTTTTATTATGCCAAAGTTGTTCTGAAGAGCATAAAATCCCTCTTATCAAAACATAAGCATCCTTGCCAAGAGATGTAGAGGGCTAGAAAATGTTTCCTTTCAGCTTAAGCATTGCCCCTTGAATTGCCATAGCTTCTTTTTGAGCCAAGTGTAACGAGTAGAAAACATAAATAATATAGGTGAAGAGGGATCTCTCTCTCTCTCTCTCTCTCTCTCTCTCTCTCTCTCAAAAGAAGTGGGGCTTAGTACCCTTTGAATTACTGAATGTAATTAAAAGCCGAAAGACTCATTGCAACGATAAATACATGTGTTTGGCTCTCATATCATCTAGTTCTTATCCTCATGCTAGATGCACCAATCTCTCAACCTTCTACTATTTGCAATGGAAGAACCGATTGACGAGGATGTAGCAATTGCTAGATTCTATGCCATAGGGGCAAATAATAATGCCCCAGTCCATAGGTTCTTTGGACAAGGGGGAACGACATCACATTACCCTCCTGATCCAGAACATCATGACTCTATATATACCTCTTTTTATAGGTAGACATAAGGCCTCTAATTTGTAGTTATACTCTACACATCAAAACTATACATTGCCTCAGCCCCTTTGTCTCCTAAACTTTTGGAGGTGAAAATGGAGATAATGTTTTTGTAATGCATTAGGCTTCTATTTACTTGAGGCTGTGTATGCTTTGGAAGATAAATTTCTATTTTTAGAAGAGAAGGAAGCTACATGCAAAGAGCATAAATTAGAATGAAAAAAGTTGAAGGTTCATGTTGGGGAAAAGGAAGGCACACGAGTGATAAATGGACTCATTTGAAAACACTATAAGCCCTTTCTCCCTTCTTCTCTAAGGCATGCTTTAAAATGCCAAATAGGCCACTAGAATTGTGGACTACTTTCAACTTACCAAAAACTCCCCCAAAACGCTTCATTGAGGCTGCCATAATCGCATCCATGTATGTCTACATTAATAATGGGTAAACAACTAGTTTTTACTTAAGGGGCTACTTGGCTTCTCTCCTTTAGCTTGCCAATCGAAGACACTAGACCGCACACATTGGAACACTAGTCCAATAATGGAGCTTGTTATTAGGTATGCCCAAAAGTAGACGTTTTTTTTTTTTTCACAATTCTAGTGAGACCACACACATTGGAACACTACGTCCAATAACAATTGCCAAAACACATTATTGGGTAGGCCCATGACTTTGTTGATGTACATGTTGGTTTGATTAGTGAGCCATGTTAAATATTCATTCTTTTAGAAAATGACAATCCGTGAAGGTTATTGGTCAAGGGGTAGAGGATCTAGACCCTTCATCTGTTGCCCTTCGTTGTTGCAGCCGCTGACGGATTGACGACAACTCAACAGACGAAAAATCAATGCCTGCAGACCAGTAATAGCCTCCCAAATCAGCAATGGGAATTGCACCTGCACCTGACACCTCAGCACACATAATTCGAAGTAATCAATGGGAAAAGTAGCGACAACAATGTGAATCTCTGCAGGTGAACCAATAATACAGTACTCTGAAGCCTACACAGTGTACCTGGCCCCCCTCCCAGCAACCTTGACGGTTGGGAAAGGTCATTTAACAATTCCCATAATATTGATTCCCACCATGGCTCCCGGACTCTACCGGTCGCCATGTGGTCGTCAGTATTATGGAGAATAGTCATTAAATGACCATTCCCTACCCCATCACTTCCAACAACAAAACATTGAAATTTGAGATGATATAGGCGATCACAAATTATTCTTTCATTCATTCTTTCCTTTGCAAAATGGCCTACTCTTGTGGAAATCCTCCCTCTGCGGAGAGGCAATGGTTTACTTTTGTCCTTCTCTTCTTCACTTAAAAGAAGGGTGCATTACATTTTGATGATGTTTTTATTAAACTCAACAACCTTGGAATCAAACAAATAAAAATCTGAAGTATGATCATCCTTCTATAAGCAAGGCAGTGTAAAGGAGAACTCAAGAGTTTGGTGCCTTTTTTGCCCCCCAAGAACCTTACAATATGTAAGGGTTTCATGCTCTAAAGAGAGATGATAGTCGAATTAGAGATTCTTATGCAGATTCTCCTTGTTTTGAGGACTCGAGCTGCTCTACCCTCCTCTATCTCAAGGTGGTGCAAGGATACTCTAAGGTGGCCAATTGCATTCTAACACCATGTCATAGGAATTCCTCCATGAGTCAGGGGCTCTCGATGAATCCATCCTCAGCATAGCCTCTTTGGAGGTAGAGGACAATGCCTCCACGAGCATACGCACTATCATGCGGTATTTAGGGTTTGCTGGGGAACATCCTCACCATCACAATGTCCTATGATCGCTATATCAAAGTCTAGTTGTGAGCTGTGGTCATGTGAGGCTTACTTATCAACGATAAGATCTGTCTATGCAATTACGCCAAAATTGGTGCAATTACAAAAGTCCTTGCATAGTTGCATAAAAGTGCATATGTGAGGCTCAATTGTTTCAAAAAGTAAGTAATAACTATGCATTGTGTGACCACTCCCTAAGTCCAATGCCCTTACCACCGCTACATAGAGCAATGCCCTTCCTGATGCAACTATACCAAAATTAGCATAGTTACAAAAGGCCTTGCCTAGTTGCATAAAGACAAACTGGAGCATGCGTGACCATGCATGAGGCTCAACTATTTCAAAAAATAACTGAGAACTATGTACCCTAAGTCTAGTGCCCATATTTCAGCTACATACATCAATGCCGACAACCGGAGTGACCAAAGTAATAAATAGCCACCCCTTTGTTCGAGCAACAATTACACAATTATATCTTGGCCTCTCTCTCTCTCTCTCTCTCTCTCTCTCTCCCCCCGCCACTCCCTCTTTGGATATAATTGTACATAACAATGTTGAACTCTACTTTAAACGGTAATATATTAAGAAGACCAACCACAACAAGCAACAAATATAAACAATCGTGACAATGCCATAAAAAACATAAATTGAGAGAAACACCAAGAAAATTTTTCAACACAAAAAGGTTTATATCATGAAGCATGGAATGTAACTCATGAAAGTTACATCATGGTTGAGGTTGCAGCCATGGCCCATGTGGTGGTGGTTGTGGTGGGCCCAAAGATGGAGGGAGAAAAAGTGGCCTATGTAGTGGTGGATGATGTATTTACAGAAAATCAATTGGACTTCATGTGATGGGCATCTTGGCAAAAAAGCCAATGGTGCAAAGTGGTTTAACAAGTCAAAACATAAGTTGAATTGTGAGATGATGGCTACAAGAAGGTTATGCACAACAAAAAAGCGTTGACTATGAAGAGATTTTTGCTCCCATTTGTTGTATGACTATTGTTCATTCTGTATGAGATTGACAAGCTATTTTTGATGGAATGTACATCAAGCACACATTGTTACTACTTTCTTGAATGGTGATATATTTGAGGAAGTATATGTAACATGAACTCGTGCTTTTGTAAAAAAGGATAAGAAAAGAAAGTGTGCAAAGGCAAGAAATTTTTATATGGGTTGAAGCTGTATCCTTGTGCTTAGTATGAGAAAGTTGAAACTCATTTACTTAAACAAGGCTTTTGTGATAATCTAACTAAAAGCTCTTTGTATGTCAACCATGAGGGTGATAAATATCTCCTCATCGTTTGTACGTAGATGATATTTTTATTTTACCAGTCCAAATGAGACTCATTATGGAATTCAAGGTTGAATTGAATGCTACTTTCAAGATGAAAGATTTGGGGCTTTTGTATCATTACATGATAATATACTTCAAACAGTGTGATGGAGGTATTGCTTTGTGTCAAGCAAGATACATAGAGACATTACTATGTACGTTTGGACTTGAGGAGTGCAAACCTATTGCTACTCCAATGGAAATAGGTTTGAAATTGAGGCTTCATGATGTTGGAGATCTTGAGGATGTAACCTTTATCAGACTATTGCTGGATGCTTTTAATGATATGTGCGATACTAGGCCAGATAATTAGTTTGCAATCTCAAAGAACAACAGATTTATGCATAGCCCATGGTCTAAGAATTAGCAAGCTGTCAAAAGGATATTTCGCTACTTGAGTGGCACTTTATGTCTTGGGTTCTTTTATCCCAAGGAGGGATCATTATTGCCAATTTTGCATGCTTTTTCAGACTTAGATTGGGCTTGTTGTTATGACACATGAGTGTCCACAAGTGGTTTTTGTTTCATGCTTAGCAGCTCATGTATATCATTGTTGAGCAAGAAGAAACATATTATGGCAACTTCTAGTTGTAAGGTTGACTATAGGACCTAGTCATCACAACTATGGTTGAGTGTGTATGGCTTTAGATGCTGTATAACTTATTTGGGTATTGGACAAGACACTGCCAACATCATCTACACCAGCAATTAGAGCACATTGACAGTTGCGAGGAACCCAAATTTTCATGCTCTCACAAAACAGATTGAGGTGCATTATCTCTATGTTAGGGAGAGACTCTCAGCGTGAGAGATCAGCTTAACTTATGTGCCAACACCACAAGACAACTTTGTAGATTTATTCACAAAGGCATTGCCTCGGGAGAAGTTTGAAGATTTTCACAAAGATTTGGGCTTGCTTCTCTTTGTGTATTGATCATGTCCTTAGGGCATGGTAGTTTTGTATACACTATGTACCAGATCTCATTCACTACATCACTCTCAGGGGGGATTTTTTACCATATATGTGTATTGATCATCTCCTTAGGGCATGGTAGTTTTTTATATAGTATGTTCCATATCTCATTCACTACATCACTCTCATGGGGGATTTTTTACCATATATGTATACACTTAGGACCAGCAGGGCACTTTTCCCCTCACTAGGAGGTTTTTTTCCCCCGTGCTTTGTATACATGCCCATCACTCTAGGACTATCTTATCTTTCTACTTGTGCACTAAGCTAGATACTCTCTTTTGCATGCCTTGAGCTCCTTCATCTTCTCTAGCTCCAAGATGGGTGTGTGTTCTGCAACCCTAATTCCAACACACAATTTTCTTGCACATGCTAGTCCATACATATGCAAATATTGGTGATTTAATTGATCCACTAAATATTATATCTTGATTGTGTTTTTAATGATCTTCCTTTCATTATGTATTACTAATGTGTTATTTTTTCCTTCCTAGGGTTTTTACACTAATACTTACCATGTTTGTACATGATTGAGATAAGCCCTAGGTTGTTCACTTCTACGATCATGGCGTGGGAGGGATAATTGCAGATGGGGAAGGATTCAACATTGATGACGATTGGATTTGTGAGCCATTTTGACATTCTCCATGGACTCTCAATAGCAACATGGTAGCATTTTATTTTGAGTAAAGAGCCTTTCTTGATGAGTTAGCAAGCACCCTCATGCCAAATAAATAAGAACCAAAAATATAATTTTCATGTTGTCTCATTACAAGTGGCTTCTAGCAACATTCACCCAAGTCGGTGATGTAGTGCTAGATTGTCTTTCTGGTTGTGGTGGCTTGGCATTGTAATGTTTGCCTCTACAGAGACATTGCATTAGCATTGAGATAGATGTCAGGATTTTTCAAGACTTGTCAATGCCTACCTAGAGATCTTGGTTTGACTATTTTATTCAATGATGTGTCAACATCCATGTAGATGGAGCCACCCTCAACGTAGCCATAGGGAGGACCTCCATGGCATATGCTACCTTTTTACCTACCCTAGGCACACATCACCTTCCAGTGGCACCTTGGCCACTATATGGACCACCACAACGCTATCGCATGATTATGGGACGTAGCAAGGAAGTAACCATAACAAATTTCTACAAACACAACATATTGGCAAAATTCAAATGCTCAAAACATACATGCCAAAGTTTTTCATATGAAAGAGCCTTTGAATACACAACTGTATTTGAAAAATTTATCCCGCACTTTCCATACAAAGTAAGCTTTGTAGCCCATGACACAAAATGCCAAAATCTACAACAATTTCATCGCTAGAGCTAAGGTCATGAACTATATATCTGCCATCCAAAAATGTGACAAAAGTCCAAGTCTTGCAAGTACAGATACAAACAAAAGGTTACTTTTTATCCTTGGTACATAAAATGCATCAAAAAGTATGATAGTGAAACTATTTGCACAACTAGCACAATTTTTCCAAGCCCCTGGATCGGATAAGAGGCATTGTTGGCACAATTGACTATATTCCCATGAGGGATAGCCTTAAGAGAGGTAAATAAGATAGGATGCAAATTAATGTACTGTGTCGCATCACTATCAAAGTACCAAACATGTGACTTTGTAGCAATTGACATACATGCATCATGGAAAAAAGGATGATAAGTACACTCTACACTAAATACCCATTCTGCATCTAAATCATCACAATATCCATTTATAGAATATTATGCAATAGCTATATTGGTGGAAGATCCTTCCTCTTTCTTCTTGGCTTCTTTTACCTTCAACTTAGGGCATTGCTTTATCAAGTGATCATTATCCTTGCAATAATGGAAATGCATATTCTTCTGCCTTTTTCACAAGAATTTCTAGACAAGTTGCTACTATCAAAAGCACTAGACATAGATGATTTGCTACTCATAGAAGAACCATGAGAAGTGGCTACATGGTTGTTACTAGTCATCTTCTTTCTTGAAAGTGATTTTCTGTAATAGCAATGTACATAATGCATCAAACTTGATAGCTTGAGGGTTTCCTTGGGTCATAAGTCTCCAAGTGCTAGCAAAAGGCTACTGGAAATGCATCTATAACAATTTGTGTAAGTGAATTGTCAGAAATGCAGAACTCAATTGCTCATTGATATCCTTGATATCAACAAGAAAAATGTCCATGTCATCTTCCTCTTAATTAATCTTAGACTCCAGTTATGAGAAGCAATGCAATTTTTTCTTCATTGCGACTTGCATAAAGACCTACTAGAGTATCCCAATCCTAATTTGCTGAGTTTGATAAGTAAATACGAGGAGTAATAGTGTGTTTCATGGATAATGAAATCATTGCATGAGCTTATGCATCTCTAATCCCAACGAGATTGCTTAGTTGTAGGAAAAACAAGTCTAGCAACAATAGATCTGCTAGAATCTACAACATCTTCAATGGAGCGTGTATCCACTGAAGGAAGACGTACGTCAATTCCCTACACATCATTATAGATGCCCTTTGAAACAAGAACATGCATAATCATGTAAGTCCACATTGGGTAATTATCCACATCCAATTGATCCACAATAGTAAACATTTTGAAAACATGTACGTTGTTGTCAGCCATGGCGAGTGATTACACCTAATATAAAAACTACCTTAAAAGAGGAAAAACAAACTAGGACTAATAGGTGCTATATAGCACAACCCAAAGAGACCTATGAGGAAGCTGTTCAGCAAAAAATTGTGCTAATAGAAATTCTACACAAAAGGAAGAAATTACCTATGAGATATTGCATGAAGTGGAAAATAGAGGTCCATCCAATTAATCCTCAATAGAAAACATTTTGAAAACATCTATGTTGTTGTCAGCCATGGCGAGTGACTACACCTAATATAAAAACTACCCTAAAGGAGGAAAAACAAAGTAGGATTAATAGGTGCTATATTGCACAACCCAAAATTCTACACAAAAGGAAGAAATTACCTATGTAATATTACTTGAAGTGGAAAATAGAGGTCGAAATGAGCTTGAATGAAAAATTTGAGCACACCAAGATGACGTTGGAGAGGGGGAATGAGGAAACACACCCGGCACACAAACAAGGGACTCTCTACACCTCAGAGTATCCACAACACCCCTATCCTCTCAGAAACACCTTCAAAAAACACACTATGAACTAGCAGACCACCGCTTGGTCACTTTCCAATGCTTACACACTCCACAAGACCACCACACAATGCACACCTAATGTCACAGTTCGTCTCTACCCTTGCACAGGCACACAACCGCTCAATATTAATCTCACACAAAGCACCACCAGTCTGGGGGGGCACACACATCCACATTGCTGGCACCGCGGGGAAACACAAGAGAAGAAGAAAGAGAAAGGGGGGAAGGGGAAACGACAACAAAATTGGGCAATAGTGGCTTGATTACACTTCAAAAGGCACATGCAAAGCTTGCACTGTCATCCAAATGGCCATTTTTATGAGAAAGTACAAAGGGGGTTGACAGGCACACTCCTCTATTAAAAACTCCACTCTGCAGACCTCAAACGACACCAAAAAAAGCCCCTAATTTGATTAAAAATTGACTTTTATAGTGAGGGGCCTTTAACTTTAGAAACTTTCCTTTAAATGGTCCATTTGGCATCCATTTTTGGCATCTTTGGAAGGGGGGAGCACCCCTTGCTTCATACGCTCTCTTTGCTTGTGCTAGAGAGGGGG
This sequence comes from Adiantum capillus-veneris, assembly GCF_014529385.1. Classification (NCBI taxonomy): domain Eukaryota; kingdom Viridiplantae; phylum Streptophyta; class Polypodiopsida; order Polypodiales; family Pteridaceae; genus Adiantum; species Adiantum capillus-veneris. The sequence continues at coordinate 71,847,271 of NC_140933.1, forward strand.
TGCTCGCTTGAGAGAGGGGTGCACTAGCAACATCGCTAGTGCCCCTTGGTATTTTTGAATTTATTATTCACTTTATTTATTTTCTCCCAACCTTACCTCCTGTCACCTTTGAATTTGCCCCTCTAGGCCTTTGACCCACCTGCTCTCCATCTGCCTACTTTGGTCGGCTTAATTTTCCAACCTTGGATTCCCTCTTTCCTTCCATTTGGTCTGCCCTTGGACTGGCCCTTTGACTACCTGCTTTGAACTGCCTCCATTTGGTACCCTTTGTCCATCTAGTCCGGCCTTGGTGCTTTTGGAGCGTTCTCTCTCTCTCTCTCTCTCTCTCTCTCTCTCTCTCTCTCTCTCTCTCTCTCTCTCTCTCTCTCTCATGTACCCGGAGGGGGGAGGGGGAGGGGGGGGGGGGGCACTAGCGATATCGCTAGTGCACCCTCCCTTGCTCTCCATCTTGGCTCAAAATGTTGGGGCCCCATCAGGTGTGGGAATCTGTCCCTCAAGGGCATATGCCACATCATCCATGTAAACCAGATCCGCTGCAGGTGCCGCCTACTACCGGCCAGCCCCACTGCCACTTGCCAAAACCCTCCAAGCTCAGCCCCTGTGCTCGTGAGTGCCACTTGACAGAGCTAACATAGGACCGCGAGCGACACCACCATAGCCACGTGGAGAGAAGCTCTCTCTCTCTCTCCCTTGTACACTCCCATAATGGCCCATGACCTTAGACTTATACACCGACTTTTGTGCTTTGAGATCACATATGGGATTTTCCCATTGCCATGTGGCAGCCTGCGATCCATTGCCTTTGAAACCCCCCCCTAGATCATCACAAACTTCCAAGAAAACCTTAATTTTTCACCCCAACTGTAGTCCCCCCCAATTCTTGCTCACAAGCGCGATGGCCAAGCCGTGTTGGATCCCCATTTTGCCGGCTATGAACCCCCTAATCTCCTCATAAATTGGGCCTAGTCATGGCCTCCAACTGACGCACTGAAAACATGAGAAAATTATCTGGCTGCTTACCCACTGATTGCACCAAACTTCTAATGGGCATATCTCACCGTCCGAGAACCTGATGAACAAGCCATCAAATCCTGTCAAATCCTCACAGTGTCCACTACCTTCTCAAGCCTTGTCAAGTGCCAAAAACCACCAGATGTCATGGTTCCCAATGCAATCGGGCGGACACATCACTGACCCTCAACAAATTTTCAATTGACCATAACTTTCTTTGTAAAGCTCTGATTCGCAATCCGAAAGGACATGCTCCATAACTCGAGCTTTTCACATGTATCCACTAACATCAACTCTAGCCACTTGTCCCCATCTGCCCTGTCCGTCTTAGATCTGCTAGACCTTCTAACTTCAGGCTTGAATATCTTGCACTCCGTGGATCCATTTGACGAGCCGTCTGGACCAACTTCTAGAGCACATCGAGCACTACATTTGAGGACACTGATAGAGCACTTTGGACACTTGAACATGTTATCCCAATTGGCCCATTTTGGGACCTTTTTGGCCTAAAAAACCACATCATGCATACATTTCCCCTACCTTTTGGCTACCCAGGAGCTTGATACCTATTGAAACCCTTTGTCCTGCACTTGTGCACACCTCTAGCACTGCTTAGCACCACTTCCAGCCTTGACCAACTTTGTCTGTACCATCGTTGCCTAGCCCCCTTGTCGAACATTCATGTTTGACCAAAATCATATTTACAGAACTTAAAAATTGGCACACCAAACTGACAACTCAAAGCACTTCCAAAACCACAACCCTATGTACAGGCTATGTACAAAAGCTTCATCTCCTCCGCACACTGCATACTTTAGGTGGGCTGCCCACCCCCCTTGGATACAATTCAATGCACCCTAGGCACTAGACTTCTTTCAAAATACAATTTGAGCCGCACACCGTTCACCCTGTGCCTAAAAAGCTTACCATTTGCTCTTACCAGTTGATAGGTCCCATTTGGGAAGGTCTTCCGCACTTTATATGGACCCATCCACTTCTTTTTAGACTTGAAATTCTCATACTTCATCACCCAGCTGCATCTCCCTATCCAAAAAACTTGGCTTGGCCTTTCCCACTTGTTCCTCCTGCTGCTTCACATTGTGATCCCTTGCTACCTTCCCATCTAGCTGCAAAACATGCATACCCACTTCTTCAGCCTCATCCATAGACCATGGAATGAGCCGCCCTTGAAGTTCTCCATAGCATGTTTCTTTATCAACCACATTCGAACCGCTTGGTAGAAAATACTCTATAGCACGACCGCCGACACCAGGAAAGCCTTGCAGTCTATGTAAAGATATTTGCAAAGCAACCTTCAATAGAATACTCATCAATAGCACAACGCCAAGCTCTAGTACCTGGCCATTTGCATCCATCTGCGGCATGGCTAAGCATATCTATTCTCTTTGTAAACTGATATTTGAAGACCCTCTCACTAGTTCAAGGACTGGGCTCCACACCCAACTCTTTAGCCTCAAGAATCGGCTTTGCTAAATCTCCAACCTGTTCACCATAGACTAGGCTAAGTTGATCATCTCCTAGCTTTGGAAGTGCCACTTCACTCACACAATCTATCTCCATTTTCCCTCCCAACACCTGCTCTACCATCGCACCATTGGACAGGCAAGACAAAAATTCATCCCATACTTCTTCTTCGACAAGGTCAGTAGTGCTCTTCTCATCTGCACAAAAATCCTCTATGGTGACTCCAAAAAAATTTGTATTAATGTTTAGCAAATCCTCCTCGCTTTCCTCTTCCTTGATGCTAGTATAGCCTTTATCATAGGCTGTCTCCATCTCCTACTCGTAGCTTGTCACGTCATCTTCATTTTTAGCCGCAATGGGATGAGAATTACTCTCCTTGGTCTTCAAATCTAGCACAATCTGCTTCCCTTTCTCTTGTTCACGAAAAGTCAACACTTTGCTCTTCTAGTCTTGCTTAGCACCTATTGCCAAAAGCCATGGCCTACCCAAAATGATGGGATAAGAATTATCACCCGCCTTCATCACAAAAAAATTCTATCAGGCACTCTATGCCCATCACCTTGATCTTCACATATTGCACCACACCCAAGCACCTAGCTTTAGTATGGTTGGCCATCCTCATGCGCACATTCGACTTGGCTACCGCCTTGACTCCCATCTCCTTCATGGTTTCTTCCGTCATGACACATACATGTGCTCCACCATCTATGCATGCATGTACTTGCATCCTTTTCTCAATGACCACATCTACTAGTGGAAGAACATCAGCGGGGTTACCTACCCTCAAGGCCATATTTTGGACCACGTGCACATTCCCCTTAGCTCTTGGCAACCTTGTGCTAACACCTGTAGACCATTGCCTTCTCAATTTGGAATTTAAAGCCAACAATTGAACAAAAGTAATGTTTGGTTTTTGATTTTGAACATCACTTACCAGATTGTATTCTAGGAACCCACGTCCCAATTGGAAATCTGCTTGCTTGATCTTGAGGCGTCTCCTTCTTTTGCTAGTCTCAGGTTGCTCTCTACGCTTGTATACCTTGTCTTTACCCTTGCGGGCTCTAGTCTCCCGCTCAATCTCTGTCTCCTTTTGGCTCTTGCCCTATTATTGGACAAAATCTTGACATCCTGCTTAATCCACCCTGATAATATTCACCCTTGGGACTTCACCTCCATTTGGCGGAGTTGGCTGCACAGGATTCTCCACTGTTTGCTCTCTTGGACCATTGAACTACCCTTGACCTCAGCCTTTGCCAAACAGTGGGTATATACCTCCTATCTCTCTTGGCGATTGAGGACAATCAGGCGCACAATGGCCCTCTTCTCCACAATTGTAGCATCTACTTGGCAGCGGCCTTGCCCTGCCTCTTGGTCCCCTTGGCTGTCATCTATCCATTATGCTTAGCCGCAACTCTTGCATCTTCTCAGACAAATCTTGCACCGTGCATACCCAATTTTGCAGCACAATGGCTACACCTCGATTTCCATGATTCTCCTCATGCATAGCTTCTCTTGGACTCTGCGGTTGAAGGGGGTCCATCGTCTCATAGCCCAACACACCCTGCTCTATCTTCGTCTTTATCTTTTTGCTCTTTGACCGTGCGATTGCTACAACACCATTGTAATTTTTTGGGATTTCAAAATCGACCTTCTCTCTCACTTTAGGTTGCAGACACGCCATGAACTTATCCAGCTTGAATAGTCCCCATTAGACAATTGCATGGCTCTTGATAATTATGCCCAACACTCTTCAAAATGACCCAAAAATAAATTGAACTCTTCACTTACATCTTGCTTAAGCGCCTTCAGTTTTTCATCCATCTCGACTGGGGACGTCGCCTCCTTGTGAAAATTATAAAGAAATCTCGCTCGTAGAGCCGGCCATGCTTGCCTAGGCTCGCCTTCCAGAGCTTCATACCAAACTATAGCTTTTTCATGCATTACCAAAGGAAATGTCTGCATTTTGCTATCCTCGTTCGACATACGCAGTGGTAGCATATACAACTCAAAATCCGACATCCACTCATCCGGACTCTCCTCGCATGTGAAAATCGGTCCATAGTGTGTTGCCGCCATGACTTCCAACGTGAAAAATTGCTTCTTTTTTATCAACTGGGAGCAATTAGTGTGCTCCTTCGTGGGGGCACCAGAAGATGGAGAGGAGGAATGGGGGAACACACCCGACACACAAACAAGGGCCTCTTTATAGATCAGGGTATCCACAAGACCCCTATCCTCTCAGAAACACCTTCAAAAAACACACTATGCACTAGCAGACCACCTGCTGTTGCTCACTTCCCAATGCTTAAACACTCCACAAGACCACCACACAAGGCACACATAATGTCACAGCCTGTGTCTACCCTTGCACACACACACAACTTCTCAATCTCACTCTCTCACACAAAGCACCGCCTGTCCGAGGAAGCACACACATCCACGCTACCGACACCACAAGGAAACACAAGAGCAGGAGAAAGAGAAAGGGGGGAAGGGGAAACGACATCAGAATTGGGCAATAGTGGCTTGATAACACTTCAAAAGGCACATACAAAGCTTGCACTACCATCCAAATGTCCATTTTTATGAGAAAGTACAAAGGGGGTTGATAAACACACTCCTCTGTCAAAAACTCCACTCTGCATGCTTCAAACGACACCAAACCAGCCCCTCATTTGATTAAAAATTGACTTTTATAATGGGGGGCCTTATCTTTAGAAACCGTCCTTTAATTGGTCCATTTGGCATCCATTTTTGGCATCGTTGGAAGGGGGAGCACCGCCTTGCTTCATCTGCTCTCTTTGCTTGTGCTAGAGAGGGGGTACTGGCTTGAGAGAGGGGTGTCACTAGTGCCCCTTGGTAATTTTGAATTTATTATTCATTTTATATATTTTCTCCTTACCTCCTTTCACCTTTGAATTTGTCACTCTAGACCTTTGACCCACTTGCTCTCCATCTGCCCACTTTGGTCGGCTTGGCTTTGCCATCCTTGGATTCGCTCTTTCCTTCCATTTGGTCTTGGACTGGCCCTTTGACTGCCTGCTTTGAGCTGCCTCCATTTGGTACCCTTTGTCCATCTAGTTCGGCCTTGGTGCTTTTGGAGTAGTCTCTCTCTCTCTCTCTCTCTCTCTCTCTCTCTCTCTCTCTCTCTCTCTCTCTCTCTCTCTCTCTCTCTCTCTCTCTCTCTCTCTCTCTCTCTCTCTCTCTCTCTCTCTCTCATATGTACTGGGGGCGGGGGGGGGGCTAGCGATATCGCCATTTTTTTGGATCTGAACCCCCCAGTCTCCTCGTTATTTGGGCCTTGTCGTCGTGGCCTCCAACTGACACACTAAAAACATGAGAAAATTATCTGGCTCCTTCTTACCGTTGATTGCACCAAACTTCCAATGGGCATATCTCATTGTCTGAGAACCGGATCAACGTGTCGTCAAATACTGTGAAATCCTCATAGTGCCCACTACCTTCTCGAGCCTTGTCAAGTGCCAAGAAACACAAGATGTCACGGTTCCCAATGCAATCGTGCAGGCACATAACTGATCCCCGATAAATTTTCAATTGACCATAAGTTTCCTTGTAAAGCTCTGATTCGTCAACCAAAAAGATAGGCACGCTTCATAACTTGAGCTTTTCACGTTTATCCCTTAACATCGGATCTAGCCACTTGTCCCTATTTGCCGTGTCTGTCTCAGATCTGCTAGACCTTCTAACTTCAGGCTTGAATATCTTGCACTCCAGGGCTTCATTTGACAAGCCGTCTGGACCAACTTCTAGAGCACATCAAGCACAACATTCAGGACACTGATAGAGCACTTTGGACACTTGAACCCATTATCCCAACTAGCCCATTTTGGGACCTTTTTGGCCTAAAAAGCCACATTAGGCATATATTTTCCCTACCTTTTGGATGCCCATGACCTTGATACTTGTTTAAACCCTTTGTCCTACACTTGTGCAGACTTCTAGCACTACCTAACACCACTTCTGGCCTTGACCAACTTTGTCTGTACCAACGTTCACCAAAGATCATACAAATTTGACAACATGAGTAGAGAGTTGTTGGGAATAGTACTAGGAGTGCTCTGATACCACTTGTTGGAATTAGGGTTGCAAGGAAGCACACACAACTTGGAGAAGATGAAGAAGCTGAAGGCACACAATAGAGAGTATATTGATCAATGCATTAAAAAAAATATAAGATAGCCCTAGAGTGATGGGAATATATACAATGCGTGAGAAAAAACCCCTCCTAGTGAGGGAAGTTTCCCTTCCATTGTTGGTTATTGGAGAAAGGGCATCCTTGGGTTGGTTGGGTGTTGAATTGGAGATTTTACCCCTTGTGATTATATTTTTTGTGAAGTGCTGCCATAAATCAATACCATATGAACCATGATTGCAAAAACATAAAATCACTTAACGGCATAGCTATAAGAGAACTTATCATGGTATGCCTTTTCCTTTACCTCTAGAAACTCACCATTGGGATAGCCAAAGAACCATGGACAACAACCTCTCCATGTGCTGAATGGATCCCTATCTCCTCTCTCTTTGACTCGACCAAAGCGTCACATGGATGCTCAAGAGCTAGAAATTGGCATGCTACCATATTGGTGTAGTGCCACCACCTATGATGAAGAACCATTAAACCTAAACCTATGAATTTCAAATGAAGATTAAACTATTCAGTTGTACTATTCTTTAGGGTGAGTACCTATAGAACAATTGTCGCACAATGCTTGTAAAGTGTAGTTGATGTTCCATTTCTTGGGTAGTTTTGATTTTCCAATTCCCTCGCATAATTCTTTTTGAGAAGCGCATCATGTGATGTGCTTCAGCCAAAGTAAGATCCAACCACATGTAGATCTTTCATGGACCTTTTGTATTGCATGATTCACGGTCTCTAGTTTCTTATTCTATCTTAAAGTTGCTTAGGGTTGGCTGCTTTAAACGGGCTTAGGGCCACGTTATTTTAGCCATTTTAGTTTGCTTAGGTAGGTTTGTTTGCTCTAAATTGGCTTAGGGCCATGTTAATTTGATCATTTTAGTCCACTTAATGTCAGCAACTTTTGGTTTGGTCGCTTAGAGTTGGCCAAGTAAAGACACTTAGTGTCGGTCATGTAAAGCCACTTAGGGTTGGCCACTCTAAATTGCATTAGGGCAACATTGGTTTGGTTGTTTCACTTTCCTTAGGGCTAGCTGCTTAGGGTTAGTGGATTTTGGTTTGGCCACCAGAAGTTTTGGCCGTGTAAAGCTGCTTAGAGTTGGTCGCTTTAAACCGGCTTAGGGCCAAACCAAGGCGGTGAGAGAGGGAAAGGGGAACACAATGAGCACACATTAAATTTCCTCTTATAGCTTAAGGTATCCACAACACCCCTATCATCTCAGAAAACACCAATCCACCCCGAATGCACCACAACTACTCGATACATCACTTCCAACACACACTGCACTCTAGTTTTACTCTCATTGCACCACACAATGATTCACGGGCACACACTTTTGCAAGCACCAACACCCACACAAAGAGCAAGAGAAAAGGAGGGAGGAAGGGGAAAAAATGACACCGAAAGGGAGGGAATGTCTTGGTATTGCTTAGCAAAGAGATACTATAACCATCACAATGCCAAAATACAAAACAAAACATCTTTTTTTAAGTTTTTCAACAAACTTGGGCGGCCAAGCAGTTTCAAATCTCTCAAAAGAGATCAAAGACGACCTAGCTTCCGAGCTTCATAACTTCAAAAGACCAAGCTTTTGAGCTACTCAATTTCAAAGCTTCTTTGAGCATCCTTCGAGCTCCATACCTCTTTCTGACATCACAAATTCCAAGCATTCCAAGGAAACATCAAAGGCTTGTGACAAATCGAAGTTCGTAAGGTGAATTTCAAACTACGTCTAAACATCAAATCAAGGTAATTTTTTTAAATTGCCTCTTGTAAAGAGGTGCTTTATAAAGTTTTTGGTGAATAGTGATTTCACAATCAAGATTAATATTAAGCTCGCACCTGCACTATTTTCTTTGTAAAATTGAGTAAGGCATTGCCATAGAGAGAGTCTCTCTATCGATATGACCAAGTCCTTGGCATTTTTCACAAGCACTTGCATCATTGAAGAAAAAGGAATTATAAAATTTAATGGGGAGGGTTTCCATACCTGGAAAACTAAGCTAAGGGGATATCTAATGAAGAAAACATTATGGGGTGTAATAAAACCACCTCTCAGTGATCACAAAGGCACACAAACCAAGGCATCTACTGCACTCAATCAAGAGAAAATGAACAAGGACTTGGCATCATAATTACTGCACTCCATGATAATTCTGTACATTTTATAGATGAGTGCACACATGTATATGAGGCCTGGCAAGTTTTGGAAAAGAATTTTGGAGCTAGAGTCAAATGGAGTAAGGTTAGCCTAAAAAGGCAACTTAACAAACTTCTTGGAATTAGGGTTGCAAAGAAATGCACACAGCTTGGAGAAGATGAAGGAAGCTTAAGGCACACAATAAAGAGTGTATTACTTAGTGTGCAATGGAAAGATAGATAGCCCTAGAGTGATGGGCGTATATACAATGCTCTGGGGGAAAAACCTCCAAAGAGGGAAAAAATGCCCTGGTGGTCCTAGTGTGTTCACACACATCACTACCACATGTATATGGTAACAAATCCCCCTGGAGTGATGCGATGAACGAGAGCTGGCACATGAGTAAAGGGAAGTGCCATGCCCTGAAGACATGATCAGTCCACAAAGGAGAGTAAGCCCAAGGCTTTGCGGAAAGCTTCAATATTCTCACAAGACAATGCCTTTGTGAAAAGATCTGCAAGGTTGTCCTGTGTTGGCACATAAGCCAAGCTGATCTCTCCTGCTGAGAGCCTCTCCCTGACATAGTGGTAATGCAACTCAATGTGCTTTGTGCGAGCATGAAAAACTGTGTTCCTTGCAACTGCCAATGCGCTTTGACTGTCAGTGTAGATAGTGTTGGCAGTGTCCTGTCCAACACTCAAATCAGCCATAAGGCGTCTGAGCCATACACACTCAATCGTAGCTATGAAGACTGTCCTGTACTCAGCCTCACAACTCGAAGTGGCCACAATAGGTTGCTTCTTGCTCAACCATGATATACATGAACTGCCAAGCATGAAACAAAAACCACTTGTGGACAGTCGCGTGTCAAAACAACCAGCCCAATCTGAGTCATAAAAAGCATGTAAGTCTGGTGGCAATGATCCCCCCTTGGGATAAAACAAGCCAAGATGTAAAGTGCCACTAAGGTAGAGAAAAATCCTCTTGATAGCCTGCCAATGCTTAGACCCTGGGCTATGCATAAATCTGCTGACCTATGAGACTGCAAACTGAATATCTGACCTCGTGTTGCATACATAAATGAGACAACCAACATCAGTTTGGTAAAGAGTGACATCATCAGTATCGCCAGCATCATGAAAACTCAACTTCAAACCTGTTTCCATGTGAGTGGCAATAGGTTTGCAATCCTCAAGTCCAAACTTACATAGTGATAGCCGGTTTTCGGCTCTCTGTAATTGCCATAGTGAGTTATCTCACCCTATCAAATCACTCAAACACTGTGGTTACCCTCACCCTTTCACTGTATATAGGCGCGTGTGAGTTAGGGGACTTTTCCCACATCTCCTTACTGAAATAAAAAACCCTAAATTAGCTAGTCATTGGGCTAGTTGAGCCAAAAAAATAAAAAATATAAGTATATTATGGTCCATGCGTATGTAAATATTTCTTTGTATATAGGGCCTAAATAAAAGATTTTTTCATAATTATTTTGGTATTTATTTAAATATTTCTACCTAGGTGTGTGTTATTTATGCTCTGTACATTGCCTCACCATTACCACAATTTTTCTTACCATTTTTCATACTCTTTATTCCATATAGAAATATTTTCATGTAAGCTTCTTTTATATTTGGTGTAACTCCACCCCAACAAAAATCCAAAAAAACTAGTTTTATTTATGTGTATATTTTTTCACTATTGTGATTTTTCCCTTCCTACATCTATTTTGTTTTTTTTTTTCTAAAAAATTAGAACACCAAAAATATTCATCTTTTTATGGTAGCCTCATAATGAGAGAGATTTCTTTTGACCCCTTTATATTTTTTCCACTTATATTATTTATATTTGACATGTACATATTTTTTGGACCCCTCAATATTTGATTTTCTTAGTTGTACTATTCACTTATATCATGATCTCAACAATATCTTCAATTATAGACCTACCAAATAAGGTCAAGGGTAGGTGGCATGCATACATGCACTATGGAGGGCTCACTCTTGGAGGTATTCAAAAGAATCATCCAAAGAAGGACCCCACAAGGACTTTGTGCAGTGGAAAAAAACAGTCGATTTTGCTGAATTTTTAAAGTTCACTTGCTCTCCGAATTTGAAAAGGTGATACAAACAAAAGTTGTAGCTCGAGGGCTGAACTTTTGCTTCAAACTGTTTTATATTTTTTTGAGCTACGAGCTGTGAGCTATGATTTTATTAGTTGACCCCAGCTTTCCCATGCTATGCAGCCACACTCTCTCTTCCACTTTATCATTTTCCTCTTTCACACACACTTCTCCTCTCATCATCCCCACCTCTCTCACCACTCCTCTCTGCACCCTACTCACCTTCTCCTCAACCTTGAAGAATAAGAGAAACCATGGTGAACTCATACCTCCCACACACAATTCCATTCCAAAATTGACCACCTAATCTCATTTTTCCTCCTCCAAATTACCCATATCTATCAAAAAAACCACAAAATTCAGCCTCTTCTCTTAAAAGACAGCATCATGGTGGTTGATTACTCAGCTTCAATTACCTTGTCTCTCAAGGAAGGTCAAGAGTGGAGAAAAAATGTACCGTCAAAGCTAGTGGACCGTCAACAAGCGTCAAAATTGGCCCTACTCAAGACACTTGGAGCATCAACCTTGTAAGAAATCCACCTTTTCTTACCTCTTAAGAGTTTTTCTTCCTTATTTGTATCCTACATGGATACTCCCATTGTAAATATCCAATTCCATTTGTAAATTAATACTAACTCTACTAACACTAACCCACTATGAAAAGTCCTATCACCTCCATTTCTCTCCTCTCTCTTTCCCCACCAACTTCTTGATAATTCCAAGCAAAAGAAATTAGATAAATTACTGAAAATCTAACCCAACCATGGTTAGAGGAGTAACCCTAGCCTTCAAAATTGCTATAAAAGGAGGGTGTAGCTAGCACAAAAAGGGGGGAGAAGAAAGAGCACTATGCTATAGCTTGAGAAGCCAAGCTCAACCTCTTGAGAAGGAGCTCTTGAGTGGAATCTCATTGGCATTAGGCATATGTATGTGTTGTATTAGGGGTGATTAGCAAGGGAACTCTATGCCATTGTAAGAGAGAGGGATCATTAAATTGAGGGTAGGAAATCTATCATTTCTCCTACTAGTGTAAGCCCAACATTTGCTGAATCAAGGAGGGTGAATTTGGACTAAGCATGGATACCTTGTCTCCCTTCCAACGTGAAGTCATGGACAATAATGATGTGTAAGTGTCTTGGTGTTTTATTTAAGTTCTTGATAGCTTGTCTCCGGGTATTGTTATCAATTTAGCCATAAATCCCACATGCTGTAAGAGGGCGGCAGGGTGGAGAGGACTCCCCTGGCCTTAAGACAATGATTGGGGTGGCTTTTTTCTTGTGATGTGTTGTGGTGTAATGTAATCAGGCTATGTTGAACAAATACTAATCTCACTTTGATTGGTCATGACAGATTTGTAAGAAGGCATTAGTGCAACAAGCACCCCCTTCCCCCTTCTCTCTCTTTCTTACATATATATATTTATGTTTGCTTGATCATTAACGATACACTTCAAAGTAGCCCGAGCACCATCTCTCTCTCTCTCTCTCTCTCTCTCTCTTTCTCTCTCGTGTTTTAGTGTGTGAGAGTGTTCCATTGGTGTTAGGGTTAGTGTAAATTCCTTGCTTTTTTGTGGGTTGCTCTAACGATTCTCCTCTTTTGCGTCCTAGTTCGCTCTTAAACTAGGTGGTGCCCCTTGTGTAGTTGGGATTTGGCTGGGGGTTTGTTGTTTTGGTTTGTGTTGTGTTGTGCCCCAGCCCCATTGAGCAGCACGAGAGACTTGAAGGGTGTCTAGAGGTTGCTCTTCTTGTTGCCCGCCCCGGACCGCTTCAAATTGGTGCCCCCACTGAGGAAAACAACTTGTGTATGTTTTTGTGTAGGATCAACTTTTATCATTGTCAAGTAGTTTGCATGAATCACGAGAGTTTGTATGATCCTTTCATTCCCATTGCAAGGCAAAAGATACACATAATTGTTAGTACTAAGTTGCAATTTCAACGGGTAATTCGTAGGATTTTAGGTCCTCGTAGGTTAGCCGAGATAAACACTTCGGTAAATCCTTTTATTTTGCCTCTCATTAGGTACGATATTAGCTTGGAAGTCTATATTTTTGTGTTATTTTAAGCATTAGGACATGCATAGGCCATGGATAATGGCCCAGGAATAGAGGTTTTTCCCTTTCATTTTACTCCACACATTAGAATAAACATTACAATTAGTAGAAAGATCCATTTTCAACAACGAATGGTGTTCATGTTTGGTGCCCAAAGAGTAGGAGAAATTCTTGCATCACCAAACCCTGTCATTCTACCTCTCATCAACTACCACACTTCTTTAGATGTACATGTGTTCATTTTATTTTAAAATGAAGTGCAGCCCGGCAAAATAGTGTGTATGTTTGTTTTTTCTTTGTCCAAGTTGTTACAAGAAACAAAAAAACGATCATTTGTTCTAACTGGGAATGTGTGTGCAGTGAAAGTTCAATCCTTAGAGATCTAGCTCTATTACAGATTGAGTTGCAGGAGCAAGTAGTAAGGCGTCTCCCTCATAATAAGAGGGTGGTGAAGTTAAGACGGAAGGTCCTACGCGTGGATTCCATTTTCCTCTTGTTGTTGGGCACTAAGGAAGACCGCGCATTCATCCAACTAGTGTGTGCCCTAAGATTGGTAAATAGATTGAAATTTGGCGTTTGGCGAGTGCATTTCACCATTGAAGAAGACTCTTCAGGAAACTTGCGGCCAAAGTTCATGCTTCATAGACTCACATTTGGTGAATTTTTCCCTCATTTGAGTCTTATTAATAGTCTTCCTTTCGCTTTCAACAAAGGATATAGGGAGCTATTCAGAGCTTATCTTAATAAAGAGAGCATAGAGAAGATTGCAAATTTGTATAAATTCTCATCCTTCTCTACTTTCTATGACACTTTGTTCATAGAGACATTGTAAATCTCTTTATGCTTTTGAATGATTTAACCATAATCCTAAGGAGTTTTTGTCCAGGAATTTTGTAGCACAAGTGGAGTCTTTAAATCTTGCAAACTTGATTGGACTTGATGAGGATGTTCTTTATGAAATTGTGAGAAGGTTGCCTCACTCCGACTGTGTGGAACTCGAAGGAAAGGAGCTCCTAGTCAATTGCTACTTTCTCACGGCCTTCGACGAGCATGAAGATCTAGTTTTTATACAAACCGCTTGTGCGTTGGGAATTGTAGAGCAAGTGCAATTTATCACTTGGGACGTGGTTGCTCTTTTGGATCCAAAAAATGAAGTTCTAGAGATTTCTGTTTATCGCCTTAGCTTTGAAGAATTTCAACCCTTCTTAGAGCTCATCAATAGTCTACCTTTTTGTTTTGATCAAACAAATCGAGACCTCATTGAAGCTTGGATAGTTGAAGAAGAAAACCTAGAGTGGTATTTTCTTACTTCTTCATTTGCAGGCGAGTGGTTCTAAATCTCTATTGTATCCCTTATTGTAACTCGTGTTGTAATCTTTCATAATAATGGAGAGCCAATGCCAAATGTCTGGATATCCTCTTTTCTTTGGAGAGCCTGGAGAGGATGCAGAATTATTTTTAGCAAATTTCAAGATGTCTTGCCGTATCAAGAGGATAGTAACCGATCAAGAACGTGTAGAAATGTTTGAGGTGGTCCTTAGGAAATATGCTAGTACTTGGTTTGACTGTTTGCCTGAGGAAGTTAAGGGGAATTACAAAGAAGTTTTGAATCGTTTTAAGAGATACTTCTTTGATCCCCAAAACACTCAAAAACTATGGCAAGACATTGTTTCTCATAAGCAAAAAGACTTAGATGACTACTACTTGTACAAGCAAGAGTTTCTACGTCTTTGGGCTCTATGGATACGAAATGTTGCTAACCCTGGTGATGGTGCAAAATTTTTAAAGAAGGAGAGGTTCATAGCTGGACTCTTTCTTGACCTTAAGGTAAAAGTTGAGGCGGGTGCACCTGCTACTTTTGATGCAGCGGAAACTAGGGCTGCTGAGAAGTATAGGAAACTCAAGTGCTTAAGGGGAGAGGTTCCAATAGAAGGTTTTAGACCCAAAGGTAAGTCACAAGCATCAACATCTAGGGAGCTTCCTGAGGTAACGACTGAAGTGATTGAGAAGTTAAATGAATCTTTAAGCAGCCTGTCAATTCACCTTGCACAAGCTGTAGGTCCAAAGGGACAAGCAAAGAAGTCAGAAGAGAGAGAGCCACGAACTAGGAGAGTCTTGCAATGTTGGAATTGCGGAGAGTCTGGACATGGGATGTATAATTTTCCTTGGCCCCGTGGAGAGCCAGGGAGACCTAACTTGAATTACCCAGTGATGAATGCAGAAGAAGGAGTTGGTCAACAACCAAGGCTTCTAAAAAGGCCAAATGGACCAAGACCACCTCCACAAGGGGTAGGAGGAGTTCCACCTTTGCCAGATCCAAATGTGCATGTGGTAGAGGTGACAAATTCAAATGAGGTTGACATGGAAGCCAATGGCATTAAGCGTGGCCGAGGGAAAGGTAAAGAGAAAGAAGGAGTCACATCACAGAGTGACCATGGACAAGGCAAGAAGGCAAAGGAAACCAAGGAAAGCAAGAGGACTCGACGTCGTATCAACCTCCAAGACTTCCCTCTTGGACATGGTATGGCTCCGTACAACTTGTTGGAAGACATGAGAGGTAAGGGTCCTGATATTTCATGGCCTCAATTTCTTGCATTATGTCCACAAGTTAGGAGGGATTTAACAAGGGCAGTTAACACTAGGAGAAAGGTAAAAGAGAGTGTGCCTGCTGTAAAAATTGCACAAGATGAAATGAATGAGGACATTACACCGGTGCTAGACTGTTACATCAAAGGAAGATTGGTTAGGAAAGGTCTAGTGGATGGGGGTGCACAAATTTGCATCATGACAGAGGGACTCATGCAAAGACTAGGCATGCACATCCATGAGACACCTGAAATCAAAGTCAAGATGGCAAACAATAGCAAGGCTAGGTGTGTAGGCATTTGTAAAAATGTCTTTGTAGAGGCCTTTGGCATTAAGAAAGCGGTGGATTTTTATGTTATGTCGACCAAGGGAAGTGGTTATCCATTTATCCTAGGAAGACCATGGCTAATGAAAATGCGAGCTTTGCAGGATTGGAAGAGTGGGAAATTAATTTGCAGGAATGACAATCATAAGAAGGTTGTCTTTGACATGAAGGAGCAACGCCAAGAGGAGCTCCATGAAGAATCATCTCAAAGTGAGACGGAAGAAGGTTGGAACGATAGCACTTCAGAAGAAGAAAGTAGCGGCAGCATTAGTGAAGAGGAGTCTTCCATCGAAGTCATGGGGGTAAGGTTTAAGCCAAGCAACCAAGAGACCTCTTGTCAAGGTTTGGAGGAGGTAGGTCCTCAAGAGAACGAAGGTGTTCAAGATGAAGGGATGCTGGAAGGTATGCTATCAACAACACTTACAAAGGATGAAAGAGAGGAGTTCAAATGTGTGCTAAGGAAGTTTCCTAGGCTTTTTGCTAAAGACTACACCGACGTGCGTGGGGTAGATGTTGTTCAACACAAGATTGAGTTCAAGCCTGAGGCCACACCTAAAGCTCAGAAGCTACGAAGGCTAGGAGTTATAAAGGAACAGGCTCTACTCAAGGAGGTAAGAAAGCTTCTAGCAGCAGGTTTCATTTATCCAGTGGAGAATTCAGAGTGGGTCTCTCCTGTTGTTGTCACTCCTAAGAAAAATGGCAAGTGGAGGGTGTGTGTGGATTACCGTCCCCTCAATGAGGCAACAAAAAGAGATCACTTTCCCGTCCCATTCCAGGATGAGATACTAAATGAGGTAGCTGGTCATGAGAAGTACACTGTGTGCGATGGTTACTTAGGTTACTTTCAACTAGGGATTGCATTGGAGGATCAATTGAAAACAACCTTTATCACTCCTTGGGGTTGTTATGCTTTTAGAGTCATGCCATTTGGTCTGACAAATGCTCCTGCAACATTCCAACGTTTCATGAATATGGTGTTTTAAGCATTCTTTGGAAAGTCAATTAGGGTGTTCATTGATGATTTCTGTATTTATAGCTCAAAATCATTGCATCTACAAAGGGTAGAAGAAGGTTTAAAGAAGCTCTATGACATGGGAGGTCAACTCAACCCCGACAAGTGCCATATAGGTGAGGATGAAGTAATCTTGCTTGGTCATAAAGTTTCTTACAAAGACATTGAAGTGGATCCTTCAAAGGCAAAGGCTCTTATTGAGCTACCATCACCCAAGAGTCTTAAGGAGGTCATCTCATTCATTTAAAAGGTGAAGTATATGTCACGCTTCATTCACTTAGCCTCGGAGTTACTTCACCCTTTGCAAAAGTTGACACAACAAGTAGAATTTGCATGGTCTGATGAGCTTGAAGAGTACTTTTGTAACATTAAAGCCATTTTGTCAGAGCTACCAACACTCATGCCTCCTTGTTGGGAGTACACATTCTTTGTTAGCTCTAGTGCTGGGAAAGAAACAATTGGTGCAGTTTTGCTACAACAAGATCCCTATAGTACCAGGATGCGGCCCATCTACTTTGCTAGTAGGGTCATGAATGCTTTAGAGAGAGGCTACACGGAGGCAGAACTCATGATGCTTTCTCTCATGTTTGCGATAAGGAAGTTTAGATCCTACTTGCTCCCAAAACCTTTTGTAATCCTCACCGCAGAGAATTTGTTCCCTTTGGTGTCATCTCAAATGAATCTTAGTACTAGGATCTCAAAGTGGATTATGGAGTTGCAAGAGTTTCAATACTCTTTCAAGGTAGAAGATAGTGTGCGTGCACAATTGGCAGGGATTCTCACTTATAGGGTGCATGAAAAGGAGATTAAGGTGCCTGAAGTAAAGACCCTACCATTGCCACCACCAAAAAGTATTCCTAATACTTTTACCTTGTTATTTGATGGAGCTTTTCGTCGAGCCACAGGAAAATCAGGGGGAGGGCTAGTGTTGCTCAACCCAAGTGGAGAGGTGGTCATGAAAGAGAAGTTCAATCTACCAAGTTCAGCTAGCAACAATGAAGCAGAATATGACACACTACTTCATGGTTTAAAAATATGCATTGGCCATGGTATACAACGTCTCATGGTAAAAGGGGATGCACTTCTCATTGTGAAGTAGATTTTAGGCATTTGGGCATGCAAAAATGAAAGACTAAGGGCCAAAGTTCATACCATCCGTAGGCTATTTAATCAATTTGAGGAGGTGCAATTATATCATATTCCTAGGAAACAAAATGAAGATGCTGATTTACTTGCACAACAAGACATTGCATGTGTAAAGAAAGAAGTGCAGGTCATCATGGTGGCGGCTGCTGTGAAGCAACCGAGGTACCAGGGATTGGAGTCATTGGCTCCCATCATTGGCTACATTTTGGAGGGTGAGTTTCCACCAGACTTCACAAAAGCTCAGAAGAGGAGACTCATGAAGAAGGCAAGCATGTATCTCTTCCTAGAAGGCTCCCTCTATCAAAGAGGGAAGGATAAAGTGTGCAGAAGAGTACCAACTATCGCGGAAATTCCAGCCATTCTAAAAGGTTTGCATGAAGAGGCATGTGGTGGTCATTTTTCCCAAGAATTAACCGTGAAGAAGATTTTGCTTACGGGGTATGTTTGGGCAAGTCTGCATGTGGATGTCCAACATTGGTGTAAAAGTTGTCACAATTGTCAGGTAAATGGGAATAGAAGATTGATTTATGGTCCAAGGCAAATCGTGCTTGCAAATGGACCCTTTGAAAAGTGGGGCATTGATGCTATGGGTCCTCTGCCTAGGACAAAAAATGGTAAACTCTACATTCTAGTGGCTATAGACTATATGACTAGGTGGGTGGAAGCACAAAGTGTGGCAAAGGTAAATGAGAGGACAGTGAGCAAATTCGTCTACACTTACATTTGTTGTAGATTTGGCACACCTTTGGAGATTGTTTCTGATAATGGTCCAGGGTTTAGAAAGGGATTGCTCACAGAAGTCTATGAAGAACTTTGCATTCTACATCGTCACAGTACACCCTACTATCCCCAATCAAATGGTTTGGTAGAAAAAGCTAATGGTGTCATTGCAGGCATCATTAGAAAGATGGTGAAAAACAAGACAAAGTTGTGGGATGACTTCTTGGATGGTGCCTTGTGGGCGTATCGAACCACATATAGGGAAGCCACGGAGTTCACACCATTTCACTTGGTCTATGGTCAAGACGCTTTACAGCCAATTGAGCTAAACATTCCAACAATGCGACTTCATGGAAAATCAGCACAAGATGATCAAGAAGCATGGATGGATCGACTTCTTACCTTAGCTGAGCTTGAGTGGAAAAGAGAAGCAGCATACGAGTGCTATAAGAGGAAAGCCACACAGACAAAGGAGAAGCTTGACAAGAAACTGAAGGACAAAGGCATCAATGAAGGAGATCTTGTGCTAAGGTATGACAATCGACTCGATAATCGTTTTGATGCCAAATTTGAAAGAAGATGGTAGGGGCCATACATAGTCAAGAAGGCTTTCAATTCAAGTTACTATCAACTTATGGACTTGAATGGGAAAGAGCACTCCAGGAAGGTAAACGGCTATCGCTTGAAGCCTTACTTGAGTCGCCTTCTACCAAAGGATCTACCAGAGCAAAAGGCAACTATCTCATGTAAGTATTGTTCCATGAAGCATGAGTGTAACACAAACCAAAATTCCAAGGGGCCAAACAATGAAGATCTTGTCAAGGACTGTGAAGCACTCTCTTTGGAAAAGATTCTTTATGATGGTACATGAATATACCATCATCCTGGGGGAGGGCTAATGATAGCCGTTTTTTGGCTCTCTGTAATTGCCATAGTGAGTTATCTCACCCTATCAAATCACTCAAACACTGTGGTTACCCTCACCCTTTCACTGTATATAGGCGCGTGTGAGTTAGGGGACTTTTCCCATATCTCCTTACTGAAATAAAAAACCCTAAATTAGCTAGTCATTGGGCTAGTTGAGCCAAAAAAATAAAAAATATAAGTATATTATGGTCCATGCGTATGTAAATATTTCTTTGTATATAGGGCCTAAATAAAAGATTTTTTCATAATTATTTTGGTATTTATTTAAATATTTCTACCTAGGTGTGTGTTATTTATGCTCTGTACATTGCCTCACCATTACCACAATTTTTCTTACCATTTTTCATACTCTTTATTCCATATAGAAATATTTTCATGTAAGCTTCTCTTATATTTGGTGTAACTCCACCCCAACAAAAATCCAAAAAAACTAGTTTTATTTATGTGTATATTTTTTCACTATTGTGATTTTTCCCTTCCTACATCTATTTTGTTTTTTTTTCTAAAAAATTAGAACACCAAAAATATTCATCCTTTTATGGTAGCCTCATAATGAGAGAGATTTATTTTGACCCCTTTATATTTTTTCCACTTATATTATTTATATTTGACATGTACATATTTTTTAGACCCTTCAATATTTGATTTTCTTAGTTGTACTATTCACTTATATCATGATCTCAACAATATCTTTAATTATAGACCTACCAAATAAGGTCAAGGGTAGGTGGCATGCATACATGCACTATGGAGGGCTCACTCTTGGAGGTATTCAAAAGAATCATCCAAAGAAGGACCCCACAAGGACTTTGTGCAGTGGAAAAAAACAGTCGGTTTTGCTGAATTTTTAAAGTTCACTTGCTCTCTGAATTTGAAAAGGTGATACAAACAAAAGTTGTAGCTTGAGGGCTGAACTTTTGCCTCAAATTTTTTCATATGTTTTTGAGCTACGAGATGTGAGCTATGATTTTATTAGTTGACCCCAGCTTTCCCATGCTATGCAACCACACTCTCTCTTCCACTTTATCATTTTCCTCTTTCACACACACTTCTCCACTCATCATCACCACCTCTCTCACCACTCCTCTCTGCACCCTACTCACCTTCTCCTCAACCTTGAAGAATAAGAGAAACCATGGTGAACTCATACCTCCCACACACAATTCCATTCCAAAATTGACCACCTAATCTCATTTTTCCTCCTCCAAATTACCCATATCTATCAAAAAAACCACAAAATTCAGCCTCTTCTCTTAAAAGACAGCATCATGGTGGTTGATTACTCAGCTTCAATTACCTTGTCTCTCAAGGAAGGTCAAGAGTGGAGAAAAAATGTACCGTCAAAGCTAGTGGACCGTCAACAAGCGTCAAAATTGGCCCTACTCAAGACACTTGGAGCATCAACCTTGTAAGAAATCCACCTTTTCTTACCTCTTAAGAGTTTTTCTTCCTTATTTGTATCCTACATGGATACTCCCATTGTAAATATCCAATTCCATTTGTAAATTAATACTAACTCTACTAACACTAACCCACTATGAAAAGTCCTATCACCTCCATTTCTCTCCTCTCTCTTTCCCCACCAACTTCTTGATAATTCCAAGCAAAAGAAATTAGATAAATTACTGAAAATCTAACCCAACCATGGTTAGAGGAGTAACCCTAGCCTTCAAAATTGCTATAAAAGGAGGGTGTAGCTAGCACAAAAAGGGGGGAGAAGAAAGAGCACTATGCTATAGCTTGAGAAGCCAAGCTCAACCTCTTGAGAAGGAGCTCTTGAGTGGAATCTCATTGGCATTAGGCATATGTATGTGTTGTATTAGGGGTGATTAGCAAGGGAACTCTATGCCATTGTAAGAGAGAGGGATCATTAAATTGAGGGTAGGAAATCTATCATTTCTCCTACTAGTGTAAGCCCAACATTTGCTGAATCAAGGAGGGTGAATTTGGACTAAGCATGGATACCTTGTCTCCCTTCCAACGTGAAGTCATGGACAATAATGATGTGTAAGTGTCTTGGTGTTTTATTTAAGTTCTTGATAGCTTGTCTCCGGGTATTGTTATCAATTTAGCCATAAATCCCACATGCTGTAAGAGGGCGGCAGGGTGGAGAGGACTCCCCTGGCCTTAAGACAGTGATTGGGGTGGCTTTTTTCTTGTGATGTGTTGTGGTGTAATGTAATCAGGCTATGTTGAACAAATACTAATCTCACTTTGATTGGTCATGACAGATTTGTAAGAAGGCATTAGTGCAACAAGCACCCCCTTCCCCCTTCTCTCTCTTTCTTACATATATATATTTATGTTTGCTTGATCATTAACGATACACTTCAAAGCAGTCCGAGCACCATCTTTCTCTCTCTCTCTTTCTCTCTCTCTCTCTCTCTCTCTCTCTCTCTCTCTCTCTCTCGTGTTTTAGTGTGTGAGAGTGTTCCATTGGTGTTAGGGTTAGTGTAAATTCCTTGCTTGTTTGTGGGTTGCTCTAACGATTCTCCTCTTTTGCGTCCTAGTTTGCTCTTAAACTAGGTGGTGCCCCTTGTGTAGTTGGGATTTGGCTGGGGGTTTGTTGTTTTGGTTTGTGTTGTGTTGTGCCCCAGCCCCATTGAGCAGCACGGGAGCCTTGAAGGGTGTCTAGAGGTTGCTCTTCTTGTTGCCTGCCCCGGACCGCTTCAATAGCAATGTCTCTATGTAACTTTTCTGACACAAGGCAATAGCACCATCACACTGCTTAAATTGTATACCCAAGTAATGATGCAACAGCCCCAGATCTTTCATCTTGAAAGTAGCATTTAAATCAGCCTTAAATTCAGCAATATGTCTCTCATTTAGGTCTCTTCATAATCTATGCCTTTTTGTTGTGCATAACCCTTTGCAACAAGTCGAGCCTTATGGTGATCGATCTCACCATCTGGCTTGCGTTTCAACTTGTAAACCCACTGTGTACCAATGACCTATTTTCCAGGAGGCAAATCACATAAATTCCATGTGTCATTTTCTATAAGTGCATCATATTCTGATTGCATGGCAGCCATCCAATTTATGAATTCTGTGCTTCATCAAAAGACAGAGGCTCCTCAACATCATGTAAGCTAGACACAGCCAAAGCATAACAATCTGATGCATAAGATGCATGGCGAGAGCTTGAACGAGTACGACTAGACAAAGGTGCCTCCAATTTACTGTCATGCAAAGTGTGCACCATACATTTTGGCATACCTCTAGCCTGCTCATTTTCAGTCCTTTCCTCATCAAGTACATCATGCACATTCGCATCAGTAATAGGCTGATCTGTAACATTTTCAAAAACTCCCATAGGCTTTACATTTGCCTCATTGGAACTTACATTCGTATTTCCACCACTAAAAAGAGGCAACAAAGTGTCATAAATGTCCTGTGAGCTTACATTGCTATATCTAGTACATGACAGCAAGGGCTGAACAGAATCTTCCACAAACACTACGTCCCGTGAAACCAGAATACGCTTTGTTTGTAGATGATATAACCTATAACCTTTTCTTTCAGCACTATAACCAACAAAAATACATTTGACAACCTTATCATCCAATTTTCTACGTTGTGTTTGTGGCACCAAAGCATGCCAAACAGCCAAAAACATGCATGTGCTCAATAGAAGGCTTTCTATCATGCCATGCTTCATATGGAGTAATGAAGGAGTACGAGCGGAAGTGTGACGCGAGAGAGAGTGCGAGAAGAAGAGCACGACGATATGGTGAACTCGCTCTACTGTAATGTGTAGAGCATAGTGAGTTCTTATTAGGCAATTACAAAAGAACATGTGTACATACGTGGCGGCCCGCCCACTTACCTGGGCGACCACATTGGGATTTATACCCCAACAACCTCCCACTTAAAGTCCAATGTGGTACTTTAAGTGTGAGAGAAGCTACTATACAAGCTAATATACAAGAGATGTAGAGAAGTGATGTACTAACCTACACCTAACTGCTTGCGAAAGTGCGTAAAGCTCTCTGAGGGAAGTCCTTTTGTAAGTAGATCAGCAGGATTTTCTGTGGTGTGAACTTTGACAAGCTGAATTTGCTTATCCTTGAGCATTTCCTTGATGAAATGATACTTCACATCCACATGCTTTGTCTTTGAGTGATAAACTGGATTGCGAGCCAGTTGTATAGCACTCTGACTATCACAGTATAACACGGGCATCTCTTCTTTGATTCCCAAATCTGTTACTAGTTGATTAAGCCAAATTGATTCTTTGCATGCCTCTGATGCTGCAACATATTCAGCCTCTGTAGTAGACTGAGTAACACAATCTTGTAATCTAGAACGCCATGATACTGCTCCACCCGCCAATGTAAAGACATATCCTGACGTAGACCTTCGGTTTTCTAAGTCACCTGCATAATATGAGTCTATAAAACCCTTTACACTTAGCTCCTGACTCCCATAGCATATACGCATACTCTTTGTAGCTTTCAGGTATCTCAATATTCCTTTCACTGCCTCCCAATGTTTCTTGGCTGGGTTTGACATGTATCGACTTACTACTCCCACTGCAAATGCAATGTCTGGGCGAGTACCAATCATTGCATGCATCAAACTACCCACTGCAGAAGCATATGGAATCTTATCTATTTCAGCCTGTTCTTCCTCAGACACAGGACAATCTTGTTTGCTAAGTTTCACATATGGTGGCAATGGAACACTCAATGCCTTTCCCTTCTCCATATTGAAACGTTGCAAAACCTTGTCAATATACTCTGTTTGAGATAACCAAATCAACTTCTTTGATGTGTCTCTCTCAATGCGCATACCAAGTATATGACTTGCCTCACCCATGTCTTTCATGTCAAACGATTTTGCCATCTTTGACTTCAAAGCTGAAATTTCTTCCAAGTGCTTGCCAGCAATCAACATGTCATCCACATACAAAATAAGGATCAACCAACTACCATCCTTAGCCTTCTTTGTATATAGACAGTGATTGAACTCACTACGTTTGTAGCCTTGAGAAAGCATAAACTTGTGGAATTTATGGTACCATGCCCTCGGTGATTGTTTTAAGCCATAAAGACTCTTTAACAACTGGCATACCAAATCTTCCTTGCCTTTCTCAACAAACCCTTCTGGCTCCTGCATGTAAATTTCCACATCTAAATCAACGCTGTCTTGACATCCATTTGGTGCAACACCAAATCTAATATGGCAACCAATGCAAGAAAGCATCTCAATGTAGTCATCTTGACCATCGGAGAGAAGACTTCATCAAAGTCAATGCCTTGTTCTTGCTTAAAGCCCTTGGCAACAAGCCTTGTTTTGTACTTTGGCTGACTATCATGAGCGGTGATCTTATACCTGTAAACCCATTTACAAGGTAGAGCCTTTTTTCCCTGTGGTAATTTAACTAGCTTCAATGTCTGGTTTTTATGCAGAGCTTTCATCTCTGACTGCATGGCCAATTGCCAATTCCCGGAGTCCTTCATTTGCACTGCTTCCTTGTAACATGAAGGCTCATTGCAATCAATCAACATGACATAGTTCATAGATGGAACAAACCTATCAGGAGGTCGCGTGATACGTCCAGATCTACGCAAAATAGGTGGCTCAGGCTCAGCCACAACCTGTGGTTCCAATCTATCTAGTCCTTGCTCCTCTTGAGCCCTGACATTTTGTCTTGCACGTGCAGGTCCATCTTCTTGGAAGACAACTCTTCTAATCTCCTCAACCCTCTCTGGTTTAGAATGATATTTGGATTCATTAAAGTGAACATCATTGCTACGGATAACCTTTCTGGATTCGGGATCCCAAAGTCTGTACCCCATCTCACCAGAATTACCATAGCCTAGAAAGATGCACTTTCTACTCTTTGGCTCAAGTTTGTTCCTAAATTCCTTTGGAACGTGAGTATATGCCTCATAGCCAAAGACTCTGAGATGCTTGTATGAGGGCATTTTTCCTGACCATACCATCTCTGGCACTGAATCCTTCTGCAAAACCTTGCTAGGAGATCTATTTATAAGATGAACAGTTGTTGATACAGCTTCAGCCCAAAACCCATTTGGCAGCTGTGCATTAGACAACATACTTCTGACCTTCTCTTGTATGGTCCTATTCATCCTCTCAGCAACACCATTTTGAGGAGGATTGTAAGGAGCAGTAAGTTCATGTTTTATACCTTTTGACTCACAAAAGTCCTGAAAGGCCTTTGAAACATACTCTCCACCATTGTCAGTGCGTAAGCATTTAAGCTTCTTGCCACTCTGATTCTCCACAAGTGTCACAAACGTTTTGAAAACACTAAACGCTTCATCCTTGTGCTTGAGAAAGTAAACCCATACTTTCCTCGAGTAATCATCTATAAATGTCATAAAGTAAGAAGCTCCCCCTAGAGATAGGTTAGGCATAGGTCCACACAAATCACTATGAACAAGTGCCAACTGTGTATCTCTTCTACTGCTTCTATGCTTATGTGGCTGCTGTGTTTGCTTATCATACAAACAATGTTCACAGAATTCAAAATCATTAAATGACAAGCAAGGCAAATAACCAGAACGAGACAAGATTTCCATTCCCTTCTTGGACATATGCCCTAACTGGCTATGCCACAAAGAAACGTTCGGCTGCTCGGCTACATTGATTACATTTTTAGAGACATTTGATACATAAATCATGTAAAGTCCTCCAGACTTTACTCCATGTGCTACTGTCATCGAACCCTTGGATATCTTCCACATGTTTTGTCCAAAAGTGGTGACGTAGCCAGCATCATCAAGTAAACCTGTGCTGATCAAGCTCTTTGTAACCAGACGAGACAAGATTTCCATTCCCTTCTTGGACATATGTCCTAACCGGCTATGCCACAAAGAAACGTTCGGCTGCTCGGCTACATTGATTACATTTTTAGAGACATTTGATACATAAATCATGTAAATTCTTGTAGACTTTACTCCATGTGCTATTGTCATCGAACCCTTTGATATCTTCCACATGTTTTGTCCAAAAGTGGTGACGTAGCCAGCATCATCAAGTAGACCTGTGCTAATCAAGCTCTTTGTAATAGCGGGAACATGTCTCACATTCTTCAGCGTGAAAGAAGAGCCATTCTGAAACTTCAATGGAACATCTCCAACACCTAAGATCTCACATGTCTGCCCATTTCCTAGCCGAACATGATCTTTAGTGGTCACATAAGAGGTAAACCACTCCTTTTTTGGAGATACATGAAGTGATGCCCCTTAGTCTATAATCCAGTCACTCAGTGCATTTTCATCAGATGCTGTAAGAAGAGCTGAGTCCATTGTATTCTTCAAGAAGTAGATGTCTTCTGACACTAGACTGTCATCCTCTGCAACAGTGTTTGTCACATTTATTTCTTGAATCTTCACTGAGGACTTGTTCTTCTCACCATGGTCTTCAGCTTTCTCTTTGCCTTTTTCTGCTTTCCATTCTCTGCAGTCTCTTTTCATGTGACCCTTCTTGCCACAATGGTAGCATTCTATGTCACTCTTGCCTTTAGCACTGTGGGACTTGCTACGAGATTGATTCCTCTTTCCACCTTTGTACTTTTCTTTGGTCCTTCCCCTGACAACTAAGGCTGTTCCTTTGTCTTTGTCCATTGTCTTTCTATTGGTTACCAAAGAAAGAGCACGATATTGTCAAGCACTTTTATTCAAAAAACATAGTATAGATGAAGCCTCTACAACAACATCACTAAATAAACAATTCAGGATCTACATCTTGCACAGCATAGTGTTTCCTCATGCATTTCTTCCATTGGCATAATACGGCCACATTACAGGGCTTTGCATACACACGGTGTTACCACCCATGCACATTGTCTACCCTTTTGTCTAGAACGACTTAAAATATTCAAAAAACATAGTATAGATGAAGTCTCTACAACCAACAATACTAAACAAACAATTCAGGATCCACATATTGCACAACATAGTGTTTCCTCATGCATTTGATATGAATGCCATATTGCCCATATATTCCTTAATTCCAACACATAGAGTAGACAAAGACTTAGATTGGACAAGTCGTGAGCTATTTAAGAGGTTAGATATTCTTGAGAAGCTAGATGGGACACGCTTAAGAGTTTTTGTAGGCATTTATGCTCAAAAAAGATGCATGAAATAATTTCATGATCAACATATGCGATTAATAAGGAGTTCAAAAGGGGAGACTATGTGTTAGTCTAAACCTTGAAACAACACTCCAAGAAATTAAAGAAGCAAGGTAATGGTTCGTTTGAGATTTATGACATATCACCTAGTGGAGTCATAAAGCTTGCTACATTGGACAGATGAGAGATACCCCATTGGATCAATGGATGTAGGTTAAAGAAATATTATTTTCCACTTACCACCAACTCAGGGTTCACCATTCAGTACCCCCCTATATAATGTGCATTAGTGGAGTATTAAAAAAAATTCCCTCTTTTAACGTGTCTGAATGAATAAAATGACCCCTTATTTTAGGATTTTTTTCCAAAATTGAATATGAAAACCCCTTATTTTAATGTATCTTTGTTAAATTGCCTAAAATTTTTCATTTTAAAACCCCTCCTTTTGAACTCACATTATACATTAACATGATTACATAGTGCACCCCCCGAGACCACCAAAATGTTGGAGAAGATCCACAAAGCTGCTGAAAGAAAGAAACAAGCCAAGTATTACAAAGAAAAGGCTCAGGGGGATGCTAAGATAAAAATTTTAAAGCACAAAAAACAAAGAAACAACTTATAAATTCAACCACAACCACAAATGGCACCTCCTCCAATAGACACAATTTAGATGGAGCATAATTAGCTTGGAGACATGGATGTATGCATCAAAATATAGCTTCCAAATGGACCAATAGAATGAGCATTTGTGGACATAGGAGAAATAACCTATGTTATCAATTATTCTACATACAGAACGATGACACATGCACCACTATCGACAAATCACATGGAGCTAAAGATTGCAAACCGAGGGAAGATTGTGAGCTTTTGCTAAATCAATCTGCCAATCACAATTGACAACCATCAATGCCACATCAACTTTATTTCATGATAGATACAAATACCAACGAGGCAGTCATCATAGGTGTTCCTTGGATGCAGACATACAGAGCAATTCTAGATTGGCAGGAGGATGCATTAAAATTCATAATGTCTACGCCTCTTATGTCACTACACTAGCGAAAGTAATCACTTTTGAAAAGTACAACCCATTGTTTTATATCCACAACAAGTGATGAAAACCTATTCTTGTAGGAAATTTCAACGAAAAATCAACAAGGTAGGTATAGGTAAAGAAATCAATCATGGCCACCAAATCTAAGCAGATATGGATACCCAAGGCCATAGCTCAAAAAATGGCAACCAAAACAAAAATACATAGTTATTACAACATCTCAACAACTTCAAAGAAATTATACTTGGTAGTGGAAACTAAAACGACAGTCAAAATCCACAGAAAGCCCACCCAAGTATAATTGGATTCAAAAGAACAAATAAACCTACCAATCCCAAGTAGTTCTGAGAATTTGGTAGTGGAGACCAAAACTATTGAGTCTCCACCAACCACAACAACTAAGTACCACACTACCTAAGCCGCCAACAACAACTAAAATCATGACACAAGTACTTCAAAAACCCACAATCAAAGAAAGAGCACGATATTTCAAACACTTTTTTTTCGAAAAACATAGTATAGATGAAGCCTCTACAATGAGCATCATTGAACAAAAAATCTAGTACCCAAATCTTACACAGCATAGTGTTTTCTCATGCATTTATTCCATTGGCATAATGCAGGCACATTACACGGCCTTAGACACGATGTTATCGCCCATTCACAATGCCCAAACTTTTGTTCGAAACAACTCAAAAAAGGAAGGGGAGAATATGCCCAACCTTTTGTTCGAAACAACTCAAAAAAGGAAGGGGAGAATATTAGCCTATAGCTACTACAAGATGAAGAGAATTCATGTGTACAATGTACAACATGTGTTTTTTTCTTAATTTTTTAATGTTTATTTCTTATCTCTTATAAGACATTAATGCTGAATAATCCATCAATTTTCTTTAGAATTTAGTTATTAAAGATCAAAAATTTATAAACTTACATTTTGGATAGTTTCTAGTGTCACAATAATTAACAATACATAGGGGAGGCTTATGAACCATGCACACTGCTTAGGTGGGTGTCTTTGATGATGCACATCACAAATAGGCCAAGAAGGGGTGCATCAAAAATGTTTTCATAGGGAAGATCAACATAGGGTTTGGATGCATGGTAGTATCATTTTTGTCCATGCTCTACTTTCTATAAGGATGCTTTGTCTATCATATGAAAATGTAGCCACTCTCGGTGAGTTAGAAGAGGAGTTTGATATTTTCCCCAGCTTCAAGCCTTGGAAGATTATGGTGGTAACTTTGAACGATTTTGTGCTCAAGTAGAAAACGTACATTGTATTCTTGGGGACATTGTCTTTCAAAGTGAAGGTGATACCCCTCCTCAGCTTGCAACGTCCTTGTGTAATCACTATTTTCATTTTGTTTTCCCTTGTAGCTTAAAAAAAAAAAAACTAGTTTCCATTTTGTACCGTTCTTGTGTTTTTATTCTTTACCTTCTTCAACATTTGCATCCTTTAGTAGCATTTTATACCACTACTGTCTTACTAGTTTTTGATATTGGCATCCTCTAGTAGCATGAAACTTATTCCTTGCCTTCTTTTTCATGCAAGATATTATGACATTGATCATGAACTTTGACATGAGTCTTCGTTGGCTTTTCTTCTAGACCTTGGGGGCCGCATTTATAAGAAACTATGTATATCTCTTGCATTCAAATCAAATGGTATTAAAAAAACCCCTATACTTACATGTTGTGAGGTAATAAAATGATCCCTTTTTCCTTTTAGTTAAGCATTTTTTAAATTTTTTATTTAAAACCCCTTTTGCATGTAACATAATTTAAAATGAGATAAATTTTGTGATAAAAACCCCTCCATTTGAATGCATATTATACAATAAATTTCTTTAAGGTGCACCCCTTGAGAGTTGACCCTAACTAATCACCAAGAAATGAACAAAACCTTGGTAAGAAATATCCACATGAGCTTCAACACCAATAGAAAGTGAATAATTGCTATTTAGCTTCCAATCAATCATAAATGGGGTCCCTTCTTGATGTATCCTTAGGCCTTTATGGTGGCATATACTCAAGCACATTGAGTATAATAGATTGGCTCTGTCTTCAAGCATTGACCTCCATCTAATTGTGCTCAAGCTCATCCTTCCCTTCCTAAAAACACAGCCCAAATAAATCCACTCCAAAGGCTCTTCTCCCTCTAAAGAGCTAGAGAACATTTGTCAAAAACTATGAGAAAAAACTTCTCTTTCCCTTCTTCTCCTCACTTCATCGTTGCACACACACACACACAGATTGAATTATCATCCACAAAGGTCATCTATGACCCATGGGACCCAAACATAACAACACATTAGTTCCATCTCAATGAGGGCTGATACATATCAGTTAAGGACTGAGGGTCCATCAAGAGGGAAAATAAAGAAACAGAGAGAACAAAAATTAAGGGGGTTCAACTGAGGGGGTAGCTGGTTTGGGAATTTGCAACTCCTAGATGATCGCTTTGCCACCTTGGTATACTGCCCATTTGCCTTGCTTACGTGCTTCATGCATCTTCTTGTGCTCATTTGCTTTACTCTTAAGTTGATTCGTGGTCAGTTCTTTAGCAATCCAGAGATTTTTTCCCATGAGAAATTGAGATTGGTGTTGCAGCTTCGTGCACTCATCTTTGTCCTTGAAAGTGAGTATGCAATGCTCGGCAGGCACATGCCTATATGTGTCGTTGATCCAAGAAACAGTTTCAGGCTTGATGTAGACAGGTTGAAGAATTTCTTTGAGCTTGGTGATTGCTTCCTCGAGGGTGTCCTTGGTGGTAAACCACGGTGAGTGGAGCCCTCCAATCATCCTGACCTTGAGGCCAAGAGATTCTTGTAGTCGGAATTCATGTAGGGACGCATGTATTTTGGTGTCGATCTTCTTATGCATTGCTTCCTGTGATTCCTTTTGCACTACCATGACAGTCTCTGTGAGTGAGACTTCAACTTGGTGCGCTTTTGTAAGCAGAGCTTGACTCTCTACTTCTTTTGTGTCTTCAAGCTTGCGTAGAAGATCTTTGCGTCTCTCATTCTCCCCGATAAGTTCTTGAACTTGAGCCTCGAGGGCCATGATCCTTGCTTCTTGGCGGGCGGTGGGGTCCATCTTTGGTGCCGCTACCACCGCAAGAAAACTCTTGCGTGTAATGTGAGTACTAAGGGAAGACATGTCTGCCACAAACAAGGCTAATATCAAATTCTCAAAGTTTCTTTCTTGCAAATGTGTCGGTTTCTCAAAGTTCCTTGCTTGTTGAAAATGGGGTGGGATCAACGGCTTACTTAGGATTAAATAAATGAAAATGAAGCTAGGTAACATTACTAAGGTCTGTGTAGGGCTGTAAGCGGCAGGTCAATGAGTCAAAGGTTCTCTGATGCTCAACAGGGGTCGTTGGGTCAAAAGCTCCTGCTCCAGGCACTGTAGGGGTCCTCCACGAGGCAGTGCAATTCCTGCAGGTCATTGAGTTGTTGCAAGCAGCTCTTGCAGATGTAAGAGCTCAGGCCTTGGGCAGGGCTTGGTTATTAATTACCCTTGATAGGGCCACCCTCGCCCAGGGGGAGACACGCAGAGGAGGAGTGGCTTAGTTTAACAAAGGATTAGGGTTCGATGCAGGTGAGAGAGAGAGAGAGAGAGAGAGAGAGAGAGAGAGAGAGAGAGAGAGAGAGAGAGAGAGAGAGAGAGAGAGAGAGAGAGAGAGAGAGAGAGAGAGAGAGAGAGAGAGAGAGAGAGAGAGAGACTCCATGCAATATATCCCCCTTCACCTTCGTCTTCTTCTTCAAAAGAAGCCAGCCCCACCTTTGTCTTTGTAGAGAGAGAGAGAGAGTGAGAGAGAGATCACCATGAGCTTCCTCCTCTATCAAGAGCGAGAGATCTTCTATGAAAGGTACCTTCTCTTTCTCCCCTTCCTCCTCTCATCCTTGCTCATCAAAAACTGCTCCTTCCATAATTGGCATAACCCCCCCCCCCCCCCCCCCCCCCCCCCCCCCCCAAAAAATAAAATAAAATTAAACATCTTTTTTTGTTACTCATAATTCCCTTCCCCAACATTCTCCAAAAAGTAAATCTTCTTTGCTATTTTTAGAAACACAAGAGCTCATCCACATATTCACATGCATATCCCATTAATTGTGTCTCTATACATGCTCCCATGTGAAGGCCCACTCACTTTGTGTCTCCATATCCCATTACTTGTGTCTCCATACATGCTCCCATGTGAAGTCCCACTCACTTTGTCAAGCAATAATGTTGGCCCTTATTAGGTCCCAACCTCATGGGAGCACCATGTATTGAAGCCCATTGATGATGATTTGCAGCACTCTGTTGACAATGGAAGTGATGATGCACATGGATAGACAAGAACACCAGCATCTATTTGTGCACAAAAAGGGGAGTGAGATCACCAATGCCACACAGTGCAAGAGATCCATGAGCCCATGGGAGGGGAGCTTGCCCCACTTGGTTGACAATCGGATGCCCTTCTTTAACTATATATTCCTCAAAAGACTTCACACAATATTTGCATATAAGTTATAGAGGCTACCAATTTGTACCAAATTTAGGTGTTGTAATATTTGCATGTCTTGAACTTAGGACACACAACCTAAGCACCAATTATTGACTACAAATCCCTAAATCCCTTGATCATTGCATAGAATTAATCAAGTTTTGATTGCAAATCCCCAAACTCCTTGATCATTGCATTGAATTAACTTGCTTTGATAATCTTTCAATATCTATAAACTCTCATCTAGTGGGGCTTGTCACATTAGACCTATTCTAAACCCAATTGGAGCCCAAAAAATCTTGACTCAATCTTAGAAGAAAAACCCAACATTTCAGCACTATTTTGCTTCCAAGGTCGGCCCAAGACACACCCTTTTGTAGCATAACTTGGCACACACATTTGGCAATAATTTGTGTTCCAAGTGCTTGTTTTGAACCCGATTGGAGCTCAAACAATCTTGACTCAATATCAGAGGCAAAACCCAATATTTTAGCACTATTTTTCTTCCAAGATTGAACCAGGATAGATCCTTTGTAGAAACACTTGGCACACACATTAGGCACTAAATCACACCAACGTGAAAAAATTATAGAAATTTCTTTGATTTTTGTTTTTCTCACTGTGCATGCAAAATGGGATGACATTCATCCCCTCTAAACATGCACATCCTCTCATATGTGCCAACTACATTGGAATCTACAAACACCCAATCATCTCCACACTATGTACATGCTAGCAATAAACACCCAACCCTTGGATTTATGTAAACAATAACCCTTCCAAGATCGTAGGGAAAGCTCAAAAAATTTCCATCAATAGAGCATGGACATTCAACAACCAATAAAATCCCTATTTTGTAAAGCATAGAGATAAACTACCATAATCTATAAGCATCCTATTATTTGGAGCGACATGCACATTCATGACATTAGTAGCTTTTAAAGCATTTTGTACCATATGTGCAATATCTCTATGAGATTAATTGTGGATCTACCAATCACCAATAGAGGTCATGGCTCGGTTTGGTGGGTTCTTGTAGATCAGTTGACTCAAGTTGACCACGATGGTTGTTCCTAACATTGTTGATTA
Organism: Adiantum capillus-veneris; assembly: GCF_014529385.1. Lineage (NCBI taxonomy): Eukaryota > Viridiplantae > Streptophyta > Polypodiopsida > Polypodiales > Pteridaceae > Adiantum > Adiantum capillus-veneris. The sequence continues at coordinate 71,881,706 of NC_140933.1, forward strand.
CTCAGCAATAATGCAAGGAATTATGATCCTTGTTCACTAGTCATTTTGGAAGAATTGTTTGTAAACATTGGGGAAACACACCTCAATGATGTTAGTCATCCAGAGAGGATAGGTAGAGTATATGTGCTAATCTTGTGCTAAAGGATATGCTAAGAACATAGGTTAGTACAAAGCAATCCAATTGGAATGGTTATCTCTCTAGTTGGAGTTTGCTTACCATGATACAAGCATGTTGCAAGACTAATTTTAGCCCCTTCATGCTTAAATTAAGCCTCAACCTTGATCAGTAGTTACAGTCGGGTTGTCTATTGATGAGAAATGATAACAAGTCAAGGACTTGATCTTTGCATATGAATTATATTAGCATGTTACTTTCATGGAAAGAGAGAAGAGGTATTTTTAGATACCTCTTGGTTTTGGTAACTCGTTTAGTATACTCTAGTGAGTTATAAATAGAGTTCAACATAATGGATATGGGCCGGTTTCACAAAATGGTTTTACAAAGGGACAACAATGTGGAAAATCAAGATGTTCTTCTTGATTTCATTGAACCTCCTATTGAACCGTGTTCTAGTCAAATGTACAATTGGATCCATGAAGAATGCCACTATGCAAAACAAGTTCTTATAAAGATATCACCGCTTTTGGTTTTGAGGACGAAGCCACTCTCCAAGGGGGAGTAATGTCAAGCCAAGTGCCAGAGGTTAGGAGAGCCAATTTGAACTGCTTGGGTATGTAATTTAGAGGTAGTGGATGGGCGATAAGTGACAGATTCAGACACACCCATGTCTCATAGATATTCTTATGAAGTTTTCTATGGAATGTGCTATAGTGGTGTAGCGACTGCGAATCTTTTCTAGAAAGGGTAGAGTTTCTTTGGTTATGGAAGAAGAACAGGTCCATGAAGCGATGGTGGTTGCTCCATTTGAGAGAGTTTTTGTGGAAGGGCTTGATGATGCTAAAATTGAGGATGCTACAAGCATGGAGGGAGACATGTAGCTAAAGGGAGAGCCCATGGTGGAAGCATTTTTAGTGAAGCAGGTGTGCTCTATAGTGCTTGGAGGAGAATCCCATATTGTGGCCTCGTCCAAGCTATCTAAAGAGGTATGTGCTTCATGATTGAAGGGTATGCTTGTAAATGCAGTTGTATAGTGGTCTATAGGGTTCTACTTTACATGGTTGCGAGGGAGGGTCAGATATGTATGTGAAGGAGGATGGTGTGAATTATGGTGCTCTCTTTGAAGCAAGTTGGATGCAGGGTGATTCTTGGAGTGGTGAGGGTATGCTATGGATGTTGTATATGCATGGTTTGATATGTGCTTGGGTACGATACTATCAAAGGCTATTATGATGGATGGATGTTCTCAATGCCAGGTATTTGATTGAGGTAGTTCAGCTAAGCAAGGGGTTTGGAAACCCACTTGAGAAAAGATGGCATGACGTGGGAATAAGACTATGTACATATGGTAGTAGTTTTTTGCTTAGCTCACAGTGTTTTGTAGTTATGTAATTTCCATAGTTCAATAAACATGCTTTTGGTTGAACATGAATGCTCAAAAAGGGGGTTGGACAATGATGGTGCAGCTAAAGTTGGTCGATGCTATGAGGAGTGCAATGCTTGGCCATGGGTGCTCACAGGAGGCATGCCAAAGTGATCAAGAAAATATGAAGGTCAAGGGCAGTGGATGTGTGTGCTTTATGTGGTTTTTTGGGCTTGAGTAATCTGCTACAGTGCCTATCAAAGGTGGTTGGTCCAAGTGCTCAATGAAAGGTGGGCATGGGAACTCCTTCTACACCTAGTGAAAGCTTTGAAGTGAAACATAATATATATGTGTGTTTGGCTACTTTTAAAGACACCTGGAGACGAGAGCTTCTGCATTTTGGTTGCTTAACCTTTTGTGTACTATACCCCTCCTTTTTTTATATGAGTTATGCTATGTTGTAAAGGTATTGCATTGTACATTTTTGTAAATTGAGTATTGGAAAGTGTGAAACTCTCTCTCTCTTTCCTCTCTCTCTCTCTCTCTCTCTCTCTCTCTCTACTGTGTGTAGCCATGGTTATTCAACAATTCAAGCCTCCATGAGATCTCTTTCTCTCTCCCACAAGCCCAACAACTGGTATTAGGGCCTACGGCCATTAAATTAGCAATTCCAAGCCCATCACTAGCAACCCCTAAGTGCACATTGAGTTTGTAGGAAGTTTAGCACCTGTAATTGGCTTTCTTAATCAGCAAAATTTGCAATCTCTACTGCAAATTGATCAAATCGGGCTTCACGAATACATTTGCAGTTCATCAAATTACTCTTCTCCCGGCACTCTATTTTCAGCCAAAATAGAAATTTTTCATTGTTCTTTCATGAATGGCTGAAAATAACCTCTCCAATCTCTTGACTCAGGCACCCTTTACTCGATCGGAGCCTGTGGATGCATTTCCCAATCCTGGGCCACCTCCCACACACTCTCTACTGCTCAAATCAGTCCCCCCCCCCCCCCCCTTTGCATGACCCTTGTGATGCTGAAATTTTTTGACAGCTACTCAGAAAAAGAAGCTTTCAGTTTTTGTAACTCTTTCATATTGCAAAAACCTTTGATTTAAAGTGGAAAGGCTGCCCACTATGGTATGCACTCTCTAAAAATCCTTTTTTCCAAGGGAGTTTTTTACCTTGGACCTTATCCCATTTTCCTAAGAAAAGCTTCATACGAATTTAGCAAGGTGGGCAAGGAGACTCGAGCAAATTCTGGGTTTTTGAAATACCTGTGTCATGATTTCAATTGTTCCTGGTGGCTTAGGTACCCTCATACTTGGTTGTTTTGGTTGGTGGATATAGCTAGGCTGGGTGTCAACTTGGTAGTTTTGGTCTCAATTGAAATTGTCAGCACTGGTTGGGATTGATAGGTTTGTGTATTCTTTGGAATCCATTGTACTTAGGTGGGACTTTTGTGGATTTGGATTGTTTCTTTGGTTGCCATTACCAAGTATAAATGCTTTGAGATTGTCAAGATTTTGGAAGAGTACTATGTCGTTTCATTTTGGTGGCCATTTTTGAGCTATGGCCTTGGTATCCATATCTGCTTAGATTTGGTGTCCATGATTGATTTCTTTACCCGTACCTGCCTTGTTGATTGTTTGTTGAAATTTCATACAAGCATAGGGTTTTATCACTTGTTGTGGATCTGCAACAATGGGTTGTACTTCCCACAAGTGATCACTTTTTGCTAGTGGAGTGACATAAGAGGTGTCATTAAGTATGAAATTTAATGTATCCTCTTGCCAATCTAGAGCTGCTTTGTATGTCTGCATCCAAGGAACACCTCGGGTGTTTGACTTGTTGATATCTGTATCTGCCATGAAATAAAGCTAATATGTGCATTGATGGCCTTCAATAGTGATTGGCAGATTGATTTGGCCTAAGCTCACAATATTTCCATTTAGTAGCCTTTAGTTCCATTTGATTTGTTGATAGCGGTGCATTTGTCATATTTTTGTAAGTAGAATAATTGATGACATAAGTTCTTTCTCCTATCTCCACAAGTTCTCATTTTGTTGATCCATCTGGAAGCTGTACTTTGATGCATACATCCATGCCTCCAAGAAACTTCCGCTCCATTTGAATTTCTTCTATATGAGAAGATGTCATTTTTTGTTGTGGCTAAATTTGAAAGTTGTTTCTTCATTCTTTGCGCTTTAAAATCATGAACTTAGTGTGAGCCTGAGTAAAAGTTTTTACATCAGCAGCTTCATGGGTCTTCTCCAATATTTCAGTGGTTAGTGAAAAATGATATTTCTTTAAGCTCATCCACTGATCCAATTGGGCATCTCTCCTCCCTCTAATGTAGCAAGCTTTATGGATCCACTAGGTGATATATCATGAATCACAAATGGACCATTACCTTGCTTTTGTAATTTCCTTGAGTGTTGTTTCAAGGTGTAGACTAACACATAGTCTCCCCTTTTGATCTCCTTTTTAATCACATGTTGATCATAAAATTATTTCATGCATCTTTTCTCAGCATAAATGCCCGCAACATCTCTTAAGCGTGTCCCATCTAGATTCTCAAGAAAATCGAACCACTTAAATAGCTCATGACCTATCTAATCTAAGTCTTTTGGCTACTTTAAGTGTTGGAATCAGGAAATCTATGGGCAATATATAATTAAGATCAAACACCATATTAAAAGACAATGCTTCAATTGATGTTTTGTAAGCCACTCTGCATGCCCATAAAGCTGAATGTAGGTTTTGGTCCCAATCTACCCTTGATTCACTTACTATCTTTGTGACCACTATGCATAAGATTTTGTTTGTGCTCTCATCCTCTCCATTAGCTTGAGAGTGATAAGTGCTGATTTGCAATGAACTACCATAAATTCATCTAGCAAAAATTTGCAATGAACTACCATGAATTTATCTAGCAAAAATTTGCAATGAGCTACCATGAATCCATCTAGCAAAAATTCTATCACACTTCATATATAAAATGAGTCCTCTATTGTTAACTATCTCAATTGGTAGCTCATATCTTGTAAAGATATTCTCATACAAGAATTGTGCTATTGTCCTTGCAGCATCCTTTTGTGATGCCTTTACTTCTATCCATCTGATCAAATAGTCTATGGCCACTATGATGTACTGAGCATGTGTACAATATGCTGGAGGTGCTATAGGTCCTACAAAATCTATGCCCCATTTGGCAAATGCTCTTGCCTCCACCATTGGCCATAGAGACACCTCATCTCTTTGCACAGGTATCTTTGTTGATGTAAAAACTTCCAAAAGTTCTAAACTCATGGTTTCTCAAGAAACCTTAATTTTTGATACTTGGATACTCTGAAGGTACAATTTCTTCAATTTTGAGCCAAACCTGTAGATTTCTTTCAAAACTCTTGGTGGACGTGGCTTGTAGGTACACTAAGCTCACTATGGACAAAATCTGGGCTGAAATGGCATGTGGGAGACATGGCTCACAATCCATGTTCTAGAGCCAAATGACATGGAATTTGTAGGGAAGCTTCTTGATACGTTTCTACAGCCATTGGGCATCAACATTTTGGGTTTGAATCATTTTTTCTTGCTCTGGATCAAAATGAACATTTGAACTACAATCAATGAAAAAATTGGGATTTCTAGGCCAAATGATGTCCAAATTCCACCAAATTTCAAGAGAAGCCTTCCCAAGTTGTTCTCTAGCTTGTTGTTGACAAAATTTGATCAAAATCTAAGCATGTGGAAACATGGATCACGATTCATGTTGGAACACCATTTTTAATTGTTTTTTGGGTAGAGTAGTTGTGGGGCGGGGGGGAGGGGGGGGGGGGGGGGGGTCACGGGGATTCTTTTGGAGTTTGGGTGTAGGGGGGCATGGATCACGGGGATTCCCTCACCAACCTAGAAACGGATCATATAGCTTTGAAGTACACATCATGCTGATTATTTTCCCTAACACTTTTTGAGTTTGGACCACTTTTGATCCTCTTGTCAAGCTTTTGAAACTTGTAGACACTGGCTTTTGAATCAATTACTATGGTCATTTTAGTATTTTTTGTGTTGTACAGACCATATGGAAATGCTCGATAAGGTATATAGACAATATCTGTAGAATATGGTGTAGGGTGGTGGCCCCAATTGCACGTAGCAAGAAAAAACATGGTGTGTGCTCTGGGTCACTTAATCCCCCCCCCCCCCCCCCCCCTCTCTCTCTCTCTCTCTCTCTCTCTCTCTCTCTCTCTCTCTCTCTCTCTCTCTCTCTCTCTCTCTCTCTCTCTCTCTCTCTCTCTCTCTCTCTCTCTCTCTCTCTCTCTCTCTCTCTCTCTCTCTCTCTCTCTCTCTCTCGCTGACAATTACAAATGAGGTCTAAATTGACCTACCTTGGATTTAAGTATCCGGCTTACCTGGAGCCCCAAGTGTAGTTTTTACCTTCTTTGCTCAAGTTGCTCATGTAATATCACTCGAGGCTCAAATGGCTCATGATTTGGATATCTTGTCACTATTTTCCCTTGATTTTGCAACTTTGAGCATTCGTAAGTTAGCCAAAAAATTGATTTGCACCAAATCATTTGAAACTCTCTATGCTTGAAGCTTTTGGTTTGCTGATATGAGTTTGTTTTCAAAACTTGATTTCGGATCTCTTGGGTAATTTTATTAATTTTTGATCTTTATCAACTAAAATTTAAACAAAGTATTGGAATTTATTATTATTCAGCCAAAAATTAGCCAAAAGTATTCTTCACACTCATATATACATGCTTTCACTCTAGGCATCATGATTGCTAGCATTTGGTTAGTATTGCTCATTAATATGTCTTATAAGAGATAAAACCAAATAAAAAGCAAAAAATTAAGTAGAAAACACACTTTGTACAATGTACACAGGAATTCTCTTCATCTTACAACAACCATATGCTGTTATTCCCCTCTTCCTTTTTTGAGTCAATCCAGACAAAAGATTAGGCAATGTGCACGGACGGTAATGCCGTGTCTATGCAAGGCCATGCAATGTAGTAGTATTATGCCAATGGAAGAAATGCATGAGGGAACACTATGCTATGAAATATGTAAATACTAAACTATTTGTTCAATGATGCTGACTATAGAGGCTTCAACTATACTATGTTTTTCAAATAGAGGTGTTTAAAAATATCGTGCTCTTTCTTTGATTGTGGGTTTTGAAGTGCTCGTGTCATGATTTCAGTTGTTGTTGGTGGCTTAGGTACCCACTTGTACTTGGTTGTTGTGGTTAGTGGAGACAGCTATGTTGGGTGACGACTTGATGGTTTTGGTCTCTAGTGCCAAGTTGTCTGCACTGGTTGGGGTTGGTAGGTTTGTGTGTTCTTTGGAATCCTTCGATACTTGGGTGGGCTTTCTGTGGATTTCAACTATTGTTTTTGTTTCCAATGCCAAGTATAATTTTCTTGAGGTCTTTGAGATTTTATAAGAGTACTATGCTGTTTTTTTTTTGTTGCCATTTTTTGAGATGTGGACTTGGATATCCATATTTGCTTAGCTTTGGTGGCATGATTGATTTTTTTACGCATACCTACCTTGTTGATTGTTCGTTGAAATTTTCTACAAGCATAGGTTTTCAACACTTGTTGTGGATCTGCAACAACGAGTTGTACTTCCCACAAGTAATCACTTTTTTCTAGTGGAGTGAAATAACAGGTGTCGTTGAGCATGAACTTTAATGCATCCTCTTGCCTATCCGGAGATGCTTTGTATGTCTACATCCAAGGAACACCTAGGATGACTGCCTCATTGATATTTGTATCTGTCATGACATAAAGATGATGTGGGCATTTATGGCTATCAATTGTGATTGGCAGATTGTTTTGGCCTAATCTCACAATGTTCGATATGTTTGTAGCCTTTAGTTTAATCTGATTTGTTGATAGTGGTGCATTTGTCATCTTTTTGTATGTAGAATAATTGATGACATTGGTTCTTTGTCTTGTGTGCACAAGTGCTCATTCTATTGATCCATCTGGAAGCTATATTTTAATGCATACATCCATGAATCCAAGCTAGTTATGCTCCATCTGAATTGCTTCTATTTGAGGAGGTGCCATTTATGATTGTGGGTAAATTTGCAAGTTGTTTCTTCATTCTTTCCGTCTTAAAATCATCAGCTTAGCATCCTCTTGAGCGTTTGATTTATTAGACTTGGCTTGTGTCTTTCTTTCAATAATTTCATGGATCTTCTCCATCATTTTGGTGGTTAGTGGAAAATGATATTTCTTTAACCTTCATGCGCTGATCCAATTGGTAATCCCTCTAATGTAGCAAGCTTTATGAATCCACTATGTGATATATCATGAATCGCAAATGGACCATTACCTTGCTTCTTTAATTTCTTGTAGTGTTGTTTTAAGGTGTAGACTAAGACATAGTCACCCATTTTGAACTCCTTATTAATCACATGTTGATCATAAAATTCTTTCATGCGTCTTTTATGAGCATAAATGCCCGCAATTTGCAACATCTCTTAAGCATGTTTCATCTAGCTTCTCAAGAATATCTAGCCTCTTAAATAGCTCATGACCTGTCCAATCTAAGTCTTCTGGCTACTTTAAGTGTTGGAATCAAGAAGCCTATGGGTAACATGGCATTAAGACCAAACACCATATTAAAATGCATTCTTTCAATTGACATTTTGTAAGACACTTCATATACCCATAAAGCAAAATGTAGCTTTTGGTCCCAATCTACCCTTGATTCACTTACTATCTTTGTGAGCATTATACATAAGATTTTGTTTGTGCTCTCACCCTCTCCATTAGTTTGAGAGTGATAAGGTGTGAGATTTGCAATGAACTACCATGAATTCATCTAGTAAAAATTCTATTACACGACATTTATAAAATGAGTCTCTCTGTTCGTAGCTATCTCAATTGGTAGCCCATATGTTGTAAAGCTATTCTCATACAAGAATTGTGTTACCTTTGCTTATACCCATTTGGTCAAATAGTCTATTGCCACTATGATGCCTGCATATGTGTAAGATATTTTGGAGATGCTATAGGTCCTACAAAATCTATGCCCCATTTGGAAAATGTTCTTGCCTCCATCATTGGCCAAAGAGGCATCTCATCTTTTTGCATAGGTACATTTGCTCACTCTAGCAATGATCACATCGTTTCAGGTAAGCTTCAACATCCATGAACAAGATATTCCACCAAATTCCCACTTCAAGAATTCCTTTGGTAGTTTTGTGGGTAGAAACATGTCCACATGCTTTTCCAGCATGAGCTTGATCTAGAATAGGAATGCATTTGCTCTTTGTGGCACACATCCATTTGCTGATTGCCCTTTCCTCTCATGTAGAAGTGATCTTCAATCAAGACATAATTCCTTGCTTCAATTTGAATGGATTTAACCCTTTATTTTTTCAACCCTTTTTACAAGGTTCCCATTGTTAGGTAACTCACTTTCTGTCTCTCACACACGCAGATGGCCCAGGGGGCACACACAACTCACACATCGACACCAAACACTTTGAGTAGAGCAAAGACGAGAAGGGGGGAAGAAATGGCACAAAAACCGGCTATGGTTTTCTTCAATAATGACAAAATCACCATCTACAAACACTACCTGATCTACTACATTGTGGCTCTGTCGGCACGACCTTGACGAGCCTAAAAAAAAACCCTAAGCCCTTGGATTCTCCTCCGTGGAGCTCTTCTCATTTAGAGCTTGAGGATTTCCCCGTTGGAGCTCTTGTTGCCCCTAGCGCTATCCAAAAACCTCCAAGAACTGCCCCCTCAAATGCCAAATTGTTCTGCTATATGGGCGTGTGTAATCGTTCTACTTTTGTCCACTTTTTTATTTTTAGGTTCTTTGCATGCGCTCAAGAGTAATCAAATGTGATTTGGGAAATACTATCCTTGAAAATCTAGTAGAAGCTAAGGCAAATAAAGAAACAAGGCGTATATGAATGTGGGCCTAGTCCTCACTCGGATAGCCTACCAAGCCCTTGGGAATGATTGGCTAGCAATTGCTAGGGGGATCCAAGGGGGGGTGGCGATAGCTATTTAGCCTCCCCTTGGTGGGGGAGTTCGGGGCAGTGCCCCTGAGGGTTGGAAATAGATGTGTTTTTGGATTTGAATTTGTATATAATTCTACAAAAAATGATATGATATTTATCATGTGGTAGAGAGACTCTTATACACATTGTATGAGGAGAGAGAGAGAGAAAGAGAGGGAAAAAGAGTCTCAATAGAGACAAGGAGTGACACAGATTTGATCCAGACATTCTCTGAGCTAGACACTCGGTACGATTCTCGTAAAAAAGTCCATGCATGCATGTGGGTCCATGTTGAATCATCTCTGCAAGTCTTATCGAGTGCCACGTAACTCACCGAGTTGCATGGAATGCAAACGGTTGGAGATGTGTCCACGTAACTCGCCCAGTTATGTGGATTTTTGACGTGTATGCCATGTCATTGTTGAGAGTTTTTTCCAAGACCATGAATAACCATCACAAAAACTGTATCTTTCAAAGCCAGCTATTGCATCTAGAAGTTGATCAATGAAAGGTAAGGGATAAGGATCTTTCTTGGTCACTGCACTTAATGGCTTATAATCAACAAAAACTCTCCAACACCCATCCTTCTTTGGAGTGACCACTACAGGGCTCACCCATTCAGCATTATCAACTAGCACAATGAACCTTGCATCCAAAAGTTTACCCACTTCTTCCTTTAAAGCATTCATTTGCTCCTTACCCATCCTTCTTAATTTTTGTCTTATTGGCTTGGCCCCTTCAACGAGTTCAATCTTTACAAGATTTCCAACAAAACCCCTTATTTCTTGATATGAAGTGATGAGAAATTTGGAAACCTGTCCAACATTGTCAGGTTCTCCCTTCTTTCTCCTTGTGTCAAATTAGTACAACATGTTTTGAATCAACCCCTTCTTCTCACTGGCAATTCCTGTTTAGGCTGCATCAACTCCTCAAGTTGCTCTAAACGGCTCGAAGCATTTATATCCCCTGACACTTGCAATACTTCACCAATTTCTCTCTTCTCGTTGTCCAGCAGCAAGAATGACACTTCACCCTCATCACCAAAACTAGAAGTAGTGCTACTTCTTGAATATTCAAAACTATCTTCTTCACTAGTGACTTCGGATTCATCATTTTCACTCACATCTTCTAGTGCCAAAGGTTGCTTGGTAGTCATATCAAACACCCTCTCTTCACCCTTCCTGCCAGGCAATACACACAGATGGTGCCCTTGCCCCAATCTTTCACAGCACCAACAACTCTTAACAAAGGTCATCCCAAAATGAGAGGAAAAGCTCCCAGGCCAGCTGGCATAACATGAAAGCTTACTATAACCTTCACGTTAAAGACTTCAACCTCCAAATTCTTAATCAGCCCCAAACACTTCACTTTGGCATGGTTTGATAGTCGAATCTTGAACCCAGAGCTTCCTCATGTAATGAGACCCAATCTCTTGACACATGACTGTGTGATCACACAAACTTGAGCACCTCCATCAATGTAGGCCTCTCCCATACCCACACCTTTGTGCCAAGCGTTCACCACAGGACAAATGTTGGGTAACTCTCACATCCAACACCTGACTTGTCCATGCTTCGGCTCTTTCTCTAGATTCACTAATGACTTTAACTACCTCTTAAGTTTGGGCACCATATTCATCAACTGTCCAAAAGTACAATCTACTTTCCTCCCAATTATGTCTTCCTTTAAGCTGTAAGCTATTTGGCCTTCTCCCAAAGGTAAATATGCTACTTCAAACCATCTACGAGGTCTTCTCTTCCTCTTAACTTTCACATATCCACCTCTTTCTCTTTCCCTTTCTTCTTACTGGGACCTGGAGAAACATAGCCTTCCTTCTCTCTTTTGCCTATGGGCATCATATCTGCTTCTTTCTTTTCAATCTGCACAATACCCAAATAACCATCAGAGGTTGAGGCTTGATTTTCCTGTTCAATACGTTGATCTCCTCATATATCCACTGCATAATCATTATCCCTGTTGGGAATCTACTGAGGAGGGGGAAACATATCACCTCCCATCCTTGTTGGCCTTGGACAATGAGTGCTAATATGACCAAGTTCTCCACAATTATAACAGGTAGGGATGAACCTCATTTGTGGCTCAATGTCATAAAAACTAATATCTAACCAACCCAAATGATTTTCTCATATTAAACTGATCACTTAATGTGGGAGAATAAACGGGAACAAGGGTTAAGATATAGACATGTGCTTTTGGATCTATCTCAACACAGGGCCATTGGTAAAGGGGCCCAAATGAGAGATGGTCTATCAAACAACAAGGCTAACCAATGGAGTATAAGACCTTAGGGTTAGCTTCATTGAAGACCTCCAATAATATGTGTAAAAGTCCTTTGACCTTAGGTAAGCTAGGGCTGAGCTTGAGGTGCAGGAACCCGACCCAGCTCGAGGTGCTTTGTCCTGCTTGTCATGATTGATGACTAAGGTGCTTGAGGTGCTTGAGATGCTTGAGGTGCTTAATGATTGAGATGCTTGAGGTGCTTGACATGCTTGAGATGTTAGGGTTGCACTTGAGGTGAGAACCTAGTCCAAGCTTAAAGTGCTTAAGGGCCAAGCTTGTGGTGGGAACTTGGGCATATGCATGAGGGGTTGAGGTGTCAAAAAGTCAAAGATTCAATCCCTACAAGGAGGGGGCGAGCCTTACATGAGGGGGGATGAGAGAGAACACCCACACACTCACACAAGGCATGCATTGTACAAAGAAAGCAGAATGGACACTTGTCAAGTTCCTCCTCATGTTGCCCTCATTGTGTGCCTGAAGCTTATCGGTTGGCCACCCAAGGGGTCCAATGATAATTTAGGGGATTTAATTAATTGATTTTGCATTTATCTAGCCCTCTCTCTCAAAGGTTAAAGGGGGGACACTTGTCTCAAGGCTACCCTTGCTGCTTGTAATGCCTCTTGCTTATGATTGGCTAGGCCTGGAGGGGTCCAATGAGCTTCAAGCATGAGCTACAAGGGGGGATCGACCCAATAAAGCTAGGGGGTTGCTTAGGGGGTATACTCACCCACACACACTCAAAAACACTCTCATTGTGTGCTATGCAAGGTGCAAGAGCTCCATCTCTTTCTTCAAGCTTCTTGAGAAGTTGAGAGCCTACATCAACACTCTTGGCTATGGAATGAAAATCCAACCAAGAGCTATGCTTCAATGCTTAAGCTTTGCATCTTCTCCATCTTCATTACTATGATATTATGTATACAAAGCAAGAAGAGTGATGATAAGTGAGGAATTATTTCTTTCTCCTATGCAATACTTCTTCTTCCTCTTCCCTACCCTCATTCCCTGCTAGCTCTCTCCACCTTTGAAGGTGTTTGAGGTCTTGGGACTGAGGCTTGGGATAGTTAATGCTTTCCACAAAGTGCATGTTATGCTTATTGCAAGAAGGCTAATGGTTTATTGCAAGTAGATTAGTTACTTAATGCAAGTAGATTAATTGTATTGCAAGGTGGATTAATTGTTGCTTTAGGCACAAGTTGATGCATAAAAGTATACATCCTCATGCACTCAAATGATTTATGGAACACAAAGTCTAATGATGTTCATGAGTTCTTGATTGTTTTCAAGCTAAGATTGATTGTTGATATTATGCAAAAGCTTGGTGTATGAAGCTTCCATGTCCATACTGCCAAAGAGGTCTCAAGGAACACAAAGATTGTATTGTATCAAGTCTCTCTTAATGAGAGAATCTATAATACAAATGCCTTTTGGAGGGGGGACCGGCTCCACATAAATCCGGTCCTCAACTGTTGTCATATTCTCTAAAATCTCTCTCTCTCTCTCTCTCTCTCTCTCTCTCTCTCTCTCAAAGGTAATGCTCATGCCTAGTTAATTAAGTGTTATGATTAAGTTGCTACTACCAATTAAGTTCACCATCTATGCTCTCAAAGTTTCTCACTCTAATTCTCTTAATTCTGCTATTCTCTAAGTTCATAGGCCATTTCCATTACATTGGTATCAGAGCTTGAAACTCTCTCCCTACGAGTCTATCTAGAAGTATGTAGATAAGGTTTGGGATTTACTCAAGGCCAGTGTCTACAAAAAGATAGGCTTTGAGGAGCAAAAGAAACAATTTTTTGCGGGTCTTTTTGACGAGATGGCCGAGTTTATCAACTCACAAAGGCCTAATGCCATATTGGCGGTCATACACCATACTATGGTCGCCTCTCAAATCAATTTCCAACAAGGGGTTAAGAGAAACTCTAAGCCCATGGAAGTGAAGGATCAAAATGAGCCTAGAGGAAGGAATAATGCTCAAACTTCCTCCAAAGGCAACTCTAGCAACACCGATAACAAGGCTAAGGAGAAAGGAGTCTTCAAAGGTAAGAATAGACTCTCTCCAACAGAGCTAGAGTGTTATCGTAAGGATAACAAATGCTACAAGTGTGGACAACAAGGGCATGTCTATCGTGCTTGTCCCCAAAGAAATGCATGCAAACAAGCCGCCTTGAGTTTCTATGCTGGAAACTCCCAAAGAGGATGCTCATAGCAAAAGGCTTTTGTTTTTCCTAAGCTAGGAGATATGTACATACATGTTTATGAGTCGGGTAGCATCCTATACCATGTAAATATGCATGCTTTTTGCAAGTTAATAAAAATCTATATATTCATATACATGATTTTTGTTAGAAAGTCTGTAAATGAATTCAATGTTTCAACCAATAACAAAAAAAAAAAAAAGATGGGAAGCAAGAGGAATTAGAATTTTCTACATTCCTAAATGGATTCCAAAATGTTTTTATTGATGATATCCCTGTGAGCTATCTCCACAATGAGGGGACAATGACCATGCAATGGAACTTTCACCACGAAGCTCACTGCCTAATAAGCCTCCTTATTGAGCTTTATAAGCTCCACAAGAGGAGTTCAAAAGGCAATAACATGAATTGATAAGTTTCAAGAGAGATTAGGCGTTATTCTAACCAAAAGAAAAGTGATTTTTTCAAGAGATTCAATAATTAGGTCACATTATCTCTAAAGGTGGTATTTGTATGGATCCACAAAAGATAGAGGTACTAAAAAGATGGCCTAATCCAAGGAGTCTACATGAGTGTGAAGCTCTAAAGGTATGAGTGCATACTAGAGATGCTTCATAGGAAAAATTCATGCTTATAGCAGGTCCCATACATGACTTAACAAAAAAAGAACGTTAAGTATACATGGACTGCAAAGAGAGAAAAATACTTTTAAAAAGTTCAAAGAGAAACTTATCTCTCAACTTATGCTTACACTACGGGATCTCTCAAAGCTATTTGAGGTCCAATGTAATGCCTGGATTCATGCCTTCAAGCAAACATTGCCTTCAAGCAAACATTTTCTTCAAGAAGGGAATACCATAGAATACAAGATTCAAAGACTCAAATCCAATGAGCAAATGTTGGACATATACAAAAGGAACTACGAGCTGTTCTACATGCCGTTGACACATGGAAGTAATTCTTGCGGACTCCATCCATGATACAAACCAAGCTCTTCAACAATCAAATGAGGTGGGAAAATTTCTTTTTGAAATTTAAATTTTTTACATTGCTCACATTGCTGGCAAGCACAAACATGTAGCCGATGCACTTTCCCGATGGCCAAGGGTAGATAGGGTATCAATAGCAACTTACAATGAGCTATGTTTTATGATAGTTAAAAATACTTCTAACCCAGGCTTTAGGGATATAATAATAGCCTTTACAAATGGAAGAAAAAGAACCACTCATGTTAGAGGATGGTTATCTTCCATACCTCAATAGGCTATATCTTCCTCACTTTCCATGCTCCTCCTATATGCGGGGAAAAGAGGAATTCGAATATATTCTTTTAGGAATAAAAGCATACTTGTATTGGCTTACCAAGAAACAAGAACATACAAGAGTATGTTTCAAAATGTATGGTATACCAAAAGATGAAGTATGATAGAAGGACCATGGCTTGCCAACATCTAATTGTGTCGGATAGAAATCCTACCATGACCACTAATTTCTGATAGAGTCTCTATCAGAACTAGAGTAACCCTCTTATGTTGGCCTACTATTCCAACGGATGGCCAAAAGGAAAATCACAAAACTAATGATCCTTGATCTACTAAAATCTTGCGATTCAAAGTAGATCAATGCTCAAAATGGGATAAGTACTTACCCTAACAACAGTATGTCTCTAATGACATGAACATACTTCTAACGGGAAAGTACCTTTCGGGGATAAAGACGGAAGATCCAAAAGTCCCTTGTATCTTAAGGTACCTGGGAAGATCTTCATTGCAAAGGAGTATAGCCGAGATCAAAACGAATCTTTTTAGAAGATTAAAGAGGCTATATCCATCTATTAGCTAGGCAAAAAAGGCTCCTGCTATTAGGCACAAAAGAGCCTTATCCTTTAAAGAAAAAGAAGAAAAAGTTGGGTCTTACAAAACAAAACAAAAAAAACTTCCCCAAGGCTCATCTAAGGCAAATTACACACAAGAATCCTACGAGCCATTAAAGGTATTATGCTAGGTCAGCACAAAGATACTATGGCCCCTTCTAAAATTTCAAGCCCATTCATTAGATGGCTTATCAATTAAAGTTGCCCAACTACTGGCTCATATATATCATTTTTCATGAGAGCCTATTCGAGCCTTATTAAGGAGATCCACCAATAGAGGCTATAAATGAAGACCCACCAGAGATTGAGGATGAAGCAAACGAGCTCCAACCCAAGTTTATCTTTCGACACAAACACAAAGTATTAAGAAATGGTAAGATTACTGACGGTATCTTATTTAAGTTAAGAATTATCCTTTCAAAGATGCTAAATGCATGCAAAGAACATAGCTTAAGGATAATATGAACCTTGTTAATGATGCTTACAATGACACAGAAGAGTAAGCAAATGTAAAAGAAATGCATTTTAAATGATCCATGTTTTTGTCTTATAAGACTCTCTTTTTATGTTTTGTGCACAAATTTTAAGAAGTATGCATACTTAGGATCATGTTTGTGGGACTACGTCTCCCAAACACCAAGTAGAGCTTGTCACTCTACTTTGGAAGTATGATATGGACTAAAAAGAGCAGACATGCTTGTGGAAGACAATGTCTCTCAAGCACCAAGTGGATTAGTCATCCACTCTGGAATGATGTCGTAAGGTAAAAATGGATCCTCTACCCGCTAAGACCAATGGACTAATGGGTGAGACTTTACCATATCTACCTCATAGTCGTCCTCGACTATGAGGTAGATATGATGGGTGAGACTTTACCATATCTACATCATAGTCGAGGACGACTATGATGTCAAGAGAGAGTTAATGTCATAAAAACTAATATCTAACCAACCCAAATGATTTTCTCATATTAAACTGATCACTTAATGTGGGAGAATAAATGGGAACAAGGGTTAAGATATAGACATGTGCTTTTAGATCTATCTCAACACGGGGCCATTGGTAAAGGGGCCCAAATGAGAGATGGTCAATCAAAGAGCAAGGCTAACCAATGGAGCATAAGACCTTAGGGTTAGCTTCATTGAAGACCTCCAATAATATGTGTAAAAGTCCTTTGACCTTAGGTAAGCTAGGGCTGAGCTTGAGGCGCGGGAACCCGACCCAGCTCGAGGTGCTTTGTCTTGCTTGTCATGATTGATGACTAAGGTGCTTGAGGTGCTTGATGATTGAGGTGCTTGAGATGCTTGAGGTGCTTAATGATTGAGATGATTGAGGTGCTTGACATGCTTGAGATGTTAGGGTTGCACTTGAGGTGAGAACCCAGCCCAAGCTTAAAGTGCTTAAGGGCCAAGCTTGTGGTGGGAACTTGGGCGTATGCATGAGGGGTTGAGGTGTCAAAAAGTCAAAGATTCAATCCCTACAAGGAGGGGGCAAGCCCTACATGAGGGGGGATGAGAGAGAACACCCACACACTCACACAAGGCATGCATTGTACAAAGAAAGCAAAAGGGACACTTGTCAAGTTCCTCCTCATGTTGCCCTCATTGTGTGCCTGAAGCTTATTGGTTGGACACCCAAGGGGTCCAATGATAATTTAGGGGATTTAGTTAATTGATTTTGCATTTATCTAGCCCTCTCTCTCAAAGGGGAAAGGGGGGACACTTGTCTCAAGGCTACCCTTGCTGCTTGTAATGCCTCCTGCTTATGATTGGCTAGGCTTGGAGGGGTCCAATGAGCTTCAAGCATGAGCTACAAGGGGGGGTCAACCCAAGCAAGCTAGGGGGTTGCTTAGGGGGTATACTCACCCACACACACTCAAAAACCCTCTCATTGTGTGCTATGCAAGGTGCAAGAGCTCCATCTCCTTCTCCAAGCTCCTTGAGAAGTTGAGAGCCTACACCAACACTCTTGGCTATGGAATGCAAATCCAACCAAGAGCTATGCTTCAATGCTTAATCCTTCCATCTTCTCCATATTCATTACTATGCTATTATGTATGATAAGCAAGAAGAGTGATGATAAGTGAGGAATTATTTCTTTCTCCTATGGAATACTTCTTCTTCCTCTTCCCTACCCTCATTCCCTGCTAGCTCTCTCCACCTTCGAAGGTGTTTGAGGTCTTGGGACTGAGGCTTGGGATAGTTAATGATTTCCACAAAGTGCATGTTATGCTTATTGCAATAAGGCTAATGGTTTATTGCAAGTAGATTAGTTACTTAATGCAAGTAGATTAATTGTATTGCAAGGTGGATTAATTGTTGCTTTAGGCACAAGTTGATGCATAAAAGTATACATCCTCATGCACTCAAATGATTTATGGAACACAAAGGCTAATGATGTTCATGAGTTCGTGATTGTTTTCAAGCTAAGATTGATTGTTGATATTATGCAAAAGCTTGGTGTATGAAGCTTCCATCTCCATACTGCCAAAGAGGTCTCAAGGAACACAAAGATTGTATTGTATCAAGTCTCTCTTAATGAGAGAATCTATAATACAAATGCCTTTTGGAGGGGGGACCGGCTGCACATAAATTCGAACCTCAACTGTTGTTATATTCTTTAAAATCTCTCTCTCTCTCTCTCTCTCTCTCTCTCTTGCAAAGGTATTGCTCATGCCTAGTTAATTAAGTGTTATGATTAAGTTGCTACTACCAATTACGTTCACCATCTATGCTCTCAAAGTTGGTCACTCTAATATTCTTAATTCCTCTATTCTCTAAGTTCATAGGCCATTTCCATTACACTCAAAGACACCTTGTCCATGGCCCACATTAGCATTAGGCCGAGCTTCATATGGCTGAGCCGTTCCTCTACCACGAGCATGACCACAACCACCTCCAAGAACACTGAGCCGAAATTCTTGCATCATGGTCATCATGTCTTGCATATTTCTTTGTAACTATTCAGTGTTCACAACCCTTTGAGTAGGTTGGACTTCAATCTCTGCTTGATTTCCCTCATTCTTGCCACCAATACCTTGTACATGGACCACTTTCCCATACTTATTAAGTCTTTGAGCTTTCCATTCTTTCTCCTTGGCGATAGTGACTGCCTCCTTGAAGGTAGCGGGCCTTTTGAGCTCAACTTTGAACTTCAAACTTTCCTTTAAGTTTGCCACAAAAAGGTCCTTCTTTAACATGGATAGAGGAATTTCATTCCCAAAGCTGAGGCCCATGTATCCCATAAACGGGTAAACTGTATGACAAAATCATCAACACTTTGATTAGACTTTTGAGTGTATCCCAAATTTCATGCCAAACTTCATCAAGTACTTCAATGCTCCTGTATTGTGTCAAAGAAGCCTGCTTCACATGATTGTAGTCCACCAACACCACCCCTGGAGTTTGTGCCTGTACCACCTCTTCATAATTTTGTAACCAAAGTTTAACCTCATCTTGTAAACTGTATTGTTGCAAACCGCAATAACATAGCTTGATCTAGTATATTTTGCAGTAAGCAATTAACTTCCAATTTCTCAATAAAAGTGTGTGCATTCTCATTATGCAATCCATGAAACCGTGGAAACTCGTCCGCCATGTTCAATTGCCAAAAAAACACTTACATATGACGTAGTAAGTCCAAGGGATGTCGATGGATCGCTCCAGTACCTAATCCACCTCACACTTGGTAACCCAACCCTCAGTGCTTGTCTTCACAAAACCTCACGACCCTCCAAAGGCTACAATCAAATTAGACAACCACCTCAAGTGCTGTCCACAATTTGCACATACATAGGTAGTTGTCCATAAGGACTCACATCCCCTTTACATTCTCTACCTGTAGAATAGACTATCTCACAAGAATTGGAGTTTATGAGAACTTTTTCCTTGGGTGGGGGTACTAAAATGATGTTAGCGTGCAAACAACAAAGAAAATGAGTGACTCTATAGCCTTGTATGAGTCACACCATCGAAAGGAAGAACTATTGCACCGCCAAAACCACTTGTGATAAGCACCTGTAAAGATTCATGAAAAACCCTTGTAGCACAAAGCACACTTAGAATTAGGAGAAACCAAGGACATAATGACATAGCCCATCTCAAGTAGATGTTTGTGGAGTATCCATAGGCTAAAAATAGATAAAAGATGAGAGAGATATGGCCATTCGAAGTTGGGGGTGTACTCTCTCTTGCTAAAAATGAGCTCTCTGGAAAGTTTGCAGGTGTTGCAGAGAACTACCGCTAATAAATGGGGCCCTTTTTTATCTTTTACCCTCCTCTTGCACTTTTACAACTCCTTCCTCTCCCCATAAAAAGTCTCAGCTCAACCTCCCTTCAAGACCAACTTCCTGGGAGCATGGTGCACCGCTTCGGCCATCGGATGCGGACGCCAAAAAGCACGGCTCGGAGCCCATCACTTCGGCTATTTCTTGAAACTTACAATCTCATCATTTCTAATTTAAATCATCATGTTGGCCCAGTTGCCTTTGTCGCATGCATTTGCAACCACTTTCTAAGTCGAGACTGCCCACTTCGGACACACATAACTCATGATGTACAAGTCCGATTCACAAGCTATAAAGCATGACTGAAAATACTTATTGAAAACCACGTTTTGGGGACTCGAAAAACCCAAAACACCAGTAAAAAAGATCGGAAAAATCAAACGTTTGTACATGAATGTTTACATGGTCACTCCCAAGACTCGAAGCACTATGTACACATATGTACATGAGGCTAGTTAGCAAGCTTTTTGGCATGATCTACTGGCTTTTTGCTCATCCAAAAAATGCGTGACAACATGTGGCATGATAGAGAGTTCAATGGCATGTGATGATTGTAGATTGTGCAAATCATTAGAAGTGTGATATTGTGAGAGAGTAACCTATCTAATGCATGGTGCATGATAGGTTCTCTACATTGAGGATAGACGACATGTCAGCCACTGGAGTTGTGATGGTGTGTGCGCTTGTTGATCTCTTTGTGATGGTGACCTCTCCTTATATAGGGAGAGAGGGTGGAATTTCCTATATTTTTTATTGGGGTGTGACCTACACCATGTGACCGTGGGTCGTCTATGTCTGCTTCATGACGCTTGTGATTAGAGGCCCACGGAGAGGAAATAGTAGAGAAAGAGAGAGAGTAAGGTAGAGGGATGGGGGGTTTTTACAAGGTACACTAGTCGTATCTAGCTTATTTGAGAGAGGAGAGAGGATTTTTTTACAAGAATTTGTCTAGGGTGGTTTGTCATTGGAGAAGATAAATTCGCCACTTATAGCGGTAGTGGCTCTAGCTTTGTCCAAGACCATATTTAATATGGCTTTGTTTCTCTCACTCATGCCCTAGATTTAAAATCTAGAGTAAAAGTTTTATATAATGATTCTATTTTCATTACAAGAAGAGAGAGATTACGAGGGGTGTAGCTGTAGAGCAACAAAAATGATTACAAGGGTTGATGTTGCCGTTTGAAAGGGATAGGCATGGTCACCTAATTGACGCTTCCGTAACTTGAAGATTGCTTGGGCAAGACTTCTTTGCATCATGCTGTTTGTAGCGGTCGTAATTGAATGTAGATCATCACGGTTGCCTTCATTTTATTGAAGTCATTGGGGCGAGGCACATATGCATGAGAGTGTGTACATGTGTGTGAATGATGGTGGTTGTAATTTGACTATTTTCAGATTATGAACTGACTTATGAGAGCGTTTGGTGATGATTGTTAGAGTGGTCTATGTGTTGATGAGTAGGTTGTGTGTGTGTGTGTATATTTTTGGCGGGCTGAAAATAAACAACAATTTCAGCTATGGAGAGCTTGGAGAAAGACATGAAAGTGAGAGAGAAGTGAGTGTGTGTGTGTGTGTGTGTATGTACCCTATGTGTGCTGCTATTTTCAGGTTTGTGTGTGTATGTGTGTAGGAGGGAGATAATTGTTTTTTGTTGGTCAAAGAGAGAGAGAGAGGAAAGGAACAAAAAAAAGTGAAAATTTCAGCCTAGAGAGAGGGTGAGAGAGAGAGAGAGTGGTGGACTGAGGAAGAGAGAGAGAGAGAGAGAGAGAGAGAGAGAGAGGGGGGGGGGGGGGGGGGGGGGGGGGTACTCCATGGATGGAAGGGACAAGGTGGGGAGAGGTGATAATGAGGAGGAGGCCCCTCTATTTGCTTTTCTAAGAAAGGTGGTGGCCATGGTTGTACAAACCATTGAGTTCCCCTTTCATTTACTAATATATAGATTCTAATTATTTGAAAGCGGAGCCATATAAGAAGAAAGTGATGGAGGGGGGATGATTGCAAGTGGCTCCGCCGGTACTTGGGACAAAGACTTCTTACCATGCAAGATTGTCTGTTTCAAGTGAAAGCTTTTACGATAGTTTTTTTGTTTATTTATTTTGATCATCAAGTGGCTGTTCACACACTGTGCACTTGAGAATTGTCGACAAGAGGAGGGTTCCATAGAGAGAGGTAGACTGAGTTCAAAACACGGCCCTCATTAGCCCTCCCCTTTAAGTTAGAGGCATTTATGCGTCTATCTCCATGTTTGATTCTTCTTCACTTGAGGTGGAGGAGTCTACCTCTTCAAGAATATCCATCATTGGTGCTTGATCAAACCTCAAAAATTACTGCTTCAACCTCCAACCACTGACACATGTTTTGTGAAGCCTACCATCTGTGTCCATTAGTCAGTAAAACTACCATTATTGTAGTGTTTCCTAATGACAAATGGCCCCTCCCATCTAGGCAAAAACTTCTTATCCTTCCTAGCGTCAAATCTGTTATCATACCTTACGACCAACATACCTTTTTTGAGACCTTTTTCCTTAAGATCCTTGTTGAAGGTAAGGTGTTGTTGCTCTACCTCTGCTGCATAGTACTTGATAGCCTCTTCTCTATCTAGTTGAAGCCTCTCTAGGTCAAGATTGTGGTTGTGGAGACGAGAATTAGGGCATTCCATATGCCTAGCAAGCACTCTGAGTAGGGAGTTGAGTGTCGTCGTGATACTCCGAGCTTATCCATCAATTCTCCTACTAGGTCTCCTCTAAAACCTGCTCCTCTGTCAAAGGTTATTTGAAGAGGAGTGCCAAAATGGCAACAAATGTTTTCAAATACAAACTTAGCCACTTCCTTAGAGCTATAATCCGAGTGGTAGCTACTACTTCAACCAACCTAGTCATGTAGTCGACGCCCATTATGATGTACACTTTACCTGATTCGAACCTTGGCAAAGGCCCAATAGCATCAATTCCCCGTTTCTCAAATGGTCCATAAGAGATTATAGAAGTCTGTGGATCATATGTAAGCCTTCTATCCCCAGCCTTCTGACATTCCTTGCATGTTTTACACCAATGGTGCATATCTCTATATAAACTAGGCCACAGAAACCCGTCTTGTAGTATCTTTCTACTAGTGATTTCAAGTGCAAAGTTCCCTCTACAAATACCATCATGACAGCTTGAAATAATTTTGATGATCTCTCTAGAGAGAGCTACATGCCTAATAATTTGATCCTTACCCTTGCAATAGAGGTCGTCATTAATAAGACGGTATTTTGTTGCCTTGTGCACAAGCAACTGCTTTTAGCCTTTTAGTGAGATCTTTAGGACACTCTCCTATGTCCAAGAAACTAATGATTTCATGCATAGCATTGCTACCTTGGAAGAGAGGTAGCTTCAACTTGATCACACCCACTGGAACATCTTGTAGTTTTTCTCTAGCTAGAGTATCTGCTTCTGGATTTTGTGCTCAAGGGATATGATTTAATTGTATGGCTAGAAAATTCCTTAAACATGTCTTTACTTGGATTAGATGGCCTAGCAATCTATGATTTTCACAAGTCCAAGTTCCTTGTATTTGATTTATTAAAAGCATGGCATCACCAATACATTTATTCGTTGAATACCTTGTGACACACACCACTCTAGCCCAAGGGTTAAAGTTGTATATTCTGCCTCAAGTTTGGAGTGAGAATCCAAGAGATGTCCAATGGAGAAAACTTTCTCCCCTTGCTTGTTAAAGATGACAATGCCAGCTACAGATTTGTCCACTGTCCTTTTGTAGGCTCCATGAAAGAAAAGAGAGTGAGCCCTTTCTAACTTGGGGATCTCCAACACATGTGTTGCTTCTTTACCACGACGTGATTTTGAGTTTCTTTTTATAGTGAGAATGAGTGATAATTCCCCCTAAACTAGCTCTTGTGGAGCTCTCCACTTGCATTGTGTAATCCAACTCTTCAACCTTGTGAGCCACTTGGAAATCCTAGAAGAAACATCCATGTGCTACATCACATAAGGAAACACCTCTTCCATTGTTAAGATTACGAACATCCTAGACAATAAACAAGAGAAAAACTTAGTGGTAGCAAACATTAGTGCAAGAAGCACCATGTGCTCCATGGCTATGTATCCCTTCTCTGATGGAGTCATCATGCGACTAGAGAAGTAGATAGGATGCATAAAAGAAGTTTGAGGATCCTTTTGCATTAATACAGTCCCAAGTGTGTCATTTCCCACACTAGGATTAACATATAATGGCTCATCCCATTTTGGAGGCGCAATGGTGGGTGAGGCTAAGATTTTCTGTACCTATGTGAATTGTTGCTCATTCTCTTCACTCCAAGTGAAGATCTCCTGATGGGTAACTTGCTGTAAAGGAAGAACCACTTGGGGGAGCAAGTGAATGAACCTGATCAAATACTGTACCTTTTGAAGGAATGAGACCAATTGTTTGGCCTTCATAGGTAAGGGTAAAGATACCAAAGCTTGAAATTTTCTTGGGTCATCTTCAATACCTTTGGATGAGATTACATGGCCAAGGAGAGTGACTTTGCTTTCACCAATGCGGCAATTTTCTACATTGAGTTGGCCACCTAAAGCTTGTAGCCTAGCTAGACCTTCATGACTTTCTCCAAATGAAGAGAGCGAGAAATATAGATACAAAAGTCATCAATAAAAACACGAATTGATTTCCCAAAGAATGGCTGAAAAAAAAATGTCACATAGCGTTGAAAAGTGGCTAGAGCATTGGTGAGACCAAAAGGCATAAGTCTGTACGCAAAACATCCCCATGGTGTGATGAAGGTTGTCTTCTTTTGATCTTCTTTAGTGATGATAATTTGGAAATAGCCTAAATAGCCATCACATACAGTGTAACACTCATGTCTTGCTACCTCATTGATAATTTCATCTTGGAAAGGGAGAGGGAAATGGTCCCTCTTCGTGGCTGCATTAAGGGGCTTGTAATCAACACAAACCCTCCACTTACCATTCTTATTTGGTGTGAATACCACTGAAGAAACCCACTCCGAGTCTTCAACAGGACATATGAAACCTGCTTCTAGCAGTTTCCTTACCTCCTTGAGCAAGGCCTCTTGTTGAATTACTCCTAGCTGCATGAGCATCTGCACTACTCGTTTACTTCCCTATTTGAGTTTAATGTGATGTTGAACTACTGTGATGCTAGTGATTTTATCATATTCATCAATGAACAGTGTGGTAAAATTACTTAGCATCAAAATATAATCATCACGCTCCTTCCCACACAACTCACTAGAGAGCATTCAATGTAGCTTACTTGCTTCTAGTAGAGGTTGTATACTTGGTAGCTCCCCTTAGTTTATTTGATGATGATGCATCATGTTGCTCCATCTTCTTAGGGTCCTTCAGAATGACCCCCATTACCTCAATGCTACTGTCACTTTATTCAGACATTGTTGACTCCTCTTCTGTAGTGGTTGAAGAGTCAGTAGAAAACTCATCCTCAAAGGTTTCTAGATCCATGTCACGTTATCGTCTATCTTCATGTTGTAAAGTATTGGCTTCCCTTTTGCATCCTTCATTTTGATTATGCCGGTGTCCATTCGTGCTTAGCCTTCATAGCCATAAGCGAAGGCCTCCCTAGAATAATAGGATAGCCGTCCCATTTATGTGGCATGACAAAGATGTCCACATCCACTTTGGTGTTGAGCGCCTTTACCCTAACTACATTTATAACACCAACACATTGAAGTTCTACATTATTTACCATTTTGGCTCAGCATGGTGCCGGCCTACTCACCTCTAAACCCAAACGGTGCATCATTTTTTCACTCATGACGCTCCATCGAATAGAGGTACTCATTTCGTAAAGAGAGAGCACGCTGGAGGTCTAGATCTACCATGGGTGGAGGAACCTGCGTAGACGGATTGGCACCTCTATAGGTGTAGAAGGGCCATGCCTGCAAAGGAAAAAGAGAAATCTACACTCATGCTCGAAAAAAACTAGCTAACAATAAGCTTAATTTCATTGTTTGGACTGATTTCCTCAAGACTCAGGTTCACCGAAGGCGATGTCCACACTGGCTCTACATCAAAAACTTTTCCACACACGTCTTAGGGATACTGTGAGCTTGAGGATGAGCCCATGTTTGGCATGGTTGATGAGTTATTGACTCATGAAGGCAACATGTGTGAGGAAGATTGTCGACCATGCACTCAACAAGTAGTCGCAATGGAGGACAGATTATTGACGAGTTCCCAAACACCCATCCAAGGTAAAATTATTTAACATGGATATGGATCTATCCCGAGTAGTCAATAACTTTTCTATCCTTAATGCAAGGGTTATGACCAACTGGGTGGACTTGTGGACAATGGAAAATTTTGCTAAAGAGGGAAGCATGGAAGAAAGCATGGAGGCAAAAGAGCACCCCAAATACCTAGACACCTTGCATGTTTCCCAGATCTCATGAGTGTCGAGTGGATTCATGAGAGAATGATCAAAGCAAAAGCACGTGGAGAAGACATCAGTGACAAAGAGTGGGATGTAGAGTACTCATTTACTTAAACCATACTATATAGTTTTTTCTTAATTTATCTTTGAAATTAATAATATATATATTTTCTTGCTTTGTAGTGCCTTTCCTTTAACTCTATGTGGTGAAAGGGTCGACACTTTTGTACATGTCACAGTGACGAGCATCACAGACCACCATGGACTGTGGCATCATGGGAAACTTTGATAGATATGGTGATGAAGCAAGGTACTATGGAACTATTGAAAGGATACTAAAGGTTAATTTTATAACCTTTCATACCTTCATCTTTGAGTGCAAGTGATTTGCAAATGTGTATAGACGGCATGAGAATGGCCTCTACATGGTGGACTCTAGTGTGCATCACATAGAGAGGTATGAAAATTTAGTTTTTCCACACAATTGTGAACATGTGAGTGACAACTTTCTTTACCCTCTTTTGCTTGTAACATTATTTATACCAATGTTGGTCACTTTGATCTTCTCTTCTATAGGTCATCTATATCCCAATAATCCACCAACCAAAACTTTGATTCGTAGTTCCCATAACACCTGAGGGAGAACCATTTTTGTCACTAATGAAGTGGAGAACATCTTTGACCCATGACGACCTACTACTTTGGATGAGGGGGAGACAGAGGAGATAGAGATCGATGATTCAAGTCCAAGGGCAGCAAGTGCGAGGATGATTGTGATGATGATGATGATGACAAGATGGAGGATGACGAATTCAAATATGATGAAGCCAACACATCCATAACCGACAATTCTATTTATCTCTTTATTGAGTTAGGAGCCATGGGCTTAGAATTGGATGACTCTTCTTATAGGAATCTTTTGGAAGAGGATTCATAAAGATTTAGTATACTTTAGGTTATGGAAATTTATTTTTGTGTCGTCCATTTATCTCTCTCTCTAATTTTTTGAGGAATGCTAATCAATTGAGAGTGATTAATTTAAATGATAACAACATATCTATAATTTATTGAAACAATATTTATTTGTAAAAAGTAACATGAGTAAATTATCTGGCTGCTTACCCCGCTGATTGCACCAAACTTCCAATGGGCATATCTCACTGTCCGAGAACCTGATGAGCAAGCCATCAAATCCTGTAAAATCCTCACAGTGCCCACTACCTTCTCAAGCCTTGTCAAGTGCCAAAAACCACCAGATGTCACGGTTCCCAATGCAATCCGGTGGACACATCACTGACCCTCAATAAATTTTCAATTGACCATGACTTTCTTTCTAAAGCTCTGATTTGCAATCCGAAAAGACATGCTCCATAACTCGAGCTTTTCACGTGTATCCACTAACATCAGCTCTAGACACTTGTCCCCATCTGCCCTGTGTGTCTCAGATTTGCTAGACCTTCTAACTTCAGGCTTGGATATCTTGCACTCATGGGATCCATTTGACGAGCCGTATGGACCAACTTCTAGAGCACATCGAGCACTACACTTGAGGACACTGATAGAGCACTTTGGACACTTGAACATGTTATCCCAATTGGCCCATTTTGGGACCTTTCTGGCCTGAAAAACCACATCATGCATACATTTCCCCTACCTTTTGGCTACCCAGGACCTTGATACCTATTGAAACCCTTTGTCAGCTTGTGCACACCTCTAGCACTGCTTAGCACCACTTCCAGCCTTGACCAAATTTGTCTGTACCATCGTTGCCCAGCCCCCTCGTCAAACATTCATGTTTGACCAAAATCATATTTATAGAACTTAAAAATTGGCACACCAAACTGACAACTCAAAGAACTTGCAAAACCAAAACCCTATGTACAGGCTATGTACAAAAGCTTCATCTCCTCCGCACACTGCATACTTTAGGTGGGCTGCCCACCGCAAACAAAGTCAACACTTTGCTCTCTCAGTCTTGCTTAGCACCTATTGCCAAAAGCCATGGCCTACCCAAAATAATGGGATAAGAATTATCACCCACCTTCATCACAAAAAAATTATATCAGGCACTCTATGCCCATCACCTTGACCGGTCCTTCACATATTGCACCACACCCAAGCACCTAGCTTTAGTATGGTTGGCCATCCTCATGCACACATTTGAGTTGGCTACTTCCTTGACTCCCATATTCTTCATGGTTGCTTCCATCATGACACATACATGTGCTCCACCATCTATGCATGCATGTACTTGCATCCTTTTCTCAATGACCGCATCTACTAGTGGAAGAACATCAGCGGCGTTACCTACCCTCAAGGCCATATTTTGCACCACGTGCACATCCCCTTAGCTCTTGGAAAACTCGTGTTAACACTCATAAACCATTACCTTCTCAATTTGGAATTTAAAGACAAAAATTGACCAAAAGTAATGTTTGGTTTTTGATTTTGAACATTACTTACCAGATTGTATTCTAGGTACCCACGTCCCAATTGGAAATCTGCTTGCTTGATCTTGAGGTGTCTCCTTCTTTTGCTAGTCTCAGGCTGCTCTCTACGCTTGTATACCTTCTCTTTACCCTTGTGGGCTCTAGTCTCCCGCTCAGTCTCTGTCTCCCTTTCGGCTCTTGCCCTCTTATTGGCCAAAATCTCAACATCCTACTTATCCACCCCAATAATATTCACCCTTCGGACTTCACCTCCATTTGGCAGAGTTGGTTGCACATGATTCTCCACTGCCTGCTCTCTTGGACCATTGAACTACCCTTGACCTCAGCCTCTACCAAACAATGGGTATATGCTTCCTATATCTCTTGGTGGTTGAGGACAATCAGGCACACAATGGCCCTCTTCTCCACAATTGTAGCATCTACTTGGCAGCGGCCTTGCCTTGCCCCTTGCTCCTCTTGGCTCTCCTCTATCCATCACGCTTAGCTGCAACTCTTGCATCTTCTTGGACGAATCTTGCACCATGCATACCCAATTTTGCAGCACAACGGTTACACCTCGATTTCCATGATTCTCCTCATGCATAGCTTCTCTTGGACTCTGCGGTTGAAGGGGGTCCATTGTCTCATAGCCCAAAACACCCTGCTCTATCTTCTTCTTTATCTTTTTGCTCTTTGACCGTGCGATTGCTACAACACCATTATAATTTTTTGGGATTTCAAAATCGACCTTCTCTCTCACTTTAGGGTGCAGACACGCCATGAACTTATCCAGCTTGAAGTAGTCCCCATTAGCCAATTGCATGGCTCTTGCTAATTATGCCCAACACTCTTCAAAATGACCCAAAAAGAAACTGAACTCTTCACTTACATCTTCCTTAAGAGCCTTCAATTTTGCATCCATCTCGACTGGGGACGTCACCTCCTTTTGAAAATCATGAAGAAATCTCGCCCGTAGAGCAGGCCATGCTTGCCTAGGCTCGGCTTTCAGAGCTTCATACCAAACTTTAGCTTTTCCACGCATCACCAAAGGAAATGTCTGCATTTTGCTATCCTAGTTCGACATAGGTAGTGATAGCATATATAGTTCAAAATCCAACATCCACTCATCCGGACTCTCCTCGCATGTGAAAATCGGTCCATAGCGTCTTGCCACCATGACTTCCAACGTGAAAAATTGCTTCTTTTTTATCAACTGGGAGCAATCAGTGTGCTCATCCATGGGGGCACCAGAAGATGGAGAGGAGGAATGGGGGAACACACCCGGCACACAAACAAGGGCCTCTTTATAGCTCAGCGTATCCACAAGACCCCTATCCTCTCAGAAACACCTTCAAAAAACACACTATGCACTAGCAGACCACCTGCTGCTCACTTCCCAATGCTTAAAGACTCCACAAGACCACCACACAAGGCACACATACTATCACAGTCTGTGTCTACCCTTGCACACGCACGCAGCTTCTCAATCTCACTCTCTCACACAAAGCACCGCCCGTCCGCGGAGGCACACACATCCACGCTACCGACACCATGAGGAAACACAAGAGTAGGAGAAAGAGAAAGGGGGGAAGGGGAAACGACATCAAAATTGGGTACTAGTGGTTTGATAACACTTCAAAAAGGCACATACAAAGCTTGCACTGCCATCCAAATGTCCATTTTTATGAGAAAGTACAAAGGGGTTGACAGAGACACTCCTCTGTCAAAAACTCCACTCTGCAAGCTTCAAACGACACCAAAACAACCCCTCATTTGATTAAAAATTGACTTTTATAATGGAGGGCCTTTATCTTTAGAAACTGTCGTTTAATTAGTCCATTTGGCATCCATTTTTGGCATCTTTGGAAGGGGGGAGAACCGCCTTGCTTCATCTGCTCTCTTTGTTTGTGCTAGAGAGGGTGTGCTGGGTTGAGAGAGGGGTGCACTAGCGACATCACTAGTGCCCCTTGGTAATTTTGAATTTATTATTCATTTTATTTATTTTCTCCTAACCTTACCTCATTTCACCTTTGAATTTTCCACTCTAGACCTTTGACCTACCTGCTCTCCATCTGCCCACTTTGGTCAGCTTGGCTTTGCCATCCTTGGATTCCCTCTTTCCTTCCATTTGGTATGCCCTTAGAGTGGCCCTTTGACTGCCTGCTTTGAGCTGCCTCCGTTTGGTACCCTTTGTCCATCTATTTCGGCCTTGGTGCTTTTGGAGCGGTCTCTCTCTCTCTCTCTCTCTCTCTCTCTCTCTCTCTCTCTCTCTCTCTCTCTCTCTCTCTCTCTCTCTCTCTCTCTCTCTCTCTCTCTCTCTCTCTTGCATATGTACTCAAAGGGGGGGGGGGCTAGCGATATCGCCGTTTTGTCGGATCTGAACCCCCCAGTCTCCTCATCATTTGGGCCTTGTCGTCGTGGCCTCCAATTGACACACTAAAAACATGAGAAAATTATCTGGCTCCTTCTTATCGTTGATTGCACCAAACTTCCAACAGGCATATCTCACCGTTTGAGAACCGGATCAACGAGTTGTCAAATACTATCAAATCCTCATAGTGCCTACTACCTTCTCAAGCCTTGTCAAGTGCCAAGAAACACAAGATGTCACGGTTCCTAATGCAATCGTGTGGGCACATAATTGATCCCTGATAAATTTTCAATTGACCATAATTTTCCTTGTAAAGCTCTGATTCATGAACCAAAAAGATATGCATGCTTCATAACTTGAGCTTTTCACGTGTATCCACTAACATCGGATCTAGCCACTTGTCCCTATTTGCCCTGTCCGTCTCAGATCTGCTAGACCTTCTAACTTCAGGCTTGAATATCTTGCACTCCAGGGCTTCATTTAACTAGCCGTCTGGACCAACTTCTAGAGCACATCAAGCACTACATTCCATGACACTGATAGAGCACTTTGGACACTTGAACCCATTATCCCAACTAGCCCATTTTGGGACATTTTTGGCCTAAAAAGCCACATCAGGCATATATTTCCTCTACCTTTTGGATGCCCAGGACCTTGATACTTGTTTAAACCCTTTGTCCTACACTTGTGCACACCTCTAGCACTACCTAGCACCACTTCTGGCCTTGAACAACTTTGTCTGTACCAACGTTCACCAAAGCTCATACAAATTTGACAACATGAGTAGAGAGTTGTTGGGAATAGTACTCTACCCTCTGTTGCAGAGCCTGGCAAGGCCGCACGAATGGACTCTACAAGTCTGCTCAAAAAAGTGCCGCACGCCTATATTTGGTCAGCAGGGTTTGCTGCCGTAGCCTCCCAAGGTAGCGCTGCAAGAAGAGTACCTCCCGTTGAGGCAGACGCATTGGTGGTTCCAGAAGTTTCCGGTTGCGAGGGAACGTCCGCAATCGGAGAGCCTGTCCTCAGCGGAGTAGCACTTGCCTCTCTCTCCTGCATTCGGCGGCGCCAGCATGCCACCGTAGAATTCTCCAGCACTGGAGATGCACTCGTAGGAGTTGGTGTAGAGAACTGCTGTTCCTCCTTGCCACGCTTGTGGGTTGCTGGTCCGGCAGTGGCCATCTCTTGGGCTCTAGAGGGTACCACTGTCGTCGATGGACCCGGAAATTCCTCAGTGCCCACATTCTACTGCTATGTTTCCCGCCCAGAAGGAACTTCCAAACTTTGGGTTTGCGTCAGAGGGGAAACAGTCCCTTGGACCACCAATCGGTCATCTTCAAAGTGGCATAGAGGACGCAGGGCGAGAGGAAAAACTTCCCTTAAGGGAAAGATCAGTGTGAGCAATTGGCCGACTTTTGTGTTGGTTGGGATATTTCGCCCCAACTGTGCCATCACCCTTTGTCATTCTGCCAGCATTCTTTCTCTGAAAACTGCTACCCAAGCCACAGGCCCAAAGTTGGCTGAATGCAAAACATTCCTTGCTTTGGTCGAGATGGTATAGGTTTTGGCTTGTAGCCAAATTGCCTCGAGAAACCATCGATACGCATCCCTGGTCGCTACATCTGACAGCCCTGAAAGCTTATATTCAACTTTTGCTTTCAAGCCAAACTCCTGCTCGACATCTGCAGCAGGAATCACAGGAGACGCGCGCACCACTCCATCGTTGGGCAAACAGCAACACCTGGAGATACTTTCTGCTATCAGCTGAATCTGTTGGTTATTCAGCTCCACCATATCTCTAGCAGCCAGTTGCTCAATCAAAACCTGCTACCTGCGGGTGAACAGGTATCCCTTGCCAATCCAAGTTGGCAAACACATGTAGCCGCAAATATTATAGCCAGGCGTCCACTCGGCAAAGCGCTAGCTGCTGTACGGGAGTGAAGGGGATGCAGTGTAGGAGAGAAGCCGTCATGGCGACGATGAGATGCAGGAGCAGAGAATATAGAGCTAAGGACGCACGATACACAAAACAGGAGAAGCACAACAATAATCGTCTGCATGTAGTAACCCTCTCACAATGAGTTCCCAAAATAGGGCGAGCCACGGTGTCCCAACCATCATAGCTCCTTTCCCGCTTTCCAAGATTGCATGCAAAAGAACCCCCAATCATTATTAGGGCGGCTTCCGGATCTTGTACTGTAAAGAATGAGGATGCAAGAGAGCTACACAAGACAAGCACAAAGCACACAGAGATGGAAAGCTTCTTCTTCTTCTTCACAGAAAAGAGAGTACAAAATGACTAAGTGCTAAAGCTGAAAAGTAGCACATATGTACATGCGGTCACTAAGTGTGAACTCGCTAGAAGCGTACTAGGCTGGCACTATAAGTGTAGTCCAACTGTAGAATCACTGGCAAAGATCCTCCGTGTCGGTCACCTAATGCGCCAATGAGTAAATGTCGTAAGCGGACAAGACCCATAGTGGATGCGAGCTCAAGATGTAGAGCTCGACATCTCAACACTCCCCCTCGAGCTCTGCATGTCGCAGAGTCCAACCATAGTCCGGAAACGTCGAAGCTTCTCAGATCCAAGGGCCTTGGTAAAGATATCCGCTATCTGCTCCTCTGTGCTGACGTATACCAAGTCGATGTCGCCCGCCAACACTCGCTCTCGAACGTAGTGGTAATGGACCTCTATGTGTTTGGTCCTGGCATGGAACACTGGGTTCCTAGCCAACTGCATGCTGCTGAGGTTGTCACAATGGATGAAAATCTGCTGGTCCACCTGCACTCCCAAGTCCTCAAGTAATGTGCGTAGCCAAGCTACCTCGCACGCCGCAACTGCTGCACCTCTGTACTCGGCCTCTGTGCTCGATAAAGCAACTGTAGGCTGCTTTTTGCTGCTCCAAGTAACAGCAACACTCACAAAAGAGAACATGAAGCCACTCGTAGATCTCCTATCAACAATGCTACCTGCCCAATCTGCATCTGTATACCCATATAATTCTAATGGTGCATTTGCTGCATAGAACAATGCGTGGTCAAGAGTCCCTTGCACATACCTAAGTGTGCGTCGTACTCCATCCAAATGTGGCTTCCTCGGAAGCTGCATGAACTGACTCTCCAAGCCTACTGTGTAGCTCAAGTCTGGCCTCGTGATAGTCAAGTAGATTAGACTACCCACAATCTTCCTGTACATATTGACATCCTCAACAACATCACCCTTCTCTGCACTCAGCTTTGCATTCACATCCAAGGGAATAGAAATTGGCTTACAATAAGCCATACCATGCTTTGACAACATGTCTAAAGCATACTGTCTCTGTGACAGCCATACACCCTCTGGAGTCCTGATCACCTCAATGCCAAGAAAGTAGCGCAACTCGCCCAAATCTTTCATTTCAAACTCCTGTTTGAGAAGACCCTTCACATGGTCAATCTCCATAGCATTGTCACCCACAATAATAAGGTCATCTACATATATGGTAATGACCACAATCCCCACATCACTCTCACCTACATAGAGTGAATGATCAGCATGAGCTCTCCTAAAACCAATACTGACAAGATACTTGGCAATCCTGTCATACCATGCTCTAGAGCCCTGCTTCAAACCATACAAAGCTTTGAGAAGTCTGCATACATAATCTGGGTAACCTGGATCGACATAACCAGGTGGCTGATCCATATACACTTCCTCTTGCAACTCACCATTCAAGAAGGCATTCTTTACATCCATTTGATGCATAATCCATCCTCTAGATGCAGTCATTGCTATGATAGCTCTCACAGTCGTCATCTTTGCCACTGGAGCAAAGGTCTCCTCATAGTCTATGCCATACGTCTGTGCATAACCCTTTGCGACCAGCCTTGCCTTGTGACGCTCAATGTTACCATCAGCCTTATGCTTGGTTTTATACACCCATTTACAACCAATAGCTTTCTTGCCACTTGGCAATGGCACCAACTTCCATGTGTCGTTTGCTTCTAATGCAGCCATCTCTTCATTCATTGCATCATCCCAATGCACATTTCCAACTGCATCCTCAAAACATGTGGGCTCCACATCCTGTATCACCTTAGCCGTGTAGGCTTGGTGATGCGCTAGATACCCATCATAAGTCAATTTCTGAACTGGATTTCTGACTCTATTAGATCTGCGCGGTCCTGGGTCACTCCTTTGCCCTCTAGCATCTTCTTGTACTTTCCTTACACCAGGTGTCCTGACAGTCGAAATTCCAAATTCCTCATCAAGACTTTGTTCAGAACCATCTGAATCCATGTCTACATGTGAAAAACTTGATGATGCATCAGTCATAAAGGGAGGTTCATCAACCTTTTCCTTTCCTTTTCGTGATACGTTCCCTGTACCTGCTGGTGGAGTAACCTGTGTACGTAGTCTACCATTCCATGGCTTCTCAACAAAGCAACGAGAAGAGGACTATTGTGGTCCACTCAAAACCTGTGACTGTGGCCTCACATTTTGTACAACCACATCATCTTTTACATCAGCCCCAATAGTGCCATGTGCATTACTGTACCAGCTGCTCATCTCATCAAAGACTACATCTCTGCTCACTCATAATTCTTGTGTAGTAGGATTGTAGCACCTGTACCCCTTTTGTTCAAGGAAATATCCCACAAGAATACATTTCTCTGCTTTAGGATCCAATTTTCTACGCAACTCATCTGGTACATGCACGTAAGCTATGCAGCCAAACACTTTCAAGTGTGCCAAATCAAGCTTTGTACCTGTAAACTTTTCCTCAGGTGTTACATCATGCACCGCAGCTGTAGGTGTCCTGTTCATAATGTACACAGCTGTATTTACAGCTTCAGCCCAGAAATGATGAGGCATGTTCTTCTCATTCATCAATGCACGTGCAACCTCTCCAATGTGCCTGTTTTTCCTTTCTGCGACCCCATTCTGTTGTGGGAGTATATCTGCATGTAAACTGCCTGCCTATACCATGCATTCATAGAAAATATGAAAAATCATTGGAGAAGTACTCTCCCCCTCCATCTGATCTCAATGTCTTGATTTGCATATCTGTCTCCTTCTCAATCATGACTTTGAAGTCTTGAAAGTGACCAAACACTTCACTTTTGTTACGCATGAAGTAGACCCATACTTTCCTTGTATGGTCATCAATGAAAGAGACATAATACCTGCAACCATGTATACTTGCAGTATCGGTTGGACCCCAAACATCTGTGTGCACCACCTCAAGTGGCTTTTTATATACATTGCGCTCATGTGGAAATGAGCCCTTTGACTGTTTTCCAAATTGGCATGCTGCACACACTTTATGCATACCATCCACCTTGAATTTGGGCAAACCTTTTACAATCTGTTTTGATTGCATGCTGCGCAATCTCTGCTCATTGACATGAATGCGTTTGTGCCAAATGTCAACATCAGCCACAACATATGTGCCCTGTGCAAATAATGCAGCTTTTACCTCAGGCATGTCTACATTCAGTGTAATGGCATTCTGCCCACACATTTGCCCTCTGTGATCAGCTTACAGCCATTCTAGAAATCTTCTACATAATAGCCATTTGGATTGAAGCGAACTTGCAAACCCTGCTTAACCATTTGTCCAACAGAAACAAGATTCTTTGTAATGTTTGGGACATGAAGTACATCTGCTAAGTACTTTGATTTCCCACTCTTCGTATTTAGAGGTATGTCCCCTACATGAGCAATGGGGTGAGCTGTGTCATCTCATGTCTGCACATAGCCTGACACATCTGATTTGCGCATATCTCTAAACCACTCTCCACGAGACGTCATGTGATTAGAGGCACCTGAATCCACATACCAAACATCATCTTGGGTGGAATTCTCTGCAGTCATTGTATTCATTACATGCTGCATAACAAACATGCGCTTGTTTTTGCTGTCATCTGCATCTCTGCTAGTAGATGCATAGTTGCCCTGTTCTCTCTTTCCACTTGCTTTTCCCTTTGGACAGTCACATGACATGTGACCTCTTTCACCACAAGTCCAACATTCTCTACTATCTGGAGTATGTTGCTGCCTTCTTGATCCTGCACCACGACCTCTTTGACTCCCCCTGCCTTGAGATTGGTTTCCCCTGCCACCTGTATTGTTTTGATTTGATTGACCTTCCAGAAATTGGCCGCTGCAACCCCTTGGGCCTCGACCACGACCTCTACCTCTACCTCTGTTGGAGTTAGAATAGAAGGCCTGTTCAGAATTATTTATGCCATGAGAAGAAGATGTGTCAAGGTTCTTCTCCTCAAGAATAAGCATAGAAATCAAATCTTGGAACATGGGGATGTTGTCTCTTGTATTCATGGAAGACCTAAAATGTACATACTCATCTCCTAGACCATCCAAGCATGCACGGACAATGTCATCGTCTTCCACTGAGACTTTAATAGATCCAAGAGCCTCAATGATACTCTTGATCTTCAAGGCATAATCATTGATTGAGAGGTTGTTCCTCTTAACCTGATTTAGCTCCGACTTTAGTTGAAGCTTCCTGGCCTTGGTGTTCACCTCGAACACTCTGCCTAAGTTTCTCCATGCAATGGCGGGGGTTTCAACATCCTGTAGATAGCCCATCATGCCATCTGTGATGCTCATAGAAAGCCAATACATCACTTTGCTCTGGCCTTGTTGCCAGTCCCTCAAAGCTTTCCTTTGTTCTGCTGTAGCATTTGCCTCGGGAATCTCTGGTTCCTTTTCATTGTCTCTTTCTACATAGTCCCAATAACCTTTTCCTTTTAGGAAATTTGTTATTCTGAACTTCCATGCAGGGTAGTTATTTTTCTCAAGCTTCTCAGTAACAATCTGACTGAAACCGTCAGACATCTTGAAGCAGTAAGACAAAATAACTGCAATCTGCAAAAACCTGCAAATCTGCTGAACCTGCTATCGTGGTCCCTGTAACGCTTTCTACACTCAACGAGTGTCCACAATCAAGCGTACATACAACCACTGTACTTGTACAGTAAATCTCTGTATACTGCACTTTGGAGACCTGTTCAGAAACTTGTGCGAAAAACCCCTAAAATTGCGAACGAAGGGATTGTGATGCTCTTGCTCTCTTAGCCTCTCTTGCCTGCACCAGGCTCTGATACCATGTAAAGAATGAGGATGCAAGAGAGCTACACAAGACAAGCACAAAGCACACAGAGACGGAAAGCTTCTTCTTCTTCTTCACAGAAAAGAGAGTACAAAATGACTAAGTGCTAAAGCTGAAAAGTAGCACATATGTACATGCGGTCACTAAGTGTAAACTCGCTAGAAGCGTACTAGGCTGGCACTATAAGTGTAGTCCAGCTGTAGAATCACTGGCAGAGATCCTCCGTGTCAGTCACCTAACGCGCCAGTGAGTAAATGTCGTAAGCGGCCAAGACCCATAGTGGATGCCAGCTCAAGATGTAGAGCTCGACATCTCAACATGTACCACAACAAAGGGGCACTAAATTAGGGTAGCTGAAACTAGTAATGGCACAGTCTGAAACCATTGATCGGTACAGAGATAACCTCCCCCCGCAAATCCGCCAAGTAAAAAGAAATGGGCCCGCATGCTTGAAAAATCCAGAATGGTCCTGACCACCATAATTTAAGCTTCCCAAGCATCTTCCCGAGACGGGAATTAAAGACAAGGACCAACTGTCCCCGAACAAATTGCTGTGCTTTTGGGCGATCGAGCCATTTTTTTCACCTAGACTGCATATCCTGCAGCACCGCAAAGCTATGCAACCGCTCTTCGTCTAGTTCCTGCAAAACATCCAAACGATAAATCATAGAATCTTCCGGAAGAATCCAATCCGCAATCAGCATCCGCAAACTCGGAATCACATGCTCCACCGGGGTGATTGCCTCCATGCCAAATGCCAACTTAAAAGGGGTCAATCCTGTTGCCACTTTATAAGCTGTCCGATAGGCCCATAAGGCCAAAGGAAGTTTCACATCCCAATCTGTTCGATGCATATTCACTAACTTTGTTAAAATCCGAATCAATTGCTTATTAGTTGATTCTGCTTACCCATTCGCCTAAGGATAATATGGAGAAGATTTCCTGTGCAATACAAAATAAAACCGTAGCATTCTCTCCATCACCTTATTAAAAAAATGACTTCCCCTGTCACTAACCAGCTCAATAGGGCAACCATATCTAGAAAAGATATCCTTATATAAGCATTCAACCACAGAAACTGCAGTATTATCTCTCAAAGGCCATACCTCCACCCATTTGGTAGTGTAATCCGTGGCTGTCAAAATATACTTATCATCTGTGTGAGTTGCAACTGGTTTAAAAGGTCCAACAAAATCCAAACCCCACTTTTGAAAAGGCTCCAAGGGCAAAACCAGCTGAAAAGGCATTCTGGACCGTTTGGTAGGTTGCCCCAATCGGGACACACATCATATTGTTGCACATAATTTCTTGCATCCTGAAACAATGTGGGCCACCATAATCCTGATTGGAGAACCTTTTGAGCTACGATTAATGCTGCAAAGTGACCTCTCGCAATACCGGTATGGACTTCCTCCAGAACTCCTTCCTGCTCCTGTGGTAGCACACATCTGAGTAATAAATCCACCACTGTACGATAATAGAGATTTCCCATAATAATCTCAAAATTCCTGCTTCTGATAGCCATAGGTTTCCTCTTATGGCTGGACAAGAAGGAAGGCATTTCGCCACTGTCGAGAAAATGAAACATCTCTTCATACCATGTCCATGGGATGCTAGGGATGACGGGCCTTGCCTGTTGCGGAACTGCTATATCCTCTGCAACTACACCTGTTAGAAATAGAGACGCATCCGGAAATTCATTAGCTACACCCATCGACGGCTCACCGGAATCTAACCTGGATAGGTAGTCAGCCACCGCATGCTGAGCCCTTGGATGATGTATGAACTCAAATTCAAATTCCTGCAGCAAAAGCACCCATCTAGCCAATCTTTCCATCAAATTTTGTTGTCGTACCAGGTATAAAAGAGCCGAATGGTCCACATGGAAGAAAAAACGTTGGCCCAACAGATAGTGCCGAAATTTCTTCATTGAGTAAATCATCCCTAAACATTCCCTTTCGGTTACTGAATAATTTCTTTTTGCGGATGATAATCGTCTGCTGGCATAATAGACAGGTCGGAACCATCCTTGACTTTGTTCCTATATCAGCACACTGCAAATAGCTCGATCCGAAGCATCCACAAACAGTGAAAATCCTGACCCCAATTCGGAGGAAGCATAATCGGAGCTTTGGATAGCAGAAGTTTTAATCTCCGAAAAGCCAAATCACATTCTTGTGTCCATTCAAAATCTGTAGCATGCGCTGCCTGAGTAATCGGGATTGCCAAATGCGCGACAAAACCAACGGGCTTGACCCAGAAAAATCTGACACTGTTTCTGGTTCCGCGGTGGAGGCGCTTCCTTAATTGCGGCTATTTTATCCGGATCCGCGGAAATACCCTCTTGAGAAATTATATGCCCCAATATCCTGCCACTACGAACAACAAATTCACACTTTAAAGGATTCAAACTGAATTTTACCCCTCTGCATTTCATAAAGCATAACCGTAATTGCTTGAAGTGCTCCAATTGCGTTCCAAAAACACTGAGATCATCCAAAAAAATTCTCATAGAATCCATCAAATAAGGACCAAAAATTTGAAACATATCCCTTTGAAAAGTTGAAGGCGCATTCCACAATCGGAACCACATCACTCTGCAGGCAAACACACCCCATGCGGTAATAAAAGCTATTTTTGGCTGATCCCGCAATGCCATTCGGATTTGGTTATATCCACTAAAACCATCCAGAAAGGTATACATCTCATGTACTGCTACATCATCCAAAATGAAATCCAAGAATGGAAGAGGAAAAGGATCTGGAACAGTAGCCGCATTCAATTTCCGGTAATCCACACAAATTCAGATTTGCTTGTTTTTCTTTGGTACAACCACAATTGGAGAAATCCACTCCGGATTATCAATAGGGGTAATAAAACCCACTTCCAAAAGATGATCAATTTCCATCTTAACTTGCTTTGCCACATTCGGATTCATCCTATATGAGTGCTGTTCACTGGCACCGCATCCGGTTTCAGATTTATCGTATGATGATAAAACTTAGGATCCAATCCCTGTATATCCGCATATTCCCATGCGAAAACATCCTTAAATTCTGTCAGTAACTTAATCAAATCATCTCTAAAACTTGCTCAAGCTGCTTATTAATGTATATGGGATGCGACTCCGCTGGCTCCCCAAGAAAGGCCTTCTCTAATTCATCTTCTTTAACCCTTGTAATTTTTTCCATCTGCGCCTCAAACGCACGTTCTTGCTGAATAACGTCCTCCAATGATTCAGGACTTGGAAGAACCTGTTGTTGCTCCCCTATTCCCGCTGGAGTTCCTGAATCCCCCACTGAGTTCCCTTTCGGAACCAGAGAAATATCCGCAAGATATAAAGAGACCAAATCCAGATTAGCTTTCAGAAATTGCTCCTCTTCATCCTCTTCTAATCCTTCCTCCATATTTACTGTTTCTGCTATCACCGGCCATGCTGCCTGAACTGGTTGTCTACATGTTCCCAACATCACCCGCACTTTCCTTCTACCCTTCTTTACTGTAAGCATATTTGCTTCCCAATTATGCTTTACCCTCGCTTGTCGTAACTAGGGTCTCCCCAAGATAATGTGATAATCCTGATTATGATCCTCAATATTCAAGACTACCAAGGAAACGGCAAAAGATAAGCCTGCCACATGCAAGACAATGCCCCGAAGTAACCCCACTGGTTCCACTCTTCTTTGATCTGCCATGCGGACTACAAAGGGTGCAGGCTCCCAATCACTGAGGCCAAAATGCTCACAAGCTGCTTGAGTAATAATGTTTACTCCCGCTCCTCCATCGAATAGTACCTTGTCAATGTATGTTCCATGGTATCTAACTGAAAGCTCCGGAATGCGGGTATCCGTGA
Source organism: Adiantum capillus-veneris (assembly GCF_014529385.1). NCBI lineage: Eukaryota > Viridiplantae > Streptophyta > Polypodiopsida > Polypodiales > Pteridaceae > Adiantum > Adiantum capillus-veneris. The sequence continues at coordinate 71,924,059 of NC_140933.1, forward strand.
TCCTATTTGTCGGCAACGGGGTTGAATCATCCTCCTCGCTTTCAACTTTTCCGATGGTGGCTTCCCTCAGCTCTGTGGACGTTTGTCGCAGCAATGCATTATGAAAATTCGGGACCAATTTTAGCAATGAACCCAGAGGTACTTGTATTGGCGACGTGAGGACCTCTTTCCAAATTGAATTCCAATCCTCCTCTTCTCTAATATCATCCTTATTTCCAGATTTTCCTTCCTTTATTTCGAGGCCCACAGTCGATGGTCCTAATGACTTCACTGGTGGTGAAGATTGTGAAATTCAGGACACAGTCTTCTTCCGCACTTCTTCTTGAGCCGTCCAATTCGGAATATTTACATTGAGTGTTGGAACCACATTTTTACCCGATCGTGTGATTAATGAAACCATTGGATCAAACTCCTCCAATCCTTCAATCTGAACCATAGCCACACTAGGTTGTTTCCCTGCAGCGCGTTCCTACTTCTTCCGATCATATTCCATAGCTTCAGTACACTCGGATCGCTAGTGTCCATCCCCCAAACAGAAAAGGCAAGTCTTGGGTCGATTAGGATCTCGGCCACCTCTTTCGCGACCTCGTCCTCCCCCTTGACCCCGTCCTCCTGCTTGACCTTGCAAAGGCGTCTCTGATGTATGAGCATGAGCCATCGCCACAGCAGGCTCTTGTCCTTGCCCTATCTGTGGTTGTTGCCATGTAGAAGATTCTCCTTGACTCCGACGACCCCGACCGTTGAAATAACATTCCACTGTATTATGAGTATTGGTCGTGCAAATCGCACAACACTTCTGATTCATTGCTCACTCTTGCGTAGCATGGCCCGGATTCCGACACTGGGTACACCATAGTTCCTTCAGACTTTTAGCCACCGCAGTCGATTCCGACGATCCGGATGAAACGCCTTTCCCGTGACGCTGGGATTTTTTCCGAGGTGTCTCTTCAGATTCTTTCCCCGAATCACTGTTGCCTGAGTCTGAGGAATCTGATATTGCGGACTCCGACTCTGAACTATCACTACCACTGTCTTGCGACTTCTGATGAGATTTCTTCCTGTCTTTGTTCTTTGATTTCTTTGGAGATTCCGTATCCTCTAAAGCTTCTCCTGCTACTACAGCCCTAGCAATTACATTATCCAGTGGAGTAGTTACCTTATCCACTATTGCCATAGCCATTCTGAGATCCTTGTTGAGCCCCCGCAAAAAATAATCATTCAGCACCTCTGCTGCCGACCTTTGTGCATGAGGTACCCTCTACAAAAGCATCCGAAATTTTGCAGCGTAATCCTCCACTGGCAATGACTTCTGCAACACTGATTGTTGATGGAGAGGAATCACCACCCCAGGATGATTCAATCCATAAGCTTTATTCAATTGGCACAAATGTGCATCAGGGTCTTCTCTCGAAAGACCTCAAAACCGGCTATACTTAATCTGAGGATGAGCCATCACCCCTTGCCCAACTGTACCTCGTCCCGAAAAAAGCTGACGAGCACTAGGAGGTGGAGACAGTGGCGGAGACACCCCCGGACTGCTTACTGGACACGGTGGTGGAGCAACCTATGTGGGTGAGGGTGAACGTAGAACAGGAGGACATGACTGACTGCGTGGAGTACGCCTCGCTCGTCGCAACCGCCTACCACGCACCGGGCTTGGTGATGGAGATACAGATTCCTCAACCCGCGGTGAAGAAAAAACAAATTCATCCGAACCGCCTCTCCTGCGACGTCTTCCTACAATTGGAACCATAGGGTAAGGTGGACCCTATGACCTAGTGCGCATGCATATTCATCACAGTTCGTCCATCACGCATTGTGGTCGTCGCTAGATGTAATGGCTATTGCCCACACAGGAGCAATAGGCATTACAGGAATGATTACCCGCAACTAAATTATGTGAACATCAACACATAGAATGAAGATATAAGACAATACACAGTCCAAAGACACAGAACACCTCTTACTTCATTCATATGTAATCCGGACACAGAGTTACAATAGCAGATGCCATGAATAACATAGAGATTGGTGTGTTCCATCAAGAGACAGGTATGGCCCCCATATACAACCGCTACTCTAGCGCAGATCGGGAACGGTGCACACACTCCCCCTGTCCCATGATATCCTATGAAGAACTGCCGCCACGGCTGCCGCATACCGCATGACTCCTGATCCGCAATGTCCAGACCTCCACAGGACCACATGTGCGACTAATGCCGTAACAGAGAGGGAAAGAGGAACACATTGAGCACACAATAAATTTCCTCCTATAGCTTAAGGTATCCACAACACCCCTATCCTCTCAGAAAACACCTTCAAAATAACCATTTGCACTAATATATCATCGCTTGCACACAAAACAATGCACACACCCTCGACAAAACCACCATTCAACCCAAATGCACCACAACAACTCGATACATCACTTCCAACACACACTGCACTCTAGTTTTACTCTCTTTGCACCACACAATGATTCATGGGCACACACTTTCGCAAGCACCAACACCCACACAAAGAGCAAGAGAAAAGGAGGGAGGAAGGGGAAAAAATGACACCGGAAGGGAGGGAATGTCTTGGTATTGCTTAGCAAAGAGATACTATAACCATCACAATGCCAAAATACAAAACAAAACAGCCCTAGAGGTTCCACTTGGCTCTTGCAGACTCCTCTTGTGTACAAAAAGCCCCAAAAATGAGCACAAAAATGAGTTTTATAGAGCCTCCATTCTATTTTTAGCAAGTCGATGAGCACCAAACTCTTGTCCCACTTTTTATAGTAGCTTTACATGCAAACTGCCTCTTTGTAGGCTCCGCAAACTCTCTCTCTCTCTCTCTCTCTCTCTCTCTCTCTCTCTCTCTCTCTCTCTCTCTCTCTCTCTCTCTCTCTCTCTCTCTCTCTCTCATTGCCTTTGTACCACCACAGGAAGGGCTCCTCCCCTAGCACTAGAGCTAGCGCTAGTGGGAGGCCCCTTTTCCTTCAAAATTTCTGGCCCAAGGCTGCGCGAGATTAAACCCCTATTGGGTGCCACATCAGCATTGCATTTATGCGGCCCGCTAGCCACTGTCAACCAATCCGGTCTCTACCGTCACCCGAAACCGTCGCAGGCTCTGCCTTGCAATGCCCAAGTGTGTGAAACCATCATCAAAGGAGAAACTTAGGAGGCCATGCCATGGCTAGAGCCTTTGAGAGTTCTCTGTCACTCCTTTGCTGCTTCCAAATGGGTACTCACTCCACATCATATACACAGCCATCTACCTTGCAAACTTTTCATATAAGATTGGAGGTTTCCACGTGGAATGCTTGGTTCAATTGACCCCCCCAAGCTCTCCAATAGTCCTTCAAAGACCACCTTCAAAATTGTTTTTTTCCTCCAACTTCATTGCTTCACATTTTCCTGCTCTCTAGCTCAATGATCAAGCCACAAAACCCACCAAAAAGCTCTTGTCCTTGGATTTGATCCCCAAAAATCCCATCACATTGCAACCTTGCCAGAACCAACAGCCGAGGCTGCAAAAAATGAGAAACATCATCTCTCTAGCATTTGCACCAAACTTCAACAAGCCATATCTCTGCGTTCAAACACCCAATTGATATGCGGTCAATTCTATATGATTTCACATTTTGCCTTTACCCTTAGAACCCTCATGAGGCCCAAAATCCCCCAGGTGGCATGCCTACCAATGCAGTCGAGTTGGTCCACAGTTGGCCCCCGACAAACTTTCAACCAGACATAACTTGCCCCTTCGAGCTCTGATTGACAATCTGAAAGGACCAGCATGATTAAAAAAAAGGACTACATATATATCCATTGAAATCAGCCTTGAACACGTGCCTCCACCTGCCTTGTCCGTCTAGGATCTGCAATGCACTCTAGCTTTGAAAATTCATATCTTACAACCCATAGCTCCATTTGAGGAGAAGTCTCTGGATCGACTCGATCGTAAATCACTTCAAGCACTACATCCCAAATCACAAACTCAACATTTTAAACACCTAGATTTTCCAAACCAATTGGCCCATTTTGGAGCCCCCTTTGGCCTAAAGCACTGCATCAGACATACATCACAACTATCACATGCCTGCCTAGGATCTTCACACTTGATCTAGCCCTTTGACATACACCTGCTGCTAGCTCATCCATACTTGCTTGTGCCTTCTGCTATGGTCAACACACTTTATCTTCATCATCATTGCCCAACCCCCTTGTTGAACATTTATGTTCAACCAAAAAGATGACTACTAGAACTGAGAAACTGCAAAACTAGTAAACGCTATGTACAAACCAAAAACCCTACTGTATGTACATGTGCTTAGGCATCACTGTCTCCTTGGCATAAACAAACTCTTAAGGAGTTAGTTGGTAGCCACTTTGTAAGAGGTCTTGTATGCCCGCAAACACTTGTCAAGATTAGCCTCCCACTCTTCAACCTGCTTGCATATATATTTGGTAAGCATCTTGACTATCTGCCCATTTGCATCGCACTGGTTTGGCTATTTTAGTCTGCTTAGGGAAAGTGGACAAGAAATTATCAAAGCACTAAGCATAGATGGCAAGTGCACAAGCCATTTCTAACGTCCGTTTATGTTTTTTGTCTTAGAAATGCATATGGCTTGCCCACTTGCCAATTGTTTTTGACGCTTTGTTACCGAGTTACTTATTGATGGTTTGGTCAAACCGTATGAAAAGTTCTTAATATTAACATCAAGATGGAAAGCTATTCTTGAAGTTTGTTTACGTTTTTCTCTTAAAAATGCAAACAAAATTCAAAAATAGCTTGCACACTTGCCATTTTGCACACAACTTCTCTTTGTGCCTATTGATGGTTTGGACAATGTTACCATATACATGTGGTAGTGATGTGTGTGAACACACTAGGACCGCCAGGGCATTTTTTCCCTCTTTAGGAGGTTTTTTCCCCCGTGCATTGTATATACGCCCATCACTCTAGGGCTATCTATCTTTCCATTGCACACTAAGTATCACACTCTCTATTGTGTGCCTTGATCTTCCTTCGTCTTCTCCAAGCTGTGTGTGTTTCTCTGCAACTCTAATTCCAACAATTGGTATCAGATCAAGTCACGTCCTCCCGGGCTTAGTCGCCAGCTGCTCCAGCAAACGCCTGCTCACTTTCTCCAATTTCAGTGAGCTTTGGCGAGCGTTCACAGGTCGACAAAAATTTTGGGAAAGCTAAAAGAGCTAGGTCTGCTCAGAATTTTGATTTGGGCTCATTTCGTCCTCCGTTTCCACTACAGACAGTACTGCATAGGCTATTTTGTCATTTTATGCAGAATTTCTGTCAGTGCCGTTTTCTGCATCACAGGTGCCTTATAGTCTTCTACGGTTTGTGCTATATAGCACAGGTTGTTCCCGCTCCGTTTCTCCTATTTTCGGGCAGTTTTCACATCAGGTGCAACATTTACCATGGCTGACAACAACAACACAGATGTGTTCAAGATGTTTGCTGCTGAGGACAGGTTGGATGGGGACAACTACCCTACGTGGGCTTATATGATGCAACATGTTCTTGTGTCAAAGGGTGTCTCGAACATTGTGCAGGGCATTGATGTAGGTCCTGGTTCTGAGGATGTAGGCGATGTTGAGGATGTTGCAGGTCTTGCTGCAAGGATTGCAGCTGTTAGAGTTGTTTTGCCTACGGCAGAACAAGCTCGTTGGGATGTTAAGGATGCGCAGGCTCATGCATTGATTGTGTTGTCTGTGAAGCGCACCATTGTTCCTCACATCCGTTCAACAAAATCTGCAAAACAGGCTTGGGATATTTTAGCAGGTCTTTATGCAAGCTGCAATGAGGCTAAAATTGCTTTGCTGCGTAAAGAGCTGGAGTCGAAGATTATGCATGAGGAAGATGATATGGACACTTTCCTTGCTAGTGTCAAGGATATCAATGAGCAACTTATTTCTGCAGGTGAAGTCATTTCAGACAGTTCGCTTGTGCAGACTGTTCTTGATGCCTTACTAGATTCCTACCAGACTTTTGCTAGTACTTGGAGACTTATGACCCAAGGAGATCCTGAAGTTGTCAAGTTTGATGCATTATGCACATTGCTATTGCAAGAGTCACTTTCCAGAAAAAACAGGACTAGACAGCGTGCAGTTGAACATGCTTTTATTGCTTCTCAAAGAAAGGGTGGTAACAGTAATGCATCCACTTCTTATGGTTCTGCTACGAGTGGCAAAAATTCAGTTCCTAATGCTTCTGTTGGCAGTCCTTCGTCTGGCAATTCTGGTGATAAGGGAAAAAAGAAGATGCGTTGCCATTATTGTAATGCCAATGATCACTTGATCAAGTCGTGTCCTAAGTTGAAGGCCAAAGAGGCTAAGAAGAAAGAGGGTGGTTACACTGCAAATGCTGGTTCCACTACAAATGGAGCCATTGTTGAGTCTTCTGGGAAAGGAGACTGTGATGCTGATGTTGATGCAGAATGGGCTTTTAGCACAGAGTGCACTTACAATCCTGTTGTCCATGATGCATGCTTGTCAGTTGCTGCAGATTCACATGTGTGGTATTTCGACAGTGGTACTACAAAGCACATTACCTCACATCGTGAATTTTTTACCTCTCTCGAGTCAGTCCCTCATGGGAATTCAGTCACTTGTGCCAACAACGCCTCTTATCCAGTTCAGGGAGTTGGAAAGATTGTGCTCACTGCTGCTAATGGCAGTTCCTTTACACTTGTTGATGCACTTTATGTACCTGGGATCAAGAAGAATCTCTTGTTTGTATCTGCACTTGCTAGAATTGGAATTGTAGTCAAATTTGTGGATGACAGATGTACAGTTCATAATCTCAATTTTGGTAATGAAATTGTTGCATCTGGCCTTTTGTGTCGTGGGATGTATAAGTTCACTTTGTATGAAAAGTGTGGACAAAACTTTGCAAATGCTGTTGCAGATTCAAGGGCTATTTTAGATGCAAAACTTTGGCATGCACGTTTTGGTCATCTGAATTTTGCCAGTTTGCTGCGTTTGCAGAAATCTGCTATGGTTGCTTCTTTTCCGCCTCTTGAAGCACCTGTCAAACATGTTTGTGAAGGCTGTATTTTGGGTAAGATGCAGCGTTCTAAGTTTCCAAAGGATGGTTTAGTTCGGGCCACATGCAGGTTGCAGCTTGTGCATAGTGATGTTTGTGGGCCCATGAAAACTCCGTCCTTGGGCAATTACTGTACTTCGTGACTTTCATTGATGATACTCCAGGCATGCATGGGTATTTACGCTTAAAGCGAAGTCCGAAGATTTTATGTGCTATGGCTGAAAATGTCTCGAAATGTACTATGGGCACCCTCCGTTCCGATAGAGGGGGGGAGTATATGTCTCATGAATTTAATGCATTTCTGGCTAGTCCTGGGATAAAACACCAATGTACAGTGCCTTATACACCTCAACAAAATGGTGTTGCTGAGAGGAAAAACAGGTCACTGACGGAAATGGCACGATGTATGGACAAAAGTCAAGCTTTTCCGCATTCTTTTTGGCTTGAGGCCATCATGTGTGCCACTTATGTACTTCTTTGCAGTCTATTACTCCATATAAAGCATGGCATGATAGAAAGCCTTCTATGGAGCACATGCGTGTTTTTGGCTGTTTGGCATATGCTTTGGTGCCACAAGTGCAGCGCCTTAAATTGGATGATAAGCCTGTCAAATGTGTTTTTTTGGTTAGAGTGCTGAAATCAAAGGTTACAGGTTGTATCATCCGCAAACAAAGTGTATTCTGGGTTCTCGGGATGTAGTGTTTGTGGAAGATTCTGTTTAGCCCTTGCTGTCATGTACTAGAGACAGTAATGTAAGCTCACAGGAGATTTATGACACTTTGTTGCCTCTTTTCAGTGGTGGAAATACGAATGTAAGTTCCAATGAGGCAATTGTACAGCCTATGGGGGTTTCTGAAAATGTTTTAGATCAGCCTATTACTGATGCAAATGTACATGATGTACTTGATGAGGAAAGGGATGAAAATGAGCAGGCTAGAGGTATGCCAAAATGGCTGGTGCACACTTTGCGTGACAGTAAATTGGATGTACCTTTGTCTAGTCGTACTCATTCAGGCTCTCGCCATGCATCTTATGCATCTGATTGTTATGCTTTGGCTGTGTCTAGCTTACATGATGTTGAGGAGCCTCTGTCTTTTGATGAAGCACAAAATTCAGAAAATTGGATGGTTGCCATGCAATCAGAATATGATGCACTTATATAGTATGACACATGGACTTTATGTGATTTGCCTCCTGGCAAAAAGGCCATTGGTACGAAGTAGGTTTACAAGTTGAAACGCAAGCCGGATGGTGAGATCGATCGCCATAAGGCTCGACTTGTTGCAAAGGGTTATGAACAACAAAAAGGCATAGATTATGAAGAAAATTTTTCTCCCACTTGTCGTATGACTACTGTGCATTTTCTATGTGCATTGGTAGCTCATTTTGGTTGGGATGTACATCAATCAGACATTGTTACTGCTTTCTTGAATGGTGATATATTTGAGGAAGTTTATGTCATGTAGCCTCGCGGTTTTGTCATAAAAGGACAAGAGGACAAAGTGTGCAAATGTAACAAGGCTTTGTATGGGTTGAAGCAATCTCCTCGTGCTTGGTATGAGAAAGCTGACACTCATTTGGTCAAACAAGGCTTTCGTAACAGTCTAACAGAAAGCACATTGTATGTAAAGCGTGAGGGTGATGTACTTCTCATTGTGGTTCTTTATGTTGATGATTTGCTAATCACTGGACCAAATGAGAGATATCTTGCTGAATTTAAGGCTGATTTGAATGCTACTTTCAAGATGAAAGATTTGCGGCTGTTGCATCATTATTTGGGTATACAGTTTAAGCAGTGTGATGGTGGTATTGCCTTGTGTCAGAAAAGTTACATAGAGACATTGCTATGTAAGTTTGGACTTGAGGATTGCAAACCTATTGCCACTCCCATGGAAACAGGTTTGAAGTTGAGTCTACATGATGCTGGTGATCCTGCTGATGTCACTCTTTACCAAACTGCTGTTGGCTGCCTCATTTATGTATGCAACACGAGGCCGGATATTCAGTTTGCAGTCTCACAGGTCAGCAGATTTATGCATAGCCCAGGGTCTAAGCATTGGCAGGCTGTCAAGAGGATTTTCCGCTACCTTAGTGGCACTTTACATCTTGGCTTGTTTTATCCCAAGGGGGGATCATTTCCGCCAGACTTACATGCTTTTTCGGACTCAGATTGGGCTGGTTGTTTTGACACGCGAGTGTCCACAAGTGGTTTTTGTTTCATGCTTGGTAGTTCATGTATATCATGGTTGAGCAAGAAGCAACCTACTGTGGCCACTTCGAGTTGTGAGGCTGAGTACAGGGCAGTCTTTACAACTATGGTTGAGTGTGTATGGCTCGCACCCCTTATGGATGATTTGGGTGTTGGACATGACACTGCCAACACTATCTACACTGACAGGCAGAGCGCATTGGCAATTGCGAGGAACCCAATTTTTCATGCTCGCACAAAGCACATTGAGGTGCATTACCACTATGTCAGGGAGAGGCTCTCAGCAGGAGAGATCAGCTTGGTTTATGTGCCAACACAGGACCACCTTACAGATCTTTTCACAAAGCCATTGTCTCATGAGAAGCTTGAAGCTTTCCGCAAAGCTTTGGGCTTACTCCCCTTTGTGGAATGATCCTGTCCTCAGGGCATGGCACTTCCCTTTACTCATGTGCCAGCTCTCGTTCACCGCATCACTCCAGGGGGGATTTGTTACCATATACATGTGTTAGTGATGTGTGTGAACACACTAGGACCGCCGGGGCATTTTTTCCCTCTTTAGGAGGTTTTTTCCTCCGTACATTGCATATACGCCCATCAATCTAGGGCTATCTATATTTCCATTACACACTAAGTATCACACTCTCTATTGTGTACCTTGAGCTTCCTTCATCTTCTCCAAGCTGTGTGTGTTTCTCTGCAACCCTAATTCCTACAGAAAAGATGTATGGAAAATGGAAAGCACAAATGAAAACAAGGCAAGCCAATTCTAAAGTTCGTTTGTTATTTTAAGAGGACTCCAAAAATGGCTTGCTCTCTTATTGACCGTTTATTATTTTAAGAGAAAAACACAAATGGACTCCAAAATTGGATTGCTCTCGTATTGATTGTGCAAACAATGACGCTCATGGCTTGCCTAAACCAACAAAGAACAAGAGTTCTAGCCATATACTAAATGGCAAGTGCACAAGCTGTTTTAGAAGTTCGTTTGCGTTTTTAAGAGAAAAACATAAATGGCCTCTAGAAACACCTTTCCCTCTTGTAATTGCTTCTTGTCACCTTGTATATGGCTTGCCCAAACCATCAACAGGGAAGTGGGCAAGCCATGTGCACATCGACAAACTAAAGGTTTGATTGCATTTTTTCTCATGGAAACACAAATGGACTTCAAAAACACCTTGCCCTCTTGCTGTTTGTGTTTGCCACTTTGTATACGACTTAATCAAATCATCAATAAAAACAAGGGAAATCCATGTGCAAAGCAGCAAGCAAAAATGGTAAGTACACTAGCCTTTTCTGAAGTTTGTTTGCATTTTTAAGATCAGAAAAATACGGACATACTATAAAAACGGATTGTACACTTGCTTTTTATGCTTTTTGCTTTACATTTGGTTAACGTACTTATCTATTGATGGTTTATACAAGATCTTTGTGTTCTTGTTAACTGTTTTTGAATCTTGCTTTCATTTTTTGTAAGATTACATTTATGTTCAGGGTTGTGCTCACAAGCAGTACGAGTAGCGACGACGGTGTGGGATTGTCCGATCAAGATGCCTAATTTTTGGCCAGGGTTTCATGCCTTTGTAATCAATGCAAATGGGCTATGCATCAAACACGGTGTGTTGCACATTGATAGCATATCTTCAAATATGGCAAGTTTGATCCATGACTTCTAGATCGAAGTATTTCACATTGATAGCATATCTACAAATATGGCAAGTTCGATCCATGACTTTTAAATCGAAATATTGCAAATTGCAATCCAACGAGAATAGTAAAATACGTTGGAGAGGGGAAATGGAAACAAGTCCAAAAACACAACAAAATTGCCTCTCTATAGCCTAGGATACTCATAGCACCCCACTCCTCTCAGAAACACCTTTAGAACCACACGCTTTGCACAATGTGCCCTTTACATTGTTTACCAACAAACATGCACACACTTTAGAGAATCCAAACCCACACAGCTCCCACAATGCTTCAATTCCACACACCACCACCACAAAAAACTTCTCTCTCCTTCTCTCTTTGCACCACACAAAAGAATGATCTGGGGGAAATGCACACACGTCAACATCGACACCAAGAGAGAAAACAATAGAGAGCAGAAAGGGGATGGGGAGTTGAGATCAAGGGGGGGGGGGGGGGGGGGGGGGGGGGGGGGGGGGGGGGGGGAGAGAGTAAAATATGGAGTACAATTTCCTTCTTCAAGCTCTCTATCGTCATCTAGGCATCCCTCTTCTCTCGGCTCCCGAAGCTCTCGCAGAAAAAAACTATCCAAAGACAACAAAAAAACGGCCCCTTAATGGGCATATTTTTTAATTTTTGGCAACCTTTTTTCTTGTTAGTAAGCTTGCCTCCAATAAAATAAGGGGCCCCTTTGGGCACCACTGTAAGAATGGCCCCCAACCTAAGATCCACCCTTGCCTCCAACACCCACCACTGGCCGTCAAAAAATGCTGCCATGAAACGCCACCATTGTAGCACCTGATGGTGCCACCAACCAACAATGGACGCCCCCAGATAGCGCCCACACAAAGGGGGTGAAGGGATGAGCCATTAGAGCTCCCTCTCTCCCTATTTGGATGCTTTGTGTATGGTCCTTCCACATTATATATACAGAAAAGCCATGTGGGATTTTTTGAATTTCCACGTGGCACCACTACATGGACTACACCCTTGAAACTTCAAAAATAGTCTTGAGCTTCACCCAAAAAACACCTTTCAGTGCCTACTTTGAACCCTCCCAGTTTTTTGTCTGGTAATCCAATGCTCTTTCTGTAAAATCACAATGGGAGTGTACATCCCGGACTCCATATTACAAGAGCCCTGCCATATTCTGATCTTCTTACAACCTTGAACAAAGCATCCAAAACTAGACAAAAACCACATGATCCCTAATCGCTGCGGTTGCCTATCAATTTCAATTATGATATAACTTCACACTCACGGCTATGATTGACATGCTGTCAACTCTACTAGGCTTCTTATGATGCATAGTACTCGTGCAAACTTTGATGAGCTCAAAAAAACACATGACTAGGTGATATATCATGAATCACAAATGGACCATTACCTTGCTTCTGTAATTTTCTTGAGAGTTGTTTCAAGGTGTAGACTAACACATAGTCTCCCCTTTTGATCTCCTTTTTAATCACATGTTGATCATAAAATTATTTCATGCATCTTTTCTCAGCATAAATGCCCGCAACATCTCTTAAGCGTGTCCCATCTAGATTCTCAAGAAAATTGAACCACTTAAATAGCTCATGACCTATCTAATCTAAGTCTTTTGGCTACTTTAAGTGTTGGAATCAGGAAATCTATGGGCAATATAGAATTAAAATCAAACACCATATTAAAAGACAATGCTTCAATTGATGTTTTGTAAGCCACTCTGCATGCCCATAAAGTTGAATGTAGGTTTTGGTCCCAATCTACCCTTGATTCACCTACTATCTTTGTGAGCACTGTGCATAAGATTTTGTTTGTGCTCTCATCCTCTCCATTAGCTTGAGAGTGATAAGGTGCTGATTTGCAATGAACTACCATGAATTCATCTAGCAAAAATTTGCAATGAACTACCATGAATCCATCTAGAAAAAACTTCTATCACACTTGATATATAAAATGAGTCCCTCTATTGCTAACTATCTCAATTGGTAGCTCATATCTTGTAAAGATATTCTCATACAAGAATTGTGCTATTGTCCTTGCATCATCCTTTTGTGATGCCTTTACTTCTATCCATTTGATCAAATAGTCTATGGCCACTATGATGTATTGAGCATGTGTACAATATGATGGAGGTGCTATAGGTCCTACAAAATCTATGCCCCATTTGGCAAATGCTCTTGCCTCCACCATTGGCCATAGAGACATCTCATCTCTTTGCATAGGTATCTTTGCTGATGTAAAAACTTCCAAAAGTTCTAAACTCATGGTTTCTCAAGAAACCTTAATTTTTGATACTTGGATACTCTGAAGGTACAATTTCTTGAATTTTCAGCCAAACTTGTAGATTTCTTTCAAAACTCTTGGTGGACGTGGCTTATAGGTACACTAAGCTAACTATGGACAAAATCTGGCTGAAATGGCATGTGGGAGACATGGCTCACAATCCATGTTCTAGAGCCAAATGACATGGAATTTGTAGGGTAGATTCTTGATACGTTTCTACAGCCATTGGGCATCAACATTTTGGGTTTGAATCATTTTTTCTTGCTCTGGATCAAAATGACCATTTGAACTACAATCAATGGAAAATTTGGGATTTCTAGGCCAAATGATGTTCAAATTCCACCAAATTTTAAGAGAAGCCTTCCCAAGTTGTGCTCTAGCTTGTTGTTGACAAAATTTGATCAAAATCTAAGCATGTGGATACATGGATCACGATTCATGTTGGAACACTATTTTTAATTATTTTCTGGGTAGAGTAGTTGTTGGGGGGGGGAGGGGGGGGGGGGGGGGGGGGGGGGGTCATGAGGATTCTTTTGGAGTTTGGGTGTAGGGGGCATGGATCACGGGGATTCCTCACCAACCTAGAAACGGATCATATAGCTTTGAAGTACACAACATGTTGATTATTTTCCCTAACACTTTTTGAGTTTGGACCACTTTTGATCCTCTTGTCAAGCTTATGAAACTTGTAGAAACTGGATTTTGATTTGAATCAATTACTATGGTCATTTTAGTATTTTTTGTGTTGTACATACCATATGGAAATGCTCCATAAGGTATATATACAATATGTGTAGAATATGGTGTAGGGTGGTGGCCCCAATTGCACGTAGCAAGCAAAAACATGGTGTGTGCTCCGGGTCACTTAATCCCCCCCCCGCCTCTCTCTCTCTCTCTCTCTCTCTCTCTCTCTCTCTCTCTCTCTCTCTCTCTCTCTCTCTCTCTCTCTCTCTCTCTCTCTCTCTCTCTCTCTCTCTCTCTCTCTCGCTCACAATTACAAATGAGGTCTAAATTGACCTACCTTGGATTTAAATATCCGGATTACCTGGAGCCCCAAGTTTAAATATCACTCGAGGCTCAAATGGCTCATGATTTGGATATCTTGTCACTATTTGCCCTTGATTTTGCAACTTTGACCATTCGTAACTTAGCCAAAAAATTGATTTGCACCAAATCATTTGAAACTCTCTATGCTTGAAGCTTTTGCTTTGCTGATATGAGTTTGCTTTCAAAACTTGATTTCGGCTCTCTTGGATAATTTTATTAATTTTTGATCTTTATCAACTAAAATTTAAACAAAATATTGAAATTTATTATTATTCAGCCAAAAATTAGCCAAAAGTATTCTTCACACTCATATATACATGCTTTCACTCTAGGCATCATGATTGCTAGCATTTGGTTAGTATTGCTCATTAATATGTCTTATAAGAGATAAAACCAAATAAAAAGAAAAAAATTAAGTAGAAAACACACTTTGTACAATGTACACAGGAATTATCTTCATCTTACAGCAGCCATATGCTGCTATTCCCCTCTTCCTTTTTTGAGCCAATCCAGACAAAAGATTAGGCAATGTGCACGGACGGTAATGCCGTGTCTATGCGAGGCCATGCAATGTAGCAGTATAATGCCAATGGAAGAAATGCATGAGGGAACACTATGCTATGAAATATGTGGATACTAAACTATTTTTTCAATGATGCTGACTATAGAGGCTTCAACTATACTTACACAAAGCATCCAAGGAGGGAGAGAGGGAGCTCTAATGGCTCATCCCTTCACCCCCTTCGTGTGGGCGCTATTTGTGTATGGTCCTTCCAGATTATATCTACAGAGAAGCCATGTGGGATTTTTTGAATTTCCAGGTGGCACCACTACATGGACTACACCCCTGAAATTTAAAAAATAGTCTTGAGCTTCACCCGAAAAACACCTTTCAGTGCCTACTTTGAACCCTCCCAGTTTTTTGTTTGTAATCCAATGCTCTTTCTGTGAAATCACAATGGGAGTGTACATCCCGGACTCCATATTACAAGAGTCCTGCCATATTTTGATCTTTTTACAACCTTGAGCAAAGCATCCAAAACTAGACAAAAACCACATGATCCCTAATCGCTGCGGTTGCCTATCACTTTCAATTATGATATAACTTCACACTCATGGCTATGATTGACATGCTGTCAACTCTAGTAGGCTTCTTATGATGCATAGTACACGTGAAAACTTTGATGAGCTAAAAAAAACACATGATGGCATGCCTTTTGAGGTGGTCAAAATGGCACATAATTGGCCCCCAATGAAACTTCAAATTTATCATAACTTGGCCATTTGAACTCCGATTGCCAATCAAAATAATAAGCATGCACAATAAGTGAGAACTTCAGACCCATGCACTCATATCTACTGTGGCCATCCATCTGTAACTGCCCAATTTGATGGGGATCTGCAAACAAAATTTAGCCTTCAAACTACCATAACTTTTACTCTGTAGCTTGAATTGAAGAGTTGTCTAGGCTAGCTTGTATAACACATCCAGGGCCATCTCTGACACTTTGACTTTTGCACTTTGAGTTTTGGGCTTGTGGGAGAGAGAAAGAGATCTCGTGGAGACTTGAATTGTCAAATAGCCATGGCTACACTCAGTAGAGAGAGAGAGAGAGAGAGAGAGAGAGAGAGAGAGAGAGAGAGAGAGAGAGAGAGAGAGAGAGAGAGAGAGAGAGAGAGAGAGAGAGAGAGAGAGAGAGAGAGTTTCACACTTTCAATACTCAATACATAGAAATGTACAATGCAATACCTTTACAACATAGCATAACTCATATACAAAAAGGAGGGGTATATATACAAAAGCTTTGACAACCAATATCTGGCAGCTCTCATCTCCAGGTGTCTTTCAAAGTAGCCAAACACCCATATATATTATGTGTCACTTCAAATCTTGCACTAGGTGTAGAAGGAGTTCCCATGCTCACCTTTCAATCCTCCCCTTGGGCATGTAATACATAATGAAAAACCCATTTATCCACACAGGATGACGCTATCCACTAAGGATGCCAAGAACTATCCACATAGGATTACAAATAATACCTTCCCTTCAAGTAGAGAAGGTAGAAATGGATCTTTAAAGTATATTTGTAACAAAACAAACCTCCCCTTCTTCCCCTTTGCTTCTTCTTCTTCGACTACATGAATTGCTCCTTTTATTTGCTTCTTGCTTTTATTGTTGTTTCTACTGCTGGTACCTTGATCCTTTGAATAGCACCTAGAAGGAGTATGCCCCTTCTTGTACCACAATTGCTACATAATTTAATAATATAAAAATCCTTATCTATATGCCCTATTTTACCACATTCGTACCACTTTTGAACGTTGGAAGATGATGTAAAATCTATGGACAACTAACCTCCCCTTGCCAAAAAATCTTCGTTTGTCTGTGTAGATGAAATTTTTGCTTCTTTTCCTCTGCTTGAAGTGAGCTTACCACATCTTGAAGTGCTGGAGTTGGCTCCTTTTCTTCAAGAATAGTGACTATATGGTCATAGTTGGAAGGAAGTGCACTAAGGAGGACTGCAACTTTGTCGTCTTCTTCTACTTTGCATTGGATGTAGGTCAATTGTGGATCATGATTTTATGCCTGTTGATCAAAATGACTATGTATTCCCCCTCGAGCATGGTGAGTTTTGTTACCATATGATGTGATTGATGTGTGTGAACACACTAGGACTTTCCGGGGCATTTTTTCCCTCTTTAGGAGGTTTCTTCCCCCGAGCATTGTATATACGCCCATCACTCTAGGGCTATCTATCTTTCCATTGCACACTAAGTAATACACTCTCTATTGTGTGCCTTGAGCTTCCTTCGTCTTCTCCAAGCTGTGTGCGTTTCTCTGCAACCCTAATTCCAACAATTGGTATTAGAGCAGGTTGCGTCCTCCCAGGCTCAGTCGCTAGCAGCTCTAGTACATGCCTGCTCACTTTCTCCGATTGCAGTGAGGTTTGGTGAGCGTTCGAAGGGAATTTTTGATTCGGGCTCATTTCGGTCTCCGTTTTCACTACAAGCAGGTCTGCACAGGCAATTTCGTCATTTTTTGCAGAATTTTTGTCAGTTCTGCTTTCTGCATAACAGGTGCCTTATAGTCTTTTATGGTTTGTGCTATATAGCACATGTTATTCCCGCTCCGTTTCTCCTATTTTCAGGGAGTTTTTACATCAGGTGCAGGATTTACCATGACTGACAACAACAACACAGATGTGTTCAAGATGTTTGCTGCTGAGGACAAGTTGGATGGGGACAATTACCCTATGTGGGCTTATATGATGCAACACGTTCTTGTGTCAAAGGGCGTCCGGAATATTGTGCAGGGCATTGATGTACGTCCTGGTTTTGAGGATGTAGGCGCTGTTGAGGGTGTTGTAGGTCTTGCTGCAAGGATTGCTGCTACTAGAGTTGTTTTGCCTACGGCAGAACAAGCTCTTTGGGATGTAAAGGATGCGCAGGATCATGCATTGATTACGTTGTCTGTGAAGCGTACCATTGTTTCTCACATTCGTTCAACAAAATCTGCAAAACAGGATTGGGATATTCTAGCAGGACTTTATGCAAGCCGCAATGAGGCTAAAATTGTTGTGCTGCGTTATCGAGAAATTTGCGGTCTTGCCAGGAAAGCACCGGGCTTATGGCTGTGAGAGTTTGTGAGAGAACTCAACAAAAACTATATGAAGGAGTTAAACCATGGATGCCATGAAGACTAGGGTTTGGAAAGAAGTGCAATCAAAGAAGACTCACTCTTTCTCTCTTGCACTCACACACACACAAAGAAAGAACGCAAAAGAGAATGTCAAAACAATACGAAGATGAAAACATCAAGGCTATGGTCATATCGTATCATGGGTAATATGAAAGGGTTAATGGATGAGTTAATGGCATTCAATCTTGGCTGACCAAATAGGCTACGAATTGTTCTTTGGAATTGTAGTTTTGTGCTTACCATAATATATATATTTTGCCTAGTGATTGGGATTAATTGTGTGTACAAATCCTCTTGGTTCATAGCAAGATAACTACGCTTACATCAAAAGAAAAATTATAGTCTATGAGAGGTAGTATGATGGGATCCGGTGATAGAAGTATTTCATTGAGCCTTTCAGGCCGAAGAGAAAACACTATACGTTGTTGAAAGTGTATTTTACGGCTAATCCATACGTTAATTCTAATAGATCGTACAGAGTGAAAGCGATAGAAATGATCATCATGTGGGTTATTCATCTAGGATAGTATGTGAGAAATGTAGATACGAGAGAAGTGAAGAGATGAGAAGTTTCCCTCCCAAGCCCTATTCTTGCCCGTAGGCAATAAGGATACTGCGGGGAGAGATGTACCTGTAGCAAAGAGACCTAGAGAGGATGAATTACTAAGAATGAGAGAGATAGGTTTGGTTAAGGAGATGAGATTAGATACATATATATATGTTGGATTAGAGATGAAAATGAAAACAACAAGAAATCAAGAAAACATCAATGTAGAACACATCTTACTTGAAACCCTTCGGCACCATTATTGATGGAGAGAGAAGAAGAGGGAGAATTCAACGTTGATTGATACGCCAAGTACAACACCTTCTTTGATTAGAGTTGATCCTCCAAGGATGGCGTACAAGAATGGCTAGTTTTCCTCTAGGAGAAAGTGTAGGCTTGGGCTTATGTTAATGGGGCTAAGTACAATTAGGCATTACTACTCACTCCTCAAGAATTCCTCTCATCAATGGCTTGAATGCTTGAGTTCCTTCCAAGGAAGAAGAGGTCCCCTTTTATAGGTGAAGGGAACCCACAAGGGTTTACACAAGAAGAGAGGAGCCAGTGTGAACAGGAATTGGAAAAGTTGGAAATGAGCTGTCCCTGCATGATGTGGGCAGACTGGGTCCAGTATTTTGATCATATATTCCTCAACCGTAGCTCCAAATAAAAAAGTAAAAATATGGGCAAAAACTTCAGCTCATTAGCTACGATTTTCATTTTAAAATCATTCTCCAATTCGGATTGGAACCTTGTGTAAAAAATTCATCAAAATAGGGTCCATTTCTGGCAGCAAAAGTCTTCATGTGGTCCCCTTAGCCTAGACTTTCATTTGATTCCAAAGGACACCTCATGCCATATGAAATCATGACATTGCTCCTTGACAAAGTTTTGTAATCATGCTTGCAATAATGCATTAAATAAGTGTATCTTTGAAATCATGCCACCTAGTGTCCCACTAGGATTTGATTCTCTCCTAGTAGCTATTTAAAAAGAAATATAGAAAAGTATAAAAAATACATAGAATATATATATATTGGAGTTTACCTAGATATAGGATCTAGCTAGGGTGTGAGATGATAATGAAATAGTAGAAATAAAGAATCAATGCTTTTTTGCCCCAAGTTAAAGAGGCGGAGCTATTGACACTTTTCCATAGTATTTTTTTGATGGTAAAGTAAGAATACATTACCCTTGAGATAAATAATAAGATGAGATAGAAAGTCTTATTTTTTATACTATACATATGCATATTACATTATGGAAATATAATTATGTATCTAAAAAAAATACAAGATAGATTTTGTAGCATGCGTTCCCACTATGTACGTGTCACAGCACGACATCCACCCCCTCTAAACCTGCACATCCTCCGGTATGTGTGCCACATTGTCTCTTTGTAAGACCTCTTGTACATCTTCCTTGTCTTCTTCTTCACTGGATGATTCCAGGGCTTCATGTTCACTTTGATCTTCACCTGTGTTTTCTCTTCTTCCTCATCCATATCTTCGAGATCATTGTCTCCTCTTCTCTTAAACATTTTAATCCTTTTTCCTGCAATGGGAATCTTTACTTCTGTACCATCTAGTTCAGACAAGCTGTAAGTAGCATTTTCATGCACATGCTTTACAACATACGGTCCAAACCATCTTTTTGAGAACTTACGCATGACTGTATGCTGGTTATCAAGGCTACTATCATACACTAAAACCCAATCACCTTTGTCAATTGCTTTGCTCCTGAGTCGATGTCGCTTATCAAAATAGTCCTTGTTTTTCAACCTTGCATTTTTGAGTCGTTCTTTTGCAGCTTCAATGTCTCCAGGTCTTCTCTCTAGCTGCCTTATACGCAGTGCAAGGAGATCTTCCCTACTAAGCCCCTCTTGCCAAGGTAGTACATTCCATGTAGGAATTGTATCTTCAATCGGCATCACTGGCTTTTGACCATACATTAGCTCCGCAGGCATGTAGCCAGTTACTGAGCTATGTGTTGTACGATCAGCCCATAAAGCATATGGTAACAGTTTTGGCCACTCACCAAATTCTTCCTTCGCAAGCCTTGGCCAAAGCTTTGATGATAGGAGGATGCCCTCTTTCACTCTTTCCATTGCCTTCAGGGTTGTAAGCTGTAGTAAGAGAAAGCTTGATCCCTAATCTAGAAAAAGAACTCCCTTGCTTCTTCGGCATCCAGTTCACCTCGATCTACAGTGATTTTTCCCACACAACCATAACGGCAAATCACCTCATCAAGAAGGAATTTGCACACAGCTTCTGTGGTCTTAGCTCTTAATGCTCTTCCTTCAACCTGGTTAGTTAGGTCCTCTCGTGCAAGAACCAAGTATTCATCTGCCAGAGTCCTAAAGGCATCGTGACTAGATCCACAACCCATTTATAGTGCATGGCTAGTGGATATGTAGGGTGCAATCCATCACGATGTCGAACATTTGAATACATTTGACAAGTTACACATGACTCTACAAACTGAGATACATCTTTATACATACCCTTCCACCAGTATTTTTTCTTTCAACTTGGAGAAGGTTGCCCACACACCCTGTGTCCAGCCCATAGACTCTCATGAAAACTCTTGCATGAGCTTTACTTGAGTCTCTTTTTTACATATAACCCGTTGTGGTGTAGCACCCTTTTGTTTAGGATGCTTCCACAAGTAACCATCCCTTAAAAAGTACCCATATGCTTTCCTGCGTATTTCTTGAATTCTTGTTCAGACCAATCATCCTGTTTTGTTAGAGTACTCAAGTACCTTCCAATAGAAAGCAATCACCTTCATAAAGATCTTTCAAGAACAATTCAAGTGAATTAGTCATGCAGACATTGTTACCTTTGACATGAGAGATAGAATAGAATTTTGTGCCTACATCATCTCCCTCATCAATCATTTGTGACTCATCTTCATACCTTGCCCTTGATAGCATATCTGCCACTGTATTGTCTTTACCTGCAATGTGCTTAAACTCGGGATTTAAGGACTTAATGTAGGCAATCCACCGCAACATAGCAATGTCTGGTGTTGAGCAGCTTGTAATCATCCCAAGAAGTGGTAGACAATCTGTTTCTACAACCACACATGCACCAATTAGGTACTCTTTCCCACTTTTCAAGGCTGTAACCATACCCCATAACTCTCTCTTTATCTGTGGATAGTTTCTTTGGCGAGCACTTAGTACCTTTGCTCCAAATCTTACCACATACCTGTGTCCTTCTTTGTCATCTTGCCCTATTGCCCATCCAATCCCTGTAGGACTGGTATCTACTGTCACAATCACTGGCCTTTGACACTCATAGTCTACCTTTCTCAAAGTCGTTGCTGACTGGAGTAACTCCTTTAGCTTTTTCATGGATTTTACATGTGCTTCTGTCCATTTAAACTTTTGATTCTTTCTAAGCAGCTGATAAAGAGGATCAGCTACATGTGCATAATGTGGAATCCAAATAACATAGAAGACACATGCTCCTAGAAACCTTCTAACCTCAATGATGCTAGTGCATGTTTCTTTCATTCTTTGGATGGCATCTACCTTTGATGGACAAGGTTTCCTACCATATGGCCCGCACATGTGCCCCACAATGAGCACTTCTTTGACACCAAACATAGACTTTTTCCCTGACAATGTAAGATTCACTTCTTCCAACCTAGACAAAATTTTATCACAATCATTTATGTGATTTACCACAAACCTGCGACATCCCTTGAGATCCAAAGCTTCATCTTTGTCATTTTCTTCACATCCTTTGATAGGCAAATCATCAATGAAAGGCATTGTGATTTGAGGAATAAAGTCACGTAAGACCTTATTCATCCCATTCATCATATGTGCAACCGAGTTGGTTGCTCCCTGTGGCAAGGTACACATCCTTACCAAACCCAAAGGTGTCCTCATGGTTGTCAAGTCTCTGCTTTCGATTGCAAGCTGAAATTGATCATACCCTGAGTAGAGATCCCCATTGAGTAGATTGCCCTCCTGCAAACGCCTCTGCAAATTCATCCACAATTGGACCTGTTCCTACATTTCTAATTGTCACCTTGTTCACTGGTTGCATATCTTGGATGAAGCGTAGAGAACCATTCTTCTTTGGAACTGTGAACCACCTGTTTGAGTATGGAGCACAAGAAGGCTCCAAGATTCCCATTTTGATTTTCTCATTCAGTAGCTCTACTAACTTTGGCAAATGAGCCTTTGGAACCGGAATAGGCCGCAGATTTCAAGGCACATGAGGTATTGTGAAAATTTACCATAGGAGCTACAATATAAGGATCAACACATCCTATCTCATGTGGCTCAAATGCAAAAGCCTTACCATGCTTTGAAAGCATTTCTTTGAAGCACTTTGTCTCCTCCTTGTGTTAGAAACTCCTCGCAACCAATCTGCAACTCTTGAAAAGACTCCTTTGTGAAGGTATGCCCGATCTTTTTAGGATTCCGCAAACTTGGTTGTAAAGAAGCCTGTTCAATCTTTTCCCTGTTGTTGGGTGGTAAGGGTGAAGCTACTGGTTTCACCTTCTTTGCTACACTCTTGTATTTAGTTTCAACATGGACTTCTGGGCCAACTGTTTGGCTTTCTTTAAAGGCTTCTATTACTTGATACATTTCCATAGAGCAAACTTCCACAACTTCATTTTCAAGATGCAAACTAGACCTCATTATAGCATCAAGCTCACCCATAGTATCTACAAAAGAAACTTGTTCACACAAACCAAAACATTTTCAGTAGGCTCTAGCAACCCACTCTTTTTCATGCCATTTGTACATTATGCACATATTGCTTCTCACATCTCTTCAAATCTTCAAGTTTTGTAAAACATACTGATCCATTCTTTGTTACCAAGGAGCTCGTTGAAAATGCTTCACCTATTTTTGGATCAGGCGAGACCCTTTTTCTTTCTGTACCACTGCAATCCCGCTTTACAATGGTACTTGGCCAAAACCCATCATTTCTCTATGATCATGAAACTCTTTGCTCACCTTTGGTAGAGGGATGTTCTCTGAGGTTGTCACGATTTCTTTCATGGTTTACACAAACTGTGGAAATTGGACAGCTCGTTTACCATCTTTGCTACGTATCCTAGCATATGCTGAACCATCGTCCATTACCTTTGTTTCCATTCGAACTCCCACAATGTAGGGTTGTCCAAGGATGAGATGATATGAAGATGTATCCTGTACAAAGAAGTTTGGTCAATCTTTACATCACCTATTGTCACCTTCACACCTGGACATGCTGCATACAATTCACCGGATGAATTGTTTGCCACTTTTACCATCCAACCATGATCTGTGTCCATTGGCCATTTGCACTTGTTGTAGAGACTCTTTGACATTATGTTTATTTCTGAACCATGGTCAATCAAGGCAACAAATGGCTCTTCAAGATCACCTACCTTGACCAAAGTTTCTGTAGTAGCCCTTGCCCAATGACTTCGTGAATAGTAACTCCTAGGAATATCTTCAACTTCTTCATCATCATTTGAGAAATGCACTTGCTTCACTCTCCCACTAGATTGGTAGCATCCTACCACAGCTCCATCATTCTCCTTATTTTGCAGTTGCATCCCTTGTGTTTTGAGGTTTCCCCTTCAACCTGTGGACGAGAACTTCAGCAAGGGTTTGCCTCTTTCTCTTGATGATGTCAATGATCTCCTCATGGAATTCACGCTTTGCAATGCCAAGAACTTCTCCCAAGTAAAACTCAATCTTGCTATTCAAGATCCTTTCTCCAAGACTTTCTTTAAATCTGTAGCAACCTCAATATCAGATTGTAGTTTATAAGTTGGGCCTTTTGTCTTACCTTTGTTGGCTCTTTCTTCTTTCCTGTTGTAGACTCCTCCATGAGTACTTCAGGTGGAGATGCTCCTTGTGTTGAGGGTGTTTGAGAAGGCATTGAGTCGCTTCTTCCCCCACTTCTAGAAGCTCTTTTTGATGGTCCTTCATCAGCATTCTCACGTCTGCGCTTCTCTTCTACAATTGCCTCATTTTGTTGGCATTTTGTAATGTAGGCATGCACTGACAATGAGTCCACTGGATCATTCCATCCCGTTTCTAGACGTATGCAATCACCTGCTTCATGTAGAATCTCTTTTGTAAGCTTTCCCTTTTTAGCTAATTGCATGACATTTGGCCAATTGACCATGATGGTCACTCACCTCTTCATCAAAAAATGTTCAATTTTTACTCCATAAGTAGCTGCCTCAACTGAAGAGGTGGCATGCTTGGTTGCCATATCTTCAACTAAGGTTTGCATTCCCCCCTTCCCAAAGTTAGTTCTCAAGGGTAGACCTGTCTCTCTTAAGTGGATTTTACCATCCTTAAAAAAGACAACATCTTTTGACAAAGCATCACTAAAATCATCACAATCCCTTCTTACATGGTTTGTACTATCACAACAAATACATCTATTAACAAACCCTTCTTTGGGCTGTTGTCTTTGCCTAGGAAGTGGCCCTGATGGTTGGCTTTTTCTTCAAGCTTTGCAAACTTTCCTTCAAGTCACGCATTCCCTTCACAAGCTCATCTAGCATGGACTCATCAAACTTAGGAGCGATAAAAGTAGGCTTTACCATTTTGTCAGAAGTTGAGGTGGAAGGACTTGTAGTGTTTACTACCATCTTGTCCCTTCTTCTTTGTCGTTTGGCAAGCAGTGAGAGACACACCTTCAACCTCATTCCAGTCGGTCTTTAGTCCTTGCTCAGCATCTTTATCTTCAAGAAGAAGCTCCAAATTTTCTTGAAACTCTTTACCTGCAGCTTGTAAGAAAAGATCTGTCTTCTTGCATCTAGTGTGGCCCTTTCTGTCCTAGTGAGTTGTGCATAGCGCGCTCTCAAATTCCCTAAGTAGCTCTGTTATTGATAGTCCTTGCTTTGGCTTGACTACCCATTCTAAGAATGTCCTTTTGGTCTCTCTCCGAGTCCTCATCCCCAATATTCCTCCTTTAAAGCTACTTTGAGTTCTTCCCAATTTCTCCCATGCCATCTTTTAATTGCCCTAACATGCTCCCTAATTTCTGGAGCAACAACTAGCTCAAAGCTTTGAATCATCTCACCTTCTGACACGCGATGCAGCTCCATCTCCTTCACATACTCGCGTAAGTACTTGGTTACATCTTTGCCATTGAACTGAACCATTTTGTTGACAACCGCTTGTTATGGCCTTTGTTGCTGAAATCTCCCTTCTTTCAGTAGCATGTTGTTGTTGCATGAACATTGCTATGTTTTTACTCGAAAAACATTTGCATTGTTGCTGGGTCAAAATGCATACCTGTTGCTCAACATGATCACCCATGGTTTACCCACAAACTCTCACCCTAGCAGTTTCGCGTCGGGTTCACCAAAAATATATCGAGAAATTTGCGGTCTTGCCAGGAAAGCACCGGGCTTATGGCTGTGAGAGTTTGTGAGAGAACTCAACAAAAACTATATGAAGGAGTTAAACCATGGATGCCATGAAGACTAGGGTTTGGAAAGAAGTGCAATCAAAGAAGACTCACTCTTTCTCTCTTGCACTCACACACACACAAAGAAAGAACGCAAAAGAGAATGTCAAAACAATACGAAGATGAAAACATCAAGGCTATGGTCATATCGTATCATGGGTAATATGAAAGGGTTAATGGATGAGTTAATGGCATTCAATCTTGGCTGACCAAATAGGCTACGAATTGTTCTTTGGAATTGTAGTTTTGTGCTTACCATAATATATATATTTTGCCTAGTGATTGGGATTAATTGTGTGTACAAATCCTCTTGGTTCATAGCAAGATAACTACGCTTACATCAAAAGAAAAATTATAGTCTATGAGAGGTAGTATGATGGGATCCGGTGATAGAAGTATTTCATTGAGCCTTTCAGGGCCGAAGAGAAACACTATACGTTGTTGAAAGTGTATTTTACGGCTAATCCATACGTTAATTCTAATAGATCGTACAGAGTGAAAGCGATAGAAATGATCATCATGTGGGTTATTCATCTAGGATAGTATGTGAGAAATGTAGATACGAGAGAAGTGAAGAGATGAGAAGTTTCCCTCCCAAGCCCTATTCTTGCCCGTAGGCAATAAGGATACTGCGGGGAGAGATGTACCTGTAGCAAAGAGAACCTAGAGAGGATGAATTACTAAGAATGAGAGAGATAGGTTTGGTTAAGGAGATGAGATTAGATACATATATATATGTTGGATTAGAGATGAAAATGAAAACAACAAGAAATCAAGAAAACATCAATGTAGAACACATCTTACTTGAAACCCTTCGGCACCATTATTGATGGGAGAGAGAAGAAGAGGGGAGAATTCAACGTTGATTGATACGCCAAGTACAACACCTTCTTTGATTAGAGTTGATCCTCCAAGGATGGCGTACAAGAATGGCTAGTTTTCCTCTAGGAGAAAGTGTAGGCTTGGGCTTATGTTAATGGGGCTAAGTACAATTAGGCATTACTATTCACTCCCTCAAGAATTCCTCTCATCAATGGCTTGAATGCTTGAGTTCCTTCCAAGGAAGAAGAGGTCCCCTTTTATAGGTGAAGGGAACCCACAAGGGTTTACACAAGAAGAGAGGAGCCAGTGTGAACAGGAATTGGAAAAGTTGGAAATGAGCTGTCCCTGCATGATGTGGGCAGATTAGGGTCCAGTATTTTGATCATATCTCCTCAACCGTAGCTCCAAATAAAAAAGTAAAAATATGGGCAGAAACTTCAGCTCATTATCTACGATTTTTATTTTAAAATCATTCTCCAATTCGGATTGGAAACTTGTGTAAAAAATTCATCAAAACAAGGTCCATTTCTGGCAGCAAAAGTCTTCATGTGGTCCCCTTAGCCTAGACTTTCATTTGATTCCAAAGGACACCTCATGCCATATGAAATCATGACATTGCTCCTTGACAAAGTTTTGTAATCATACTTGCAATAATGCATTAAAATAAGTGTATCTTTGAAATCATGCCACCTAGTGTCCCACTAGGATTTGATTCTCTCCTAGTAGCTATTTAAAAAGAAATATAAGAAAAGTATAAAAAATACATAGAATATATATATATTGGAGTTTACCCTAGATATAGGATCTAGCTAGGGTGTGAGATGATAATGAAATAGTAGAAATAAAGAATCAATGCTTTTTTGCCCCAAGTTAAAGAGGCGGAGCTATTGACACTTTTCCCATAGTATTTTTTTGATGGTAAAGTAAGAATACATTACCCTTGAGATAAATAATAAGATGAGATAGAAAGCTTATTTTTATACTTACATATGCATATGTACATTATAGGAAATATAATTATGTATCTAAAAAAAATACAAGATAGATTTTGTAGCATGCGTTCCCACTATGTACGTGTCACAGCACGACAGCGTAAAGAGCTGGAGTCGAAGATTATGCATGAGGAAGATGATATGGACACTTTTCTTGCTAGTGTCAAGGATATCAATGAGCAAATTATTTCTGTAGGTGAAGTCATTTCAGACAGTTCCCTTGTGCAGACTGTTCTTGATGCCTTACCAGATTCTTACTAGAATTTTGCTAGTACTTGGAGACTTATGACCCAAGGAAATCGAGAAGTTGTCAAGTTTGATGCGTTATGCACATTGCTGTTGCAAGAGTCACTTTCCAGAAAAAATAGGACTAGACAGCGTGCAGTTGAACATGCTTTTATTGCTTCCCAAAGAAAGGGTGCTAACAGCAATGCAGCCACTTCTTATGGTTCTATTGCGAGTGCATGATAGAAAGCCTTCTATTGAGCACATCCGTGGTTTTGGTTGTTTGGCATATGCTTTGGTGCCACATACACAACGTAGAAAATTGGATGATAAGGCTGTCAAATGTATTTTTGTTGTTTATAGTGCTGAAAGAAAAGGTTACAGGTTATATCATCTGCAAACAAAGTGTATTCTGGTTTCACGAGATGTAGTGTTTGTGGAAGATTCTGTTCAGCCCTTGCTGTCATGTACTAGAGACAATAATGTAAGCTCACAGGACATTTATGACACTTTGTTGCCTCTTTTTAGCGGTGTAAATATGAATGTAAGTTCCAATGAGGCAAATGTACAGCCTATGGGGGTTTCTGAAAATGTTACAGATTAGCCTATTACTAATGCAAATGTACATGATGTACTTGATGAGAAAAGGGCTGAAAATGAGCAGGCTAGAGGTATGCCAAAATGGATGGTGCACACTTTGCATGACAGTAAATTGTATGCACCTTTGTCTAGTTGTAATCCTTCAAGCTCTCGCCATGCATCTTATGCATCATATTGTTATGCTTTGGCTGTGTCTAGCTTACATGATGTTGAGGAGCCTTTGTCTTTTGATGAAGCACAGAATTCAGAAAATTGGATGGCTTCTATGCAATCAAAATATGATGCACTTATAGATAATGACACATGGACTTTATGTGATTTGCTCCTTACAAGTTGAAACGCAAGTTGAATGGTGAGATCGATCGCCTTATGCACAACAAAAAGGCATAGATTATGAAGAGACCTAAATGAGAGACATATTACTGAATTTAAGGCTGATTTGAATGCTAATTTCAAGATGAAAGATCTGGGGCTGTTGCATCATTACTTGGGTATACAGTTTAAGCAGTGTGATGGTGGTATTGCCTTGTGTGAGAAAAGTTACATAGAGACATTTCTATGTAAGTTTGGACTTGAGGATTGCAAACCTATTGCCACTCCCATGGAAACAAGTTTGAAGTTGAGTCTACATGATGCTGGCGATTCTGCCGATGTCACTCTTTAACAAACTGCTATTGGCTGCCTCATTTATGTATGCAACACGAGGCCAGATATTCAGTTTGCAATCTCACAGGTCAGCAAATTTATGCATAGCCCAGGGTCTAAGCATTGGCAGGCTATCAAGAGGATTTACGCTACCTTAGTGGCACTTTACATCTTGGCTTGTTTTATCCCAAGGGGGGATCATTTCCACCAGACTTACATGCTTTTTTGGACTCAGATTGGGCTGGTTGTTTTGACACGGAGTGTCCACAAGTGGCTTTTGTTTCATGCTTGGTAGTTCATGTATATCGTGGTTGAGCAAGAAGCAACCTACTATGGCCACTTCAAGTTGTGAGGCTGAGTACAGGGCAGTATTCATAGCTACGATTGAGTGTGTATAGCTCAAACGCCTTATGGATGATTTGGGTGTTGGATAGGTCAGAGCGCATTGGAAGTTGCGAGGAATCCACTTTTTCATGGTTGCACAAAGCACATTGAGTTGCATTACCACTATGTTAGGGAGAGGCTCTCAGTAGGAGAGATCAGCTTGGCTTATGTGCCAACATAGGAAAACCTTGCAGATATTTTGACAAAGGCATTGTCTCGTGAGAAGCTTGAAGCTTTCTGCAAAGCCTTGGGCTTACTCTCCTTTGTGGACTGATCATGTCCTCAGGGCATGGAACTTCCATTTACTCATGTACCAGCTCTCGTTCACCGCATCACTTCAGGGGGGATTTGTTACCATATACATGTGGTAGTGATGTGTGTGAACACACTAGGACCACCGGGGCATTTTTTCCCTCTTTAGGAGGTTTTTTCCCCTGAGCATTGTATATATGCCCATCACTCTAGGGCTATCTATCTTTCCATTGCCCACTAAGTAATACACTCTCTATTGTGTGCCTTGAGCTTCCTTCGTCTTCTCCAAGCCGTGTGCATTTCTCTGCAACCCTAATTCCAACAAGTTTGTTATGTTGTCTTTTTAGGCTAACCGTACTCCGTTTGACTCTAGCTCCAAAATTCTTCTCCAAAACTTGCCAGGCCTCGTATACATGTGTGCACTAATCTATAAAATGTACATAATTATCATGGAGTGCAGTAATTATGATGCCAAGTTCTTGTTCATTTTCTCTTGATTGAGTGTAGTTGATGCCTTGGTTTGTGTGCCTTTGTGATCACTGAGAGGTGTTTTTATTACACCCCATAATGTTTTCTTCATTAAATATCCCCTTAGCTTAGTTTTCCAGGTATGGAAACCCTCCCCATTAAATTTTATAATTCCCTTTTCTTCAATGATGCAAGTGCTTGTGAAAATGCCAAGGACTTGGTCTTATTGATAGAGAGACTCTCTCTATGGCAATGCCTTACCCAATTTTACAAAGAAAGTAGTGCAGGTGTGAGCTTAATAATCTTGATTGTGAAATCACTATTCACCAAAAACTTTGTAAAGAACCTCTTTACAAGAGGCAATTAAAAAAAATTACCTTGATTTGATGTTTAGACGTAGTTTGAAATTCACCTTACGAGTGTCGATTTGTCACAAGCCTTTGACGTTTCCTTGGAATGCTTGGAATTTGTGATGTCAGAAAGAGGTATGAAGCTCGAAGGATGCTCAAAGAAGATTTGAAATTGAGTAGCTCAAAAGCTTGGTCTTTTGAAGTTATGAAGCTCGGAAGCTAGGTCGTCTTTGATCTCTTTTGAGAGATTTGAAACTTCTTGGTTGCTCAAGTTTGTTGAAAAACTCAAAAAAAGACGAGATCTTGAATTTGCTTGAGTCTCCTTGCCCACCTTGCTAAATTCGTATGAAGCTTTGCTTAGGAAAATGGGATAAGGTCCAAGGTAAAAAACTCCCTTGGAAAAAAGTATTTTAGAGAGTGCATACCATAGTGGGCAGCCTTTCCACTTTAAATCAAAGGTTTTTGCAATATGAAAGAGTTACAAAAACAGAAAACTGCTTTGCCTGAGTAGCTATCAAAAAATTTCAGCATCAACAAGGGTTGTCCAATGATGGGGCGGGGGGGGGGACTGATTTGAGCAATAGGGAGTGTGTGGATAGTGTGTGGGAGGTGGCCCCGGATTGGGGAATGCATCCACAGACTCCGATCGAGTAAAGGATACCTGAGTCAAGAGATTGGAGAGGTTATTTTCAGACATTCACGAAAGAACAATGAAAAATTTCTATTTTGGCTGAATATAGAGTATCGGGAGAAGGGTAATTTGATGTTGCAAATGTATCCGTGAAGCCCGATTTGATCAATTTGCATTAGAGCTTGCAAATTTTGCTGATTAAGAAAGCCAATTACACGTGCTAAACTTCCTACAAACTCAATGTGCACTTAGGGATTGCTAGTGATGGGCTTGGAATTGCTAATTTAATTCCGTAGGCTCTAATACCAGTTGTTGGGCTTGTGGGAGAGAGAAAGAGATCTCATGGAGGCTTGAATTGTTGAATAACCATGGCTACACACAGTAGAGAGAGAGAGAGAGAGAGAGAGAGAGAGAGAGAGAGAGAGAGAGAGAGAGAGAGAGAGAGAGAGGAAAGAGAGAGAGAGTTTCACACTTTCCAATACTCAATTTACAAAAATGTACAATGTAATACCTTTACAACATAGCATAACTCATATAAAAAAAGGAGGGGTATAGTATACAAAAGGTTTAACAACCAATATCCAAAAGCTCTCGTCTTGAGATGTATTTAAAAGTAGCCAAACACACATATATATTATGTTTCACTTCAAATCTTTCACTAGGTGTAGAAGGAGTTCCCATGCCCATATTTCATTGAGCACTTGGACCAACCACCTTTGATAGGCACTGTAGATTACTCAGGCCCAAAAAACCACATAAAGCACACACATCTACTACCCTTGACCTTCAAATTTTCTGGATCACTTTGGCATGCCTCCTATGAGCACCCATAGCCATGCATTGCACTGCTCAGATCGACCAACTTTAGCTGCACCATCATTGTCCAACCCCGTTGTTGAGCATTCATGTTCAACCAAAAGCATGTTTATTGAACTATGGAAATTACATAACTATAAAACACTGTGAGCTAAGCAAAAAACTACTACCATATGTACAAAGTCTTATTCCCACGTCATGCCATCTTTTCTCAAGTGGGTTTCCAAACCCCCTGCTTAGCTGAACCACCTCAATCAAATACCTGGCATTGAGAACATCCATCCATCATAATAACCTTTGATAGTATTGTACCCAAGCACATATCAAACCATGCATATACAACATCCATAGCATACCCTCACCACTCCAAGAATCACCCTGCATCCAACTTGCTTCAAAGAGATCACCATAATTCACACCATCCTCCTTCACATACATATCTGACCCTCCCTCCCAACCATGTAAAGTAGAACCCTCCTAAAGAGAACCCTATAAACCACTATACAACTGCATTTACAAGCATACCCTTCAATCATGAAGCACATACCTCTTTAGATAGCTTGGACGAGGTCACAATGTGGGATTCTCCTCCAAGCACTATAGAGCACATCTGCTTCACTAAAAATACTTCCACCATGGGCTCTCCCTTTAGCTTTATGTCTCCCTCCATGCTTGTAGCATCCTCAATTTTAGCATCATTAAGCTCTTCCACAAAAACTCTCTCAGATGGAGCAACCACCATCGCTTCATCGACCTGCTCTTCTTCTATAACCAAAGAAAATCTACCCTTTCTAGAAAAGATTCGCAGTCGCTACACCACTATAGCACATTCCATAGCAAACATCATAAGAATATCTGAGAGACATGGGTGTGTCTGAATCTATCACTTATCGCCCATCCACTACCTCTAAATTACATCCCCAAGCAGTTCAAATTGGCTCTCCTAACCTCTGGCCCTTGGCTTGACATTACTCCCCCTTGGAGAGTGGCTTCATCCTCAAAACCAAAAGCGGCGATATCCTTTATAAGAACTTTAATGTTTTGCATAGTGGCATTCTTCATGGATCCAATTGTACATTTGACCAGAACACACTTAAATAGGAGCTTCAATGAAATCAAGAAGAACATCTTGATTTTCCACATTGTTGTCCCTTTGCAAAACCTTTTTGTGAAACCGGCCCATATCCATAATGTTAAACTCTATTTATAACTTACTAGAGTATACTAAACGAGTTACCAAAACTAATACCTCTTCTCTCTTTCCATGAAAGTAACATGCTGACATAATTCATAAGCAAAGATCAAGTCCTTGACTTGTTATCATTTCTCATCAATAGACAACCCGACTGTAACAACTGATTAAGGTTGAGGCTTGATTTAACCATGAAGGGGCTAAAATTAGTCTTGAACCATGCTTGTCTCATGGTAAGCAAACTTCAACTAGAGAGATAACCATTCCAATTGGATTGCTTTGTGATAACATATGTGCTTAGCATATCCTTTAGCATAAGATTAGCACATATACTCTACCTATCCTCTCTGGATGACTAGAGAGATAACCATTCCAATTGGATTGCTTTGTGATAACATATGTGCTTAGCATATCCTTTATCATAAGATTAGCATATATACTCTACCTATCTTCAATGACTAACATCATTGAGGTGTGTTTCCCCAACGTTTACAAACAGTTCTTCCAAAATGACTAGTAAACAAGGATCACAATTCCTTGCAATATTGCTGAGTAATCAACAATGTTAGGAACAACCATCTTGGTCAATTGATCTACAAGAACCCACCAAACCGAGCCATGACCTCTATTGGTGATTGGTAGATCCACAATCAATCTCATAGAGATATTGCACAGCTACTAATGCCATGAATGTGCATGTCGCTCCAAATAATAGGATGCTTATAGATTATGGTAATTTATCTCTATGCTTTAAAAAATAGGGATTTTCTTGGTTGTTGAATGTTCATGCTCTATTGATGGAAAATTTTTGAGCTTTCCCTACGATCTTGGAGGGTTTTTGTTTACATAAAACCAAGGGTTGGGTGTTTATTGCTAGCATGTACATAGCGTGGAGATGATTGGGTGTTTGTCGATTCCAATGTAGTTGGCACATATGAGAGGATGTGCATGTTTAGAGGGGATGAATGTTAGCCCATTTTGCATGCACAGTGAGAAAAACAAAATCCAAAGGAATTTCTATAGATTTTTCACGTTGGTGTGGTTTAGTGCCTAATGTGTGTGCCAAGTGTTTCTACAAAGGGTCTATCCTGGGTCAATCTTGGAAGCAAAATAGTGATAAAATATTGGGTTTTGCCTTTGATATTGAGTCAAGATTGTTTGAGCTCCAATCGGGTTCAAAACAAGCACTTGGAACACACATTATTGCCTAATGTGTGTGCCAAGTTATGCTACAAAAGGGTGTGTCCTAGGCCGACCTTGGAAGCAAAATAGTGCTCAAAAGTTGGGTTTTTCTTCTAAGATTGAGTCAAGATTTTTTAGGCTCCAATTGGGTTTAGAATAGGTCTAATGTGACAAGCCCCACTGAATGAGAGTTTATAGATTTTGAAAAGTTATGAAAGCAAGTTAATTCAATGCAATGATCAAGGAATTTGGGGATTTGCAATCAAAACTTGATTAATTCTATGCAATGATCAAGGGATTTAGGGATTTGTAGTCAATAATTGGTGCTTAGATTGTGTGTCCTAAGTTCAAGACATGCGAATATTACAACACCTAAATTTGGTACAAATTGGTAGCCTCTATAACTCATATGCAAATATTGTGTGAAGTCTTTTGAGGAATATATAGTTAAAGAAGGGCATCCCATTGTCAACCAAGTGGGGCAAGCTCCCCTCCCATGGGGTCATGGATCTCTTGAACTGTGTGGCATTGGTGATCTCACTCCCCTTTTTGTGCACAAATAGATGCTGGTGTTCTTGTCTATCCACGTGCATCATCACTGCCATTGTCAACAGAGTTCTGCAAATCATAATCAATGGGCTTCAATACATGGTGCTCGCACACGGTTGGGACCTAATAAGGGCCAAAGTATTGCTTGACAAAGTGAGTGGGACTTCACATGGGAGCATGTATGGAGACACAAGTAATGGGATATGGAGACACGAAGAAGACAAAGGTGAAGGGGGATTTATTGCATGGAGTCTCTGTGTGTGTGTGTGTGTGTGTGTGTGTGTGTGTGTGTCTGTCTCTCACCTGCACCGAACCCGAATCCTCTGCTAAACTAAGCCACTCCTCCTCTACGCATCTCCCCCAAGGAGAGGATGGCCCTATCAAGGGTAATTAATACCCAAGCCATGCCTAAGGCCTGAGCTCTTACATCTGCAAGAGCTGCTCGGGACAACTCGACGACCTGCAGGAATTGTACTACCTCGTGGAGGACCCCTATAGTGCCTGGGGCAAGAGTTTTTGACCCACTGACCCTTGTTGATCATCAGAGAACCTTTGACTTGCTGACCTGCTGCTTACATCCCTACACAGACCTTAGTAACGTTACCTAGCTTCATTTTCATTTATTTAATCCTAAGTAAGCCATTGATCTCACCCCATTTTTAGCAACCAAGAAACCTTGAGAAACTGACACATTTGCAATCACGAAACTTTGAGAAGTTGACATTAGCCCCGTTTGTGGCATGCATGTCTTCCCTTAGTACTCCCATTACACGCAAGAGTTTTCTTGCGGTGGTAGCGGCACCAAAGATGGACCCCGCCGCCTGCCAAGAAGCAAGGATCACAGCCCTCGAGGCTCAAGTTCAAGAACTTATCGGGGAGAATGAGAGATGCAAAGATCGTCTACGCAAGCTTGAAGACACAAAATAAGTAGAGAGTCAAGATCTGCTTACAAAAGCACACCAAGTTGAAGTCTCACTCAGGGAGACTGTCATGGTAGTGCAAAAGGAATCACAGGAAGGAATGCATAAGAAGATCGACACCAAAATACATGCGTCCCTACATCAATTCCGACTACAAGAATCTCTTGGCCTCAAGGTCAGG
The DNA here is from genome assembly GCF_014529385.1 of Adiantum capillus-veneris. Taxonomy (NCBI): domain Eukaryota; kingdom Viridiplantae; phylum Streptophyta; class Polypodiopsida; order Polypodiales; family Pteridaceae; genus Adiantum; species Adiantum capillus-veneris. Next base: position 71,960,229 of record NC_140933.1, read on the forward strand.
ATGATTGGAGGGCTCCACTCACCGTGGTTTACCAACGAGGAAACCTTCAAGCAAGCAATCACCAAGATCAATGAAATTCTTAAACTTGTCTACATCAAGCCTGAAACTGTTTCTTGGATCAACGACACATATAGGCATGTGCTTGCCGAGCATTGCATACTCACTTTCAAGGACAAAGATGAGAGCACAAATCTGCTACACCAATCTCAATTTCTCATGGGAAAAAATCTCTGGATTGCTAAAGAACTGACCACAAATCAACTTAAGAGTAAAGCAAATGAGCACAAGAAGATGCATGAAGCACGTAAGCAAGGCAAATGGGCAATATACCAAGGTGGCAAAGCGATCATCTAGGAGTTTCAAAATCCCAAACCAGCTACCCCCTCAGTTGAACTCCCTTAGGTTTTATTCTCTCTGTTTCTTTATTTTCCGTCTTGATGGACCCTCAGTCCTTAACTGATATGTATCAGCCCTCATTGAGATGGAACTAGTGTGATGTTATGTTTGGGTCCCATGGGTCATATATGACCTCCATGGACGATAATTCAATTTGTGTGTGTGCACGCGCGTGTGCAAAGATGAAGTGAGGAGAAGAAGGGAAAGAGAAGGTGTTTCTCATAGTTTTTGACAAATGTTCTCTAGCTCTTTAGAGGGAGAAGAGCCTTTGGAGTAGATTTATTTGGGCTATGTTTTTAGGAAGGGAAGGATGAGCTTGAGGACGATTATATGGAGGTCAATTCTTGAAGACAGAGCCAATCTATTATACTCAATGTGCTTGAGTATATGCCACCACAAAGGCCTAAGGATACATCAAGAAGGGACCACATTTATGATTGATTGGGAGCTAAATAGCAATTATTTTCTATTGGTGTTGAAGCTCATGTGGATATTTCTTACCAAGGTTTTGTTCATTTCTTGGTGATTAGTTAGGGTCAACTCTCAAGGGGTGCACCTTAAAGAAATTTATTGTATAATATGCATTCAAATGGAGGGGTTTTTATCACAAAATTTATTTCATTTTAAATTATGTTACATGCAAAAGGGGTTTTAAATAAAAAATTTAAAAAATGCTTAAGTAATAGGAAAAAGGGATCATTTTCTTACCTCACAACATGTAAGTATAGGGGTATTTTTAATACCATTTGATCTGAATGCAAGCGATATACATGGTTTCTTATAAATGCAATCTCCAAGGTCTAAAAGAAAGGCCAACAAAGACTCATGTCAAAGTTCATGATCAATGTCATAATATCTTGCATGAAAAAGAAGGCAAGGAATAAGTTTAATGCTACTAGAGGATGCCAATATCAAAAACTAGTAAGACAGTAGTGGTATAAAATGCTACTAAAGGATGCAAATGCTGAAGAAGGTAAAGACCAAAAAAACAAGAACGGTACAAAATGGAAACTAGTTTTTTTTTAAAAAAAAAGCTACAAGGGAAAAAAAAATGAAAATAGTGATTAAACAAGGACGTTGCAAGCTGAGGAGGGGTATCACCTTCACTTTGAAAGACAATGTCCCCAAGAACACAATATAAGTTTTCTACTTGAGCACAAAATCGTTCAAAGTTACCACCATAATCTTCCAAGGCTTGAAGCTGAGGAAAATATCAAAGTCCTCTTTTAACTCACCGAGAGTGACTACGTTTTCATATGATATACAAAGCATCCTTATAGAAAGTAGAGCAGGGACAAAAATGATACTACCATGCATCCAAACCCTATGTTGATCTTCCCTATGAAAACATTTTTGATGCACCCCTTCTTGGCCTATTTGTGATGTGCATCATCAAAGACACCCACCTAAGCATTGTGCATGGTTCATAAGCCTCCCCTATGTATTGTTAATTATTGTGACACTAGAAACTATCCAAAATGTAAGTTTATAAATTTTTGATCTTTAATAACTAAATTTTAAATAAAATTGATGGATTATTCAACCAAAAAATAGCCAAAATTTATTTCTCACACTCATATACATATGTTCTCACTCTAGAAATTATGATTGCAAAATTTGATCATTATTGCTCATTAATGTCTTATAAGAGATAAGAAATAAACATTAAAAAATTAAGCAAAAAACACATGGTGTACATTGTACACATGAATTCTCTTCATCTTGTAGTAGCTATAGGGTGATATTCTCCCCTTCCTTTTTTGAGTCGTTTCGAACAAAAGGTTGGGCATTGTGCATGGGCGATAACATCGTGTCTATGCAAGGCCGTGTAATGTGCCTGCATTATGTCAATGGAATAATGCATGAGAAAACACTATGCTGTGTAAGATTTGGGTACTAAATTTTTTGTTCAATGATATTTGTTGTAGAGGCTTCATCTATACTATGTTTTTTTAAAAGAAGTGTTTGAAAATATCGTGCTCTTTCTTTGATTGTGGGTTTTTGAAGTACTAGTGCTCTTTCTTTGATTGTGGGTTTTTGAAGTACTTGTGTCATGATTTTAGTTGTTGTTGGTGGCTTAGGTACCCACTTGTACTTAGTTGTTGTGGTTGGTGGAGACTGAATAGTTTTGGTCTCCACTACCAAATTCTCAGTACTACTTGGGAGTGGTAGGTTTTTTTGTTCTTTTGAATCCAATTATACTTGGGTGGGCTTTCTGTGGATTCTGACTGTCGTTTTAGTTTCCACTACCAAGTATAATTTCTTTGAAGTTGTTGAGATGTTGTAATAACTATGTATTTTTGTTTTGGTTGCCATTTTTTGAGCTATGGCCTTGGGTATCCATATCTGCTTAGATTTGGTGGCCATGATTGATTTCTTTACCCATACCTACCTTGTGATTTTTCGTTGAAATTTTCCTACAAGAATAGGTTTTCGTCACTTGTTGTGTATATAAAACAATGGGTTGTACTTTTCAAAAGTGATTACTTTCGCTAGTGTAGTGACATAAGAGGCGTAGACAATTATGAATTTTAATGCATCCTCCTGCCAACCCAGAACTGCTTTATATGTCTGCATCCAAGGAACACCTATGATGGCTGCCTCGTTGGTATTTGTATCTGTCATGAAATAAAGTTGATGTGGCATTGATGGTTGTCAATTGTGATTGGCAGATTGATTTGGCAAAAGCTCACAATCTTCCCTCGGTTTGCTGTCTTGAGCTCCATGTGATTTGTCGATAGTGGTGCATGTGTCATCGTTCTGTACGTAGAATAATTGATGGCATAGGTTATTTCTCCTATTTCCACAAATGCTCATTCTATTGGTTGATTTGGAAGCTATATTTTGATGCATACATCCATGTCTCCAAGCCAATTATGCTCCATCTAAATTGTGTCTATCGGAGGAGGTGCCATTTGTGGTTGTGGTTGAATTTGTAAGTTGTTTCTTTGTTTTTTGTGCTTTGAAATTATCACCTTAGCATCCCCCTGAGCCTTTGCTTTATAATACTTGGCTTGTTTCTTTCTTTCAGCAGCTTTGTGGATCTTCTCCAATATTTTGGTGGTCTCGGGGGGTGCACTATGTAATCATGTTAATGTATAACGTGAGTTCAAAAGGAGGGGTTTTAAAATGAAAAATTTTAGGCAATTCAACAGAGATACATTAAAAAAAGGGGTCATTTTATTGATTCAGACACGTTAACACTAGGTTGGTAAGCTAACAGAACATAAAAGTTTCCTTTCAGGGTTTTGAAAAAAACCTCCAAAACCATAGTAGATCCACTCATTTTGTAAAATCCTTTCATGAGGTTATAGTTCAAGGCCTACTACACATGTAAAAAATAAGAAACTTGTGAAATTTCTCATCTTTTGGTCACACCAAGCCTCCAAAGTTGATGGACCAGTACATTTTCATCAAAACAATCATTTCTTACGTTTTGTTGCATAAAAATAAGATTAGGGATTTTTGTAGGACTTGAGATAAATTCCCTAGTTAACTTCAATGGGTTGGTGATCAGAACATATGATTGCTTCTCACTCACTATTTTTTGTTTTTCCAAAAGAAATAGGTACAAAAAAGTTGAATTTTTACCATTCTGCAAACCTATGATCAAAGTTTCTATAGCCATGCTCAATACAAATAATACATGCATGTTTTCTTAGTTCCTTATTGTCCTTTAGGTTTATAAGGAGCCATGGAGCATGTCAAAATAATAATACATCTCTTACCAAGGGGAATCTTGGGGACAAAGATGAAGTGCTAAATACAGCAAACATGAAAAAACTAGGTTCAACATTATGAGTTGTAGAATCCCATAGAAACTATTCAATATGTAGCCAAATTTGATCCTTATGACTAGATATGGTTACTACCTACAAAATGCATGTAGTTGTCACAAGAAACCAACAATATTGAAAAAGCTATACTTGAGATACTAGAATGTTTCGTTTTCTTCTATAATTGAAAAAATCAACCATCGTTGTCTACTATGCAAAATAGGGTATTATGTGGCCCAAAACTCAAGGAATATTAGCTTTATGTTACAATATGGGACATAGAAAATCAAAACTGCATTTGGATATCATGAAAGCCACCAAAAAAATCATAGAAGAGCTAAAATTGGCAAAAAAATAGGATTTGACAATTTTTGTAATTTGGTCATAAATTACAACTTTAACATTTATTTCTCCCTAGAAGCATCAAGACATGTTGAGGACTACTAAAGATAGTTCTCTAGCATTATAGATCCCACAAACATGAATTCGAGAGTGGTATAGTTGCAAAAAGTTGAAAAAAGCCAAAAACAGGACCTATTTTTTCACACAGTTTAGGTTTTGAAATGTTGTGCAAGGACAAGGAGGTTAAAGATGGAATTGATATTCCAAAAAAATGTCGAGTTTTTTTCAGCTCATGAGACAAATTTCTAGACAGATAGCACCTCAAAATCCATTTTGAAACTCTTGACATAATCAAGGAAAATGGTCACTTAACAGGACATAAAAGTGTCCCATTACCAACCTAGTGTTAAAAGAGGGAAATTTTTTTAATACTCCACTAGTGCACATTATATAGGGGGGTACTGAATGGTGAACCCCGAGTTGGTGGTAAGTGGAAAATAATATTTCTTTAACCTACATCCATTGATCCAATGGGGTATCTCTCATCTGTCTAATGTAGCAAGCTTTATGACTCCACTAGGTGATATGTCATAAATCTCAAACAAACTATTGCATTGCTTCTTTAATTTCTTGGAGTGTTGTTTCAAGGTTTAGACTAACAAATAGTCTCCCCTTTTGAACTCCTTATTAATCGCATGTTGATCATGAAATTCTTTGATGCATCTTTTTTGAGCATAAATGCCTACAAAAACTCGTAAGCCTGTCCCATCTAGTTTCTCAAGAATATCTAACCTCTTAAATAGCTCATGAATTGTCCAATCTAAGTCTTTGTCTACTCTATGTGTTGAAATTAAGGAATATATGGGCAATATGGAATTCAGATCAAATGCATGAGGAAACACTATGTTGTGCAATATGTGGATCCTGAATTGTTTGTTTAGTATTTGTTGGCTGTAGAGACATCATGTATACTATGTTTTTTGAATATTTTAAGTTTTTCTAGAAAAAAGGGTAGACAATGTGAATGGGTGGTAACACCGTGTGTATGTAAAGCCCTGTAATGTGGCCGTATTATGCCAATGGAAGAAATGCATGAGGAAACACTATGCTGTGCAAGATGTGTATCCTGAATTGTTTATTTAGTGATGTTGGTTGTAGAGGCTTCATCTATACTATGTTTTCTGAATAAAAGTGCTTGACAATATCGTGCTCTTTCTTTGATTGTGGGTTTTTAAAGTACCTGTGTCATGATTTCAATTGTTGTTGGTGGCGTAGGTACCCTCATACTTGGTTGTTGTGGTTGGTGGAGATAGCTAGGTTGGGTGTCAACTTGGTAGTTTTGGTCTCAATTGAAATTGTCAGCACTGGTTGGGATTGATAGGTTTGTGTATTCTTTGGAATCCATTGTACTTAGGTGGGACTTTTGTGGATTTGGATTGTTTCTTTGGTTGCCATTACCAAGTATAAATGCTTTGAGATTGTCAAGATTTTGGAAGAGTACTATTTCGTTTCATTTTGGTGGCCATTTTTGAGCTATGGCCTTGGTATCCATATCTGCTTAGATTTGGTGTCCATGATTGATTTCTTTACCCATATGTTGGACGGGAGCGACTCACACACCCATGAAGTGCATGCAAACACTAACTAGATCAACATAATGTCAATCGAGGACACAGATGACACGATAGGCACACGGAGGAAATCTCTTAAGCTTGTCAGGCTGCGACCATCCTACACATACAACACTCAGGAAGGCCAACTAAACCACAATCAAGAACCTCACTGCTCTCAACTACATCACCTAGCCACATACACACATACGGAAGGTAACTCACCTAATCATTCCAGATTCATACGAAACTTAAGGAACACCATCCCCTCACTAGGATACACCTGTCCCTAAGCTTCTACACTCAGAATCCTCACTCTAAACTTGTCTGCAGAAAACACGTAGGATGACAGAGCCAAATTTTGAAAGTGCCCAAAACTGAACTTTATGAGTCCCTATGCGTAGCTTATGTCGCCATGATTCTATAGACTACTAGCACGCAAAAAAAAGACATCGTTTGATACACTTACGGCCACAAATAGCTTGTAGATGCGTCGGCGTGTGCGCTTCATCTCGCGTGGAATGCTTGGCGTCGTCGCGTAGCTCTCCTCGAGCCTATAGAAATGGTGCAGTCGGATCTCCAATGTGTTGAGAGAGCCGGGCGTAGCGAGAGGATGAAGCTCACGCTCTCTCTCTTTCTCTCTCACACACAGTAGACGGCAAAGCTAAGTTTTGATTATGATTAAAAGTCTTTTTACAAAATGACCTAGGTACCTTATATACTAAGGCTACCTTAGGTTTAACCAGAAATGGGGTTGAAAAGGTCAAATGGCTTTGTATTTACAATCTGGAAGTGCCATTGCACCCCGGCTTCTGAAACTAGAATAACTACTCATTACAAATGACGTTTATAGCCATAATCCGCAGCATTTCATAACTCGTAAAAGATAAGAATTTGGTATGAAACTTGAGTTATGTTGTGTTGTTGACCCAGCGGTCAACATTCCCCCCTTCCGTGTTCATGTCGTCCTCGGCAGCGGCGCCAATGTTGGACGGGAGCGACTCACACACCCATGAAGTGCATGCAAATACTACCTAGATCAACATAATGTCAATCGAGGACACAAATGACACGATAGGCACACGGAGGAAATCTCTTAAGCTTGTCAGGCTGAATCCATCCTACACATACAACACTCACGAAGGCCAACTAAACCACAATCAAGAACCTCACTGCTCTCAACTACACCACCTAGCCACATACACACATACGGAAGGTAACTCACCTAATCATGCCAGATTCATACGAAACTTAAGGAACACCATCCCCTCACTAGGATACACCTGTCTCTAAGCTTCTACACTCAAAACCCTCACTCAAAACCCATCTGCGGAAAACGCGTCGGATGACAGAGCTGAATTTTGAAAGTGATCGAAACTAAAAATTTTGAGTCCCTATGCGTAGCTTATGTTGCCACGATTCTATAGACTACTAGCACGCAGAAAACAGACATCGTTTGATACACTTACGGCCACAAATAGCTCGTAGATGCATCGACGTGTGGGCTTCGTCTCGCGTGGAATGCTTGGCGTCATCGCGTAGCTCTCCTTGAGCCTACAGCAATGGTGCAATCGGATCTCCAATGTGTTGAGTGAGCCGGGCGTAGCGAGAGGATGAAGCTCATGCTCACTCTCTTTCTCTCTCACACACAATAGACGACAGTGCTAAGTTTTGATTATGATAAAAGTCTTTTTACAAAATGACCTAGGTACCTTATATACTAAGGCTACCTTAGGTTTAACCAAAAATGGGGTTGAAAAGGTCAAATGGCTTTGTATTTACAATCTGGAAGTGCCATTGCACCCCGGCTTCTGAAACTAGAATAACTACTCATTACAAATGACATTTATAGCCATAATCCGAAGCATTTCATAACTTGCAAAAGATAAGACTTTGGTATGAAACTTGAGTTATGTTGTGTTGTTGACCGAGCGGTCAACATTCCCCCCTTCCGCGTTCATGTCGTCCCCGACATGACCTGATTGTCGATGGTGATGTGGTCTTTGCTGTCGTTTTGTTGTTGGAAAGAAAGTATAGACTATAGCCTTTGCTGTAGCTTGTCTGGTTCGTCCAATCCGATGTACATAGTCTTCGCATGATTCAAGAAAATCATAATTGATGACGAACTTTATGTCTTTCACATCCACGCTCTGAGCTGCAACATCTGTTTTTGTCATTATAGGTCTACTGCTAGATCTAAATTCAAAAAGAACCCAATTTCGTTTAACTTGACTCTTATCATCATGGATAGAGAAAGCTCCATCCATCACTTGCTCCAGCAAATCTGTCAATTCTGAGTATTTGTGATTCTCAGAAACAACTTCTACTATCTGTAGAATTGAGTGATTGGCTTTCTGATCTTGTGAGCCAATGACAACTTTGTAAGGATTTTGTAGAAATTTTATGGCTAAACCCATAACTTCTTTAGGTCAAGTTGCACTCCAATGCAAAGTCTGTGTGCTAGGCCGAATCCAGGACTTGATTATTCTAATTTGAGGTTCAAAACCCTGCTGAGCATTCGATGTGCATTATCAAGGACAAGATTTTGAGACCCTTTGATTACCCTTATGTCTGCTCTTTGTCATTGAGGACTTCTTTGTTCTTGAGTTATGTTGTGTTTTTGACCCAGCGGTCAACACTTTGTTGTTGTTTTGGCTTCATCTGTTGCACTGCTTGTATCTTTGTCGAACCACAACATGAACTATGATCCATTAGAGCGGACGTCTATCATCGTAACCATTCATCTTTTGAGATCCTCTGATTACTTTTGTATCTGCTCTTCTTCATTGGTAACTTCTTTGTTCCTATGCAATCATGTTGTTAGTGTTGTCTGCAGCTTTGTCAGTGTAGGCCATTCTTCGACTCGCCATTGAGGAGAAGTATGCTATGATCTGAAAGTGGTGCTCCAATTCATTTGTCAATTGATTTGAGTAGCATTTCATTATTATTGATGTAGAAGGAATATGTACAAGAGGATGGTGATAGGTGTCTTTAGATTAGGGTCTAAAACCTGGATGACCAAAGGGAAAGAACCCGGTGGGAAAAAAATGTCTTTGGTATATGCTCTTATTGGAGTTGAGCAGTTGAACGTGAAGTACATGTTCATGAAAGGTGAGTGCTTGGGTGAAACACGGAAAGAGTGCCTGATGCGAGTGCCAATTATGGGACACTCTATATGCATATGAGAAATTTGTCAACAAAAGCATGCAATGTGAAAGAAGGAGATGATGGGTGTTTTGAGGAATAATTGTAGCACATGTGACATCAAAAGATGTCTCAATAGCTTCCACCTTTCCAAGAAGGGTTTTCGATGTAGAATTTTCTCCACTCGTATCTCATTGTGCTCAGTACGTGAGTGTCTTTTGGATCTTCTCCTTCACTTCACCAGAATTAAGTACTTAGACTTTGACTCTTTTGATCACCTATACCAGCATGAGCGACACAACGTAAATATGCTCAACTCTTCCAGCTTGAGCAGTACCTAGAATAGCTAAGACGCTTAGACCACAGAGAATATTACTTGAAGCTTTGGGACTAACACCTCACTCATTTTGTGGCTTAGCTACTCGACTCTGACTTATATGACCTGTCGGTTGCATGTTGACACTGCTTTGTGCCAAGTTCTTCGGCTGTTGTAGTGGCTGCTGAGACATACTCCGTGAGGTTTCATCGTTTTCCTGTACCTTCTTCTCCTTTTAGTGCTCAGGCCTCTCATCAGTCTTTTCTTCATGTGGATTATGGATTTTTTAAATTTTTTCTTAATAATAAACAAAGAAAATCTTAAAAACAACTCAACAAAAGAAAAATCATTCAAATAGAAATCTAAATGCTATGTACACTATACACATGTCCCTAGGGGCTCATATATGGATTTTGTCCCCATACTCCTCTATAACACTACTATGAGGGCATATACTCTAAACTTCGTCAAAAATTTACCACAATAAAACGCAAAAATTCAATGCATCTCACAAAACATTGCCCTCTAATAGTCATAATGTTAGGTCCGCATTCAGAATGCCTCCCCCCTTCCTATTTGGAGTCATCCTTTACGACAGGGTATCGCAAAGGGTATGTGTTGTGCTTGGGCAATTAAAAGTTGTGCCTATGCAGGCCTTGTAATGTAGCTCTATTATGCATATACAGTCAATGCATGGAAAAGATTTATGTTGTGCAAGATGTGGGTATAAGCAATTTGCTTATTGGCATTTGTTGGCGAGGCTTCCTATTCTAAGCAATGTAATGGTTTTTGAAGCTCCTGTATCGTTGCTTGATTGAAGCGACTTGCTCTCTTCTAACTGTACTGTAATCATAGGAAGAATTGTAAGAATTCAAGCGGCGATGCACTGACAACAGTTTTGTTGTTCTTCTTTGGGACCCATTTCTTTGCAATTATTGGCTGTTTTGTTGCTGGCTCTTGTTTGGGAACCCATACTTGCCCGTTCTTTGTTTGTGTTTGAAGAGACTTCTTTGGGATCCACCTTTTTGTTGTGTGAGTCGATAGTGGTCTTTGCTTGAGCCCTTGTACGCTTGGTTGGTGACGAGATTCAGGCCTTGAAAGTTGATACTGTGGTTGTTTTGGAATCCAAATGAATTTTTGACTTTTTTGTGCTTGAATCAACTTCTTTGGATCCCAAACCTGAGTTGTGAAAGCTTGCGACTTTGTGATATTCTTACCCGTTTGTGCACGCTTTCCTTGCTTTTGTTTTGGTGTTGGATCTTGTGATTTGTCATTAGAGATCTTTGTCTTCTTGATCCATATCTATTTTTGGCCGATCTGGCTTTTTGGTATCCAGATTTGTCGAGCTTTTTGGCTTTGACTTGTTGTCCTGTTCTTTTGACCTGTCATGGTTGTTGCTGAAGGGGTTGGTGATAGTGATGGCCTGAGTTGATGATAGGGGATGTCGTAAGATTCATCACTCTCGCTACTATCCTCAGCAAGGTTGACTTCTTGTACTTTCCCTTGATTTTTTGGCTGGTAGTGGAAAGTTACTGTCTGTTTGCTCGTGGGTGGTAGTTTCTTGGAGGACTTTTCTAGCCCATTGATTAGAGCATTGTTAGCTCGTTGCTCTGGTCGTATTCCTCCTAGCTGAGTCTTTGCATTCTTATTAGGAGCCATGTATGAGGATGCTTGTGGTGGTTGTGTCTTCACCGAGGACTTTGGAATCCACTTTTGATGCACTTTATTCATGTAGCGATGACATTGATTCCCGGGTTGTTGATCTTCTTGAAGCTCAAAGTGTTCTACAGAGTCATAGAACTCGTCGTCTTTTTTATCTTTTGATTCTCCACATTTCTTTGTTTGCTCCTTATTTCGAGAGCTTGTTGATGTCTGGATCTCTTCGTTTTCTTGGATTACACCCACTGCAAAATAAGGAACGACATCATAGCCATTTTCATAACAAAACTTTGTTGTGGGAGCATCCTCCATAGCGCACACGTCTAGAGTAGCAAAGATGTGTTCCCATCCAAAAGGCTCTAACTCTTCTTCAAGAAATGGTTATGAGATATAGTCCCTATCCTCCATAGCTCGCTCTAGGATACATTCCTCACATTTCAAGCTACCACATTGTGAAGCTCCACACATCCACAGTTCTTTAGGCTTACCTAACCAAGCTGGAAGTTCTGATCCTGCAACTGAGGTGGAATCAAACTCCTCAACCGGTGTTCTCGTCACATCCCTATAGCTATGGTCCCTCAAGTTTACCTTTGTTATGGTTTCCATATGTCTCAGGTATATATGGTCATAACCCCAATCTTGGACCATTTTCAATTGTCGCATGAATGGTCTTCCCAGAATGATGTCATAGTTGTTCTTCTTGCCAAAGTCGACAACAGCAAAAGTGTGTTCATATTCAATGCCACAAGAAGTAACAAGTACTTTTTCTAGCAGTCTTAGGGGCTTTTCCTTGTGTCCGTCTGCAAGCTGCAGGGTCATTCGTGTGGATATCAAGGCATGTTTTCCCCATTTTTTCCAAACCTCTTTGGTTGCAATGGCCACACCAGCTCCGCTGTCAAGGATTGCCACGGTTTTTACACCATTGAATTCCATAGGAAGGGTGGTGTTTCCATCTTCTCCCTCGTAATACTCGCCTACCTTGTTTAATGGCACTGGCCTAGTATTTAGTTGAGGCATTTCAAGCTCTTTGATGCCTTCCTCGATTTGAGTCATTGGGGTTTTTACACCAAATTTCTCTAGACATTTACCCACATTAGCCCACATGTTTGGTCTTATTCTGAGCAACTCGGCTAACATTATTGTACAGGTGACTGGGGTAGATAGAATATCTACTAGCCCCTTTGAATCGATGGCTTTGTTGGGAGACTGTCTCTGTGATGGGATTGCAACCACATCTGACTTGGTCTCGTACTCTCCCATGTAGGACGGTAGTGTTCTTAGCGAATGGGGTTGACTATCCATAGATTGTACAGATCCTTTGTCGCCCCAATACGATCGCACGTCTAGATTCATTTGAGATCCAGTCTCAAATTCCTCTATTGGTGGTAGAAACACTCCTCGTTCATCACCAGTCTTGTGTACTCGTCTTCTTAGGTCATCGGCTTCATTGGCCTCTCTGACTTGTTTCCACAATTCGTCAAGACTATCTATCTCTTTACAATCCTTAGGTATAGCTTGGTGAAATCCCTCAAAAGAGTTATCCGTGGTATTCAGTACTATCCTTGGTTCTAATGCTGGATCTTTGAGGTTTGGTATGTGCTCATGACTAGAATCTGGCTCTTTTAGTTCCTGGTTTGGTGGGATTACTTGTGTCGGCATGACACAGATCACATCCTCAGGTTTTGCAACTGGCGGTTCTAGTAAAGCTTGGGCTGTTTGAATCATTTTTCGGCACATTTCAAACCTTTGCTTTTCTAGTTCCGCATAGGGATGTGTCATCCACCTATGTTCTTGGGTTTGGTTGTTTTTGAGCCTCACATCATAGGCTTTCAAGAGGGCATCTAATGCCTCATTAACCTTCTCTGCCAACACAGATCCTCCTAAACTAGCACTTCTCCGTTTCTCATCTGTGGATGGTTCTTCTAGAGGTTTAACCATCTGTGTAAGAGAAGGTGCCTCCTTCTCCTCATGTTGTTTTATCTTCTTTTCAGCTTCGGTAAGCTTCTCAGCTAGGGATTTTTGCTCTCGTTCCCTGCGTGCTTTCATCCTAGTCTTTCTAGCTTTCCAACTATTTCTTTTGCTCTTGGTTTTCTGACTAGGTGCGTCTGTCTTTGGTCCATCATCTGTCTTTGGACTCGTGTCACTTTCCGTGTTCGTTGTCTCTGGATTCTCATCAGCTTTCTTTTGAGCTTGTGCTCTCGTAACAACTACTTGAACTGGTACAACATTTTTATTTTCTGAGCTACTAGGTAGCTGAACAATCCCTGATACATTTGTCGTGATTTTCCTGATTTGGTTTGGTTTTTTCGGGTAATCGGGGATCAAGTGAGTGATGCCACACTCAAGACAATAGGCATTTACTTCAGTGATCTCCGTATGAGGACATTGTTTGACCAAGTGGTTGTCACGACTTTTGTGACAATCTGTCTCTGGTTGAGGAGATTTTTTTAGCATTCCCTCTTGGCTATAAGCAAGCTTTGACCTAGATAAGCCGCTATTTGCAATGAATCGCAATGTCCTTTCGTCCATTTCATACCTTCTTTCTTTCGACTGAAACCTAGGAGGTGGAGGTTGTACCTGCCTCACTACTCCATGTGTTTCTCTCACATTTTGTTTCTCCGAAGGGTAGTACCCACTTTGGTTGCTACACCACATTGTAGCTGGTACTGGCGTTGGTTTATTTGATGCTTCCATCATTGGCATGTATCTCATGTCTACCGGCATTCTAGCACCTGGCAGCGGAGGTTGTTGTCCTAAGACAAGCTGTGGCCTTAAAACTCCTACTGGTTTTGGCGCATTCCCCGTAATGTATCTAGGTGGAGTAGGTGCTTCTGGAACAGGTTGTACATACCTCTCCCTAGCATTTTCCATGCTATAATAACACTCTTCCCCCGTATGGTTCGTCCATTTTCTCTCAATTTCACACCACTTCGGCTCTCCCGAATCAGACCTTACAAGAGGAATCAACCTCTTGACCAAGTCGTCGATAAGCTTTTCTTGATCATTAGGTGCCGTTGGCTTGGCAATGGACTCACTTGTCTGTGAAACACTGTGCTGAGAGGATGTGTCATCTCCTTGACTCTTTAAGTCCTTTTCTTTGTATGCCTCACAATTATCCACTAGATAAAGAGCTTCTTTGATCAACTCGTTTAGCGTCATCCTCCTTATCATATGTAGATCCTTCTGAAGGCCCTCATCTCTCATTCCCTAGATAAAGATCATCATCAATCGTGCTTGCGTAGGTAATTCCACTCTTGGACATAGCTTAACATATCTCTTGAGCCGTAATGATGCTTTGCGTACTGATTCATCCTCTTTCTGTTTGAATCTATGGATTTGCGAGACCGTGTTGTGAGCAATGCCTTTTGGCAAGAATTCTTCAATAAACTCCTCAAACAGCTCATCTAGGGTCTCAAAATCCCATTTTTCCACCGAGTCGAACCATGTAGCTGCATCATCTTCTAGAGTCAATCCAAATCCCGCAAACTGTGTCGCAAAATTTGAAACTTCCTCTGCTCTAATCGCTCTTCTAAAAGCTGCTACATGATCTCTCGGATCTTTATCTCCAGAGTATTTTCTGTTTACCCATTTCTGGACTTGGGATGGTCTAACTCGTCGATTGTCTACAAGTCTAACCAGAGACTCTCCCAATCCTTCTCTCATTATTGCTCTTGAAGGGAATCCTGGTGGCTCGCTTCTTGGAACTCCTATAGGAATTCTCGTGTTTGGTGGAGGCATTTGTGGTCCTTCATTGACCAAATATCCACCTCTTTCTAGTACAGTCTGTGGATTTGTGCTTTCTACAACTCTGTATTCTCGTCCATACTTTTCGACAACTATAGATCTCCATTGACAGTCGACTCCGTATGTGTAGACATATAAGAGCTTGTAATTCGTTATCTCTTCTAGGTATGGATCTGAGCACCTATAAAGATTGACCTCATTGTCGTCAATGTATCTATATAGTGCTTCACTCTCATGACCAATCATCCAAACTCTCTCAACAAGGTGGGTCTTTATCAATTGCAAGTTTGGAAGATCCATTGTGGGAGGATATTCCTCTATCGTTGGGATCTCCAAGCTTGTGTAAGCTGCGTTTGAATCTAGGGTAGACATGATTTCTGGGCTTAAGAGCTTTTGCTTGGTTCAAGTAGACTTAGTCCACTGTGTTCAAGTGCTTTGGTTAGGGAAAAGTCGAAACTATGTCCAAAACCGCAACCATTTCGTCACAATTCTCGCAAATTGTCGCTTTTAGACACCCCTAATTAACTTGCGGATGAATTTTGATCTGTAGAGCCGCTCTCACGCTACGTTTTGATATAAAAACTTTTCCAATCCGATACCGTTTGTGAAAGTTATGGCCAAAGCAGTGAAATGCAGTTTCCAATTTCAATTCTAAAAGAAGATTTGGGATCTCTGTGACACTGTGAACACTTCTGTATGGTCAAAATTTCAGTTGGACCCGAAAACTGGCCTAGAGACATCCTACGGGTAGGATGTCTATATGCTCATAATTTAACAAAATTTAGTCTAGAGACTCCCCTTGAGTCCAGCAACACAATGGTATGCTCAGAATTTCATTTGGATTTAAAAATGGCCTTGAGACATCCTACGCGTAGGATGTCTTTTTGCTCAGAATGACTTGAAATTTTCACCCCAGCTTCTCCTTGATGTGTTGATCACAGTGGTGTGCTCATAAGTTGGTTTGGAGTCCTAAATCAAGCTAGAGACATCCTACGTGTAGGATGTGTTTCAGCTCAAACTTGCACTGTAGCTTCATCTTGATGTGCTAAAATCACAGCTATTTTTACTTTTTGATTCTGACACCTATAAGTTGGTCAAATGATCAAGAATCTGTTCCAAAAGTCTAATGTCTGTTCTGATGAATTCCTAAGTCAAATCAACTCCAAATTGGACCAAATTTGACTAGGAGGCTTGCCTAAGGCTATACAATAGCATGGTATGGTCACAATAGGATTTTGGTTTCAGAATTATGCATTAGACATCCTGCACGTAGGATGTCTTTTTGCTCAGAATTGCCCCAAATTTGAACTACAGACTCTCCTTAAGGTGTTGATCACTGAGGTATGCTCAAAATTAAGTTTGGAGTGCCAAATCACACATATGACATCCTACGCGTAGGATGTCTTTTTGGCCTGTTTGACCCCAGACTTGTCCCACAGCTTCCCCTTGATGTCAGCAACCCAGTGGTATGCTCAGATTTTGGTTTGGATTTCAAAAGATCCCAATTTTAGCTGTTCTAATCTTTTTCAGTCAAAAGTGCTAAAGTCTGCATAGGACCCCCTTTTCTTCTCCAAATGAGATGAAAACTCTCTCAGTCAGTCAATATATCATGCAGATCATGCTCCTGCAGCCATCCTATGGTTTTGGTCTTGGAATAATGCCTTCGCACAATTTGGGTAGGATGTCTGGCAATTTCAGTCTTTTCACTTTGATCTGTCAAAATATGGTCAAGTTCCCCTTTCCAGGTGAAAATAGGGTAAAACCTACCTTCTGAACACACTGGTCAACTCAGAATTTCAAAAAAGTGCCCAGATCACCCTGTAGACATCCTACACGTAGGATGTCTACTGCTGATTTTTTGAGACTGAAGTGTCCCTGATGCTTCCTTATACTCTCAACAAGTGCAAGTATGCTTCACAATTGCAAAAACATGCAAAAATCACTCAATTAAGCCTTTTCTGAAATTTTACGTTTTCTGACTTCGCCTTTTGACTTTTGGTCAACAAAAATAGGGAAAAACACCCAAGTCAATATGTTACTAGGGTAAAAACTACCCTCTGAACCCACTGGTGCAGTCAGAATTTTCAAATTTGGTCTCCAAAACCCCCTTGAGACATCCTACGCGTAGGATGTCTATGTTTATAGAATTGTAGGTTTTCTTCACAGAACGCTTGCAAATGCTCTTTTATATTCACATCATCAGTCCTTCATACAAAAATATCCACAAAAGCTTGTTTAATGCATTTTTACCCTCAAAAGCACACTTTTTCGTGATTTCCAATGCAATTAATCACTTTAGCAAATAATTCAATGCTGAATAGCTCTAGATCAAAATCGGATCACTTACCTAAAGCTACTCTTACAAATCATATGGGGTTTTGCATCTATGAGTAGAAAACGCTTCACTGACACACACGGACTAGTAAATGCTTTTATCACCTCACAAATCACTCGACCACCAACAACTACTCTAATCCACAGATCCTAACTAAACCTATCTAGTCGCAGACCCTCGGCAAGACACACGCTTCCTGGCTATCCACTTGATCACGGAATATCCTCTTCCGGACACTACAAGAGGTCCTTCAATGTAGCGACGCTCATAGTGCGACGCTCAAATGGGAAAAATCCCGGCGTCGCTATATAACAAAGACTATAGAGACGCTTATAGCGACACGCATAGAGACGCTTATAGCGACGCTCATAGAGACGCTTATAGCGACGTTCATAGAGACGCTTATCGCGACGCTCATAGAGACGCCGACCCTGTAAAAATAATTTGAGGGCACCCGAAAATCAGATCTGTAGATCTGAGTTTCGGCGCTCTCTGCACAATAGGTATACCTGTCCCCCCCCGCCCCCCCCCCCCTCTCTCTCTCTCTCACACACACACACACACACACACATGAGGAGAGGTGGGAGAGCCAGGTATGCTCCCTCCCTCTCCTCTCTCTTATGTTCCCTTCCCCTCTTTCATTCTCTCTCTCTCTCTACACTGTGTGTGTGTGTGTGTGTGTGTGTGTGTGTGTGTGTGTGTGTGTGTGTGTGTGTGTGTGTGAGAGAGAGAGAGAGAGAGAGAGAGAGAGAGAGAGAGAGAGAGAGAGAATGTACACACACATGTGTAAACAAAGAACACACACATACACATTGAGAGAGAGATAAAGAAATGAAATGAAATGATATATTTAACGTCTTCAAAATGCCAAAATGACTTATGAGACCAATCCGATAAACTCCTTGTGGATCTAGTCTAATGTCTAGGTACAAACATAAAAGTGAAGTGGAAGACTAAAATCATCATCATCTTCATCAATTTCCAACATTGGGCATTGTCTGAGAAAGTAGTGTATCGGTCGGTGAAGAGCTTCGTCAATGTCCGCCTTTGTAAATAGATGTAATGGGTATCTCCCATATCACGCTAGAGTAGACTTGATTCTCTGATGGAGCCTTGATTGATATCGTGGACGTCTAGCTCTCCCGAGCTCAATGGCTCTTTCAACTAATATTTTAGTATGAGAGAGAGAGAGAGAGAGAGAGAGAGAGAGAGAGAGAGAGAGAGATTGAATTATCATCCACGGAGGTCATATATGACCCATGAGAATAAAAACACAACATTACAACAATTGCTTCTCAGTGCGGGCTGATACATATCAGCTAAGGACTGAGGGTCCATCAAGAGGGTAGAGTAGGGAAAAAGAGAGAACAAAAACCTAAGGGTCAGCTGAGAGGAGAGGTTTGGGTTTTTGAAATTCCTGGATGATCGCTTTGCCACCTTGGTAGACTGCCCATTTGCCTTGCTTGCATGCTTTTTGCATTTTCTTGAGCTTGCTTGCTTTACTCTTGAGTTGATTCATGGTCCATTCTTTTGCATTCCAAAGCTTTTTTCCCTTGAGAAGAGGAGATTCACGTAGCAACTTCATACGCTCATCTTTGTCCTTGAAAGTGAGTATGCAATGCTTGGGTGGCACATGTCTATGTGGATCATTGATCCAAGCAACAGTTTCGGGCTTGATGTAGATAGGTTGAAGAATGTCATTGAGCTTGGTGATTTCTTCCTGAAGGGTGTCCTCCGCGGTACACCACGATAAGTGTAGCCCCCCAATGCTGACCTTGAGGCCAAGAGATTCTTGTAGCCGACATTCTTGTAGGGCCGCCTATATCTTGGTGTCAATCTTCTTATGTGTTGTTTCATGTGATTCTTTCTCCACTGCCACTTCGACTGCGTATTCTTTTTTAAGCAGAGCTTGGCTCTCTTCTTCCTTCGCATCTTCAAGCTTTCGTAAACATTCTTTAAGACTCTCCTTTATGTCTCCAAACTTTTGACTTTACAACGCTATATACAAAGCTAAATTTTGGAGGACCTTAAATTTAGAGTCAAGTCTCTTATTTCAAAAGTTTTTGCGTACAAGCTTGAGAAGGATAGGTACAAGGCATTGCTAGTAAAAAAGTCAGCCTTGAACTTATGACTTCTTATGACTTCTTCTTGTCCTTGCTAACACTTGCCCAATATTTTTGCACAAGTTATGCAATGTAAGACGCTTTGTAGATTATCTTTTTGTCTCTGACGTTCCTTCTTTTCAAGATTTTATGTACTTGAATTCGAGTTCTATAGGTGGAGGAATTTATCCCAAGGAGTTTTGTGAACTTAACTGTACCACAAAGAGTGATTGTTGTGCCTTTTTAGACCTTAATATTTTTCAGACTCCCTTGGGATTAGAAGTAGATATCTATGATAAGCGCCTTGAACCGGAATATGCCAATCTAAAAATCATCCGTATGGGCAAGCGCACGAGCTGTTTCTAAAGTCCATTTGCGTTTTTCCATAGAAAAACTTCAGAAACGGCTTGTATATCTGGCGTTTCTTCTTGCGGTTTTTTCTACGGCTTGCCATGCGCGCTCTTGACTTTGCCTAAAGCTTACCTAATCAACTATAAATGGTTTGGTCAAGCACACAAACCATTTCCGAAGTCCATTTGCGTTTCCGAAGTCCATTTGTAATTTTTCGTAGAAAAACGAGAACGGACTTTAGAAACGGCTGGTATATTTGGCGTTTCTTCTTGTGGTTTTGTCTACCGCTTACCATACGCGCTCTTGACTTAGATTAAAACTTACCTAATCAACTATGGATGATTTGGACAAGCCGTAGATAAAATCTCAAGAAGAAACGCCAAATATACAAGCTGTTTTTGAAGTCCGTTTGCCCAAACCATTTATAGTTGATTAAGTAAGCTTTAGGCAAAGTCAAGAGCGCATATGGCAAGCCATAGATAAAACTGCAAGAAGAAACACCAAATATACAAGTAGTTTCTGAAGTCCGTTTACGTTTTTTTGCAAAAAAACGCGGACTTAAGAAATAACTTTTGTGTTTGGCGTTTCTTCTTGAAAATTTGCCTACGGCTTGCTATATGCGATATTGACTTTTCCTAAAGCTTACCTAATCAACTATGGATGGTTTGGGCAAGCGCACAAGCCGTTTTTGAAGTCTGTTTGCGTTTTCCATAGAAAAATGCAAACGGACTTCAGAAACGGCTTGTGTATTTAGTGCTTCATCTTATATTAACTTTGTCTAAAGCTTACCTAATAACCTATGGATAGTTTGGGCAAGTGTTGAAGCCTTTTCGGAAGTCCGTTTGTGTTTTTTCGTGGAAAAATACAAAGGACTCAGAAACGGTTTGTACATTTAGCGTTTCATCTTGCAGTTTTGCTTACAGCTTGCCATACATGCTATTGACTTTGCCTAAAGCTTACCTAATCAACTATGGATCGTTTGGGCAAGTGTTGAAGCCGTTTTCGAAGTTCGTTTGCGTTTTTTTGTAGAAAAACGAGAACGGACTTCAGAAACGGCTTGTATATTTGGCATTTCTTTTTGCGGTTTTATCTACGACTTGCCATACACGCTCTTGAATTTGCCTAAACATTACCTAATCACCTATGAATAGTTTGGACAAGCACACAAGCCGTTTTTGAAGTCCGTTTGTATTTTTTTGTAAAAAAACACGAACGGACTTAAGAAACGGCTTGTATGTTTGGCGTTTCTTCTTGCGGTTTTGCCTACAGCTTTCCATACAAGCTCTTGACATTAACTAAAGCTTACCTAATCAACTATGGATGGTTTGTGTTTTTCGTAGAAAAACGTGAACGGACTTCTGAAACGGGTTGTATATTTTTGTCGTTTTTTCTCACGGTTTTTTCTATCGCTTGCCAAACGCGCTATCGACTTTGCCGAAAGTTTACCTAATCAACTACGGATGGTTTGGGCAAGTGTTGAAGCCGTTTTCTAAGTCTGTTTACGTTTTTCCATAGAAAAACGCAAACGAACTTCAGAAACGGCTTGTGTGTTTGGCGTTTCTTCTTGCGGTTTTGCCTACTGCTTGACATACGCGCTCTTGACATTGCATAAAGCTTACCTAATCAACTATGGATGGTTTGGACAAGCGCACAGGCCGTTTCTAAAGTTCTTTTGTGTTTTTCCGTAGAAAAATACAAACGGACTTCAGAAACGGCTTGTGTATTTAGCGTTTCATCTTGCCGTTTTGCCTATGGCTTGCCATACGCACTATTAGCTTTGTCTAAAGCTTACCTAATCAACTATGGATGGTTTGGGCAAGTGTTGAAGCCTTTTCGGAAGTCCGTTTGCATTTTTTCGTGGAAAAACACGAAGGACTTCAGAAACGGTTTGTAGATTTAGCATTTCATCTTGCGGTTTTGCCTACAGCTTGCCATACACGCTATTGACTTTGCCTAAAGCTTACCTAATCAACTATGGATGGTTTGGGCAAGTGTTGAAGCCGTTTCCGAAGTTCGTTTGTGTTTTTTTGTAGAAAAACGAGAACGGACTTTAGAAACGGCTTGTATATTTGGCATTTCTTCTTGCGGTTTTATCTATGGCTTGCCATACATGCTCTTGACTTTGCCTAAACTTTACCTAATCACCTATGAATGGTTTGGACAAGCACACAAGCCATTTTTTAAATCCGTTTGTATTTTTTCGTAAAAAAACACGAACGGACTTAAGAAACGGCTTGTATGTTTAGCGTTTCTTCTTGCGGTTTTGCCTACGGCTTGCCATACAGGCTCTTGACATTACCTAAAGCTTACCTAATCAACTATGGATGGTTTGTGTTTTTCGTAGAAAAACGTGAACGGACTTCTGAAACGGGTTGTATATTTTTGTCGTTTCTTCTCACGGTTTTTCCTATCGCTTGCCAAACGCGCTACTGAATTTGCCAAAAGCTTACCTAATCAACTATGGATGGTTTGGGCAAGTGTTGAAGCCATTTTCTAAGTCTGTTTACGTTTTTCCGTAGAAAAACACAAACGAACTTTAGAAACGGCTTGTGTGTTTGGCGTTTCTTCTTGCGGTTTTGCATACGGCTTGACATACACGCTCTTGACATTGCATAAAGCTTACCTAATCAACTATGGATGGTTTGGACAAGCGCACAGGCCGTTGCTAAAGTTCGTTTGCGTTTTTCCGTAGAAAAATACAAACGGGCTTCAGAAAAGGCTTGTGTATTTAGCGTTTCATCTTGCCGTTTTGGCTACGGCTTGCCATATGCACTATTAACTTTGTCTAAAGCTTACCTAATCAACTATGGATGGTTTGGGCAAGTGTTGAAGCCTTTTCGGAAGTCCGTTTGTATTTTTTTGTAGAAAAACGCGAAGGACTTCAAAAACGGCTTGTATATTTGGCGTTTCTTCTTACGGTTTTATCTACGGCTTGCCATATGCGCTCTTGACAGTGGTCGATGATTGGACATGAACCCACACGATACAAGCGCGAGTATGCGGACAAAAAGGGCTTAAATTTTCTTATGGACATTCAGAGTTATCGCTCCGACTTGGGCAATATTTAACCTTACACTCTTACATTTGTTATATTTTAATAATAAGCTAAACATTAGATTGTTTTGTAATTATTTATTTATACTTATATAAAGTCTTATTGTGTTTTTTTTTTTTGCAGTATCCGACAGATGTGCCGCTCGGACGCGATGAGACGTCAGATTAGTTGGCATCCAAGTAGCCGTAGCTAGATAGCACTAGTTTTTTTTTTTCACAGCGTATATTAGGAGATGACGTGTGTACGTCAATTTTGTAACTATTGGCCAACAATGTATTTTTTCAATAATTAATGACAACTGCGTTGTAGCTAGTACATTTTAATCAAAGCTTAATAATCAAGTTATTTTGCCTATGATGTGTATAATTTTGTCAATTTATTACTTTGTCAATTCACTTTTATCGATATACTTTTGTCAGTTTTGCATCTTAGTTTTGGAAACTTTATGTTCAAAATGGTTGATGGGGTGGCAGGGTAATGTATGCCCTGCCACCAAAAAAAATTATTCTCGAGCGTCGCTATATACGTCGCTATTTTTGGACTTGCAGTGTCGCTATTTGCGTCTCTATTAGCGTCTCTATATGCGTCTCTATTTGCGTCTCTATTTGTGTCGCTATTAGTGTCTCTATATCGGCTCTATTTGCGTCTCTATATGCGTCTCTATTTGCGTCTCTATATGCATCTCTATTTGCGTTGCTATATGCGTCTCTATATAGCGACGCAAATAGAGACGCATATAGAGACGCAAATAGAGACGCATATAGAGACGCTAATAGCGGCGCACATAGAGACGAAAATAGCGATGCTCTCTTTTCAACGCGCATAGCGACGCTTATAGTGACGCCGGGGGTGAAAAAATCCACGTGTATTTCCGTCGCTAAGGCCGTCACAGCTGTGAAGAACCTCTTGTAGTGGGATAAACTTAAGAAACACGCCTTCTTTAGCCGAAACTAAATCAAGGAACCATCACACGAGTGTTAGTAGGAAACCTACTTAGGTCCTTGTGTCCCCGGCAGCGGCGCCAATGTTGGACGGGAGCGACTCACACACCCATGAAGTGCATGCAAACACTACCTAGATCAACATAATGTCAATCGACGACACAGATGACACAATAGGAACACGGAGGAAATCTCTTAAGCTTGTCAGGCTGAGACCATCCTACACATACAACACTCAGGAAGGCCAACTAAACCACAATCAAGAACCTCACTGCTCTCAACTACACCACCTAGCCACATACACACATACGGAAGGTAACTCACCTAATCATGCCAGATTCATACGAAACTTAAGGAACACCATCCCCTCACTAGGATACACCTGTCTCTAAGCTTCTACACTCAAAACCCTCACTCAAAACCCATCTGCGGAAAACGCGTAGGATGACAGAGCTGAATTTTGAAAGTGCCCGAAACTGAATGTTATGAGTCCTGATGCGTAGCTTATGTCGCCACGATTCTATAGACTACTAGCATGCAGAAAACAGACATCGTTTGATACACTTACGGCCACAAATAGCTCGTAGATGCGTCGGCATGTGCGCTTCCTCTCGCGTGGAATGCTTGGCGTCGTCGCGTAGCTCTCCTCGAGCCTACAGCAAGGGTGCAGTCAGATCTCCAATGTGTTGAGCGAGCCGGGCGTAGCGAGAGGATGAAGCTCACACTCACTCTCTTTCTCTCTCACACAAAGTAGACGGCAGTGCTAAGTTTTGATTATGATAAAAGTCTTTTTACAAAATGACCTAGGTACCTTATATACTAAGGCTACCCTAGGTTTAACCAAAAATGGGGTTGAAAAGGTCAAATGGCTTTGTATTTACAATCTGGAAGTGCCATTGCACCCCGGCTTCTGAAACTAGAATAACTACTCATTACAAATGACGTTTATAGCCATAATCCGCAACATTTCATAACTCGCAAAAGATAAGACTTTGGTACGAAACTTGAGTTATGTTGTGTTGTTGACCCAACGGTCAACACCATATCTGCGTTGTTGATTGTTTGTTGAACTGTCATACAAGCATAGGGTTTTATCACTTGTTGTGGATCTGCAACAATGGGTTGTACTTCCCACAAGTGATCACTTTTTGCTAGTGGAGTGACATAAGAGGTGTCATTAAGTATGAAATTTAATGTATCCTCTTGCGAATCTAGAGATGCTTTGTATGTCTGCATCCAAGGAACATCTCGGGTGTTTGCCTTGTTGATATCTATATCTAACATGAAATAAAGCTAATGTGTGCATTGATGGCCTTCAATAGTGATTGGCATATTGATTTGGCCTAAGCTCACAATATTTCCTCAGTTTGTAGCCTTTACTTCCATTTGATTTGTTGATAGTGGTGCATTTGTCATATTTCTGTATGTAGAATAATTGATGACATAAGTTCTTTCTCCTATGTCCACAAGTTCTCATTTTGTTGATCCATTTGGAAGTTGTACTTTGATGCATACATCCATGCATACATCT
Organism: Adiantum capillus-veneris; assembly: GCF_014529385.1. NCBI lineage: Eukaryota > Viridiplantae > Streptophyta > Polypodiopsida > Polypodiales > Pteridaceae > Adiantum > Adiantum capillus-veneris. The sequence continues at coordinate 71,985,531 of NC_140933.1, forward strand.
ATATGAGAAGGTGTCATTTTTTGTTGTGGCTAAATTTGAAAGTTTTTTCTTCATTCTTTGCGCTTTAAAATCATGAACTTAGTGTGAGCCTGAGTAAAAGTTTTTACATCAGCAGCTTCATGGATCTTGTCCAATATTTCAGTGGTTAGTGAAATATGATATTTCTTTAAGCTCATCCATTGATCCAATTGGGCATCTCTCCTCCCTCTAATGTAGCAAGCTTTATGGCTCCACTAGGTGATATATCATGAATCACAAATGGACCATTACCTTCCTTCTATAATTTCCTTGAGTGTTGTTTCAAGGTGTAGACTAACACATAGTCTCCCCTTTTTATCTCCTTTTTAATCACATGTTGATCATAAAATTATATCATGCATCTTTTCACAGCATAAATGCCCGCAACATCTTTTAAGCGTGTCCCATTAGATTCTCAAGAAAATCGAACCACTTAAATAGCTCATGACCTATCTAATCTAAGTCTTTTGGCTACTTTAAGTGTTGGAATCAGGAAATCTATGGGCAATATAGAATTAATATCAAACACCATATCAAAATACAATGCTTCAATTGACGTTTTGTAATCCACTCTGCATGCCCATAAAGATGAATGTAGGTTTTGGTCCCAATCTACCCTTGATTCACTTACTATCTTTGTGAGCACTGTGCATAAGATTTTGTTTGTGCTCTCATCCTCTCCATTAGCTTGAGAGTGATAAGGTGCTGATTTGCAATGAACTACCATGAATTCATCTAGCAAAAATTTGCAATGAACTACCATGAATCCATCTAGCAAAAATTCTATCACACTTCATATATAAAATGAGTCCCTCTATTGCTAATTATCCCAATTGGTACGTAGCTCATATCTTGTAAGGATATTCTCATACAAGAATTGTGCTATTGTCCTTGCATCATCCTTTTGTGATGCCTTTACGTCTATCCATCTGATCAAATAGTCTATGGCCACTATGATGTACTGAGCATGTGTACAATATGATAGAGGTGCTATAGGTCCAACAAAATCTATGCCCCATTTGGAAAATGCTCTTGCCTCTACCATTGGCCATAGAGACATCTTATCCCTTTGCATAGGTATCTTTGCTAATGTAAAAACTTCCAAAAGTTCTAAACTCATGGTTTCTCAAGAAACCTTAATTTTGATACTTGGATACTCTGAAGGTACAATATCTTGAATTTTCAGCCAAACCTATAGATTTCTTTCAAAACTCTTGATGGACGTGGCTTGTAGGTACACTAAGCTAACTATGGACAAAATCTGGGTTGAAATGGCATGTGGGAGACATGACTCACAATCCATGTTCTAGAGCCAAATGACATGGAATTTGTAGGGAAGCTTCTTGATACGTTTCTACAGCCATTGGACATCAACATTTTGGGTTTGAATCATTTTTTCCTACTCTAGATCAAAATGACCATTTGAACTACAATCAATGAAAAATTTGGGGTTTCTAGGCCAAATGATGTCCAAATTCCACCAAATTTCAAGAGAAGCCTTCCCAAGTTGTGCTCTAGCTTGTTGTTGACAAATTTGATCAAAATCTAAGCATGTGGAAACATGGATCACGATTCATGTTGGAACACCATTTTTTATTTTTTTTTGGGTAGAGTAGTTGGGGGGCGGGGGGGGGGGGTCATGGGAATTCTTTTGGAGTTTGGGTGTAGGGGGGCATGGATCATGGGGATTCCCTCACCAACCTAGAAACGTATCATATAGCTTTGAAGTACACATCATGCTGATTATTTTCCCTAACACTTTTTGAGTTTGGACCACTTTTGATCCTCTTGTCAAGCTTTTGAAACTTGTAGAAACTGGCTTTTGATTTCAATTACTATGGTCATTTTAGTATTTTTTGTGTTGTACATACCATATGGAAATGCTCGATAAGGTATATAGACAATATCTATAGAATATGGTGTAGGGTGGTGGCCCCAATTGCATGTAGCAAGCAAAAACATGGTGTGTGCTGTTAGGACAAGGGTAGGACCAGTCCGGGCAAGGGCCAGGATGGATATGCAGTCAAGGAGGTCCCTATATTTAGAAGGCCAAGGGCCTATATAGGGCATGGTTGGGTGGTGATGAGCATGTCAGTTCCCATGTCCTTTCACTGGTATTAGAGCAAGGTGGAGGAGGGAGCTAGGGAGGAAGGGGGAACTTGGCATGATTTGGCAAGGCTTTGCATGCTCTCTCTCTCTCTCTCTCTCTCTCTCTCTCTCTTAGACTTCCATGGAGATGGGTGGGCAAGATCCCTTGGAGGGAGAGGCAGCCAAGGGGGCCGTGGACAGGCGCCCTAAGCAAGAGAGTCGAAGTCCGTGTGCAGGCAAGCTGGCCAAGGAGAAGCACCGCGGGCACAGGCCCTTACACAGACAAGCGGCCGAAACCGAGGAGGGCACAGCCTGTAGGAAAACGGCATCTCTCTCTCTCGCTCTGGTTTCGCCATGGTCCAAGGGCCATGTTTCGACACAGGCGGGGTCCGAGGTTCGGACTGTACACGAAGCGGGGCGACATCTCTTCTTCCTACGCTGCAGCCCGGCATCGCTGTGGTTTTTTTTTTTCCATAGCTTTTTAGCATTAACCCTAAGCAAGGGTGCATGCCCACCTCGGGCACACACCCCTCACGGTTTCGCCCCTTTTGCTTGGCCGAGCTCGGCGGTCCGTGGCCGATGAGCTGCCCAGTTTTCAGGACGACGTCCCAGCAGCAGCAGCGTCTTTATTCGATCATACCCTTCATAGGCATGGAGTAAACACAAACCACTCCGAGGGCGACATCCACGGATGGAGTGGGGGGGTTTAAGACAAAATTGTGCCATGCAAGGGCATGAGGGTAAGCATACAGTTCAGGGACGATCCGATAGGATTGGCAAAGCATGCAATCCTAGTCGTGCAACTTGGACAAGGACCTCGACCGCAGGAAATACGACATCTATTGAACCAAGCCAACATGATCAGGCATGTTGATGCAAGTATTTCACAAGACATCACATAAGGCGTCGATGGTGAAGAAAGTTCTTGATCTTGACCGGGACACGAACGGATTATCAGGTTCGTGATTTCAAGTTCTTGCAATTTTCATTGTACTATTTATCTAATTGTATTGCAAGACTATGTTCTTATGTTCATCTCGGCCATGGTGTCCGGAGAAATTATCTACGGGTCTAGTATGACCAAGGTCAACATAGTACGTCCAATATTGGTAGTCATTACGATGATTTGGACTAAGGAGCATGGATCCAATAGAGATAACCTCTACACAGGTTTTTACAAGGCAGGATTGTCTAGTAATAGACCCAACTCTGGCATGGCATGTGCCTTATAAGGCATCGATGATGGGCAAGGCCAAGTATTCTTTTAAATTCTAAGCAGTAGGCAATTCACAATGGTGAAGTCGAATCCACTGTTGACCATGTCTATTGAAGCAAACATCAGTATCTAGAAAATCACTTCTTGGTTTTCTTCTTGCGGACAACTCGCTACATTCTTCCGGCGGCAAGCTTTGTCGGTAAGTATACTTAAGAAGGTATGCAATTGATTTTTGATTATGAAGCATCTGCTTGATAGCTACGATATGCGATAGACATACAGACACTTTAGGCCTGCACATCCCAAGTACTAGAAATTTGATTGGTTTAAAGATTATCTCAAGGAGACATGCATCACCTTTTACTGCACCTGTTGAAGGAAGCCTTGCTCGGCATGGATGACTCTTTGTCACAATTTTTATACACTGACGGAGGATGCTTATATAGCACTAATTTCAACACAAAGATATTTATGTGAAGCAAGGATTCAATCTACGACTCTTAAATTGAGATTTTTCTCATTTGGGGTATGCTATGATCACACACTTTTTGGGTATTTCTCCATATACCTGCAAGATATTTCAAGCCAACTTTCTCTCGCACAACGGAGATGAAGATCTACATTTGAGCGAGTTTTTCTTCCCACATCTCAAGACAACTGGTTACAGCAGGATGACCAGGTTATACCATGTTTAGTATTGTTTATTTTTTCCATGTTTATACATTTCCATTGGAAACTAATGCTTGTGTACAAAGCAAGGTTCTTTGACAAATTTTCATGAAGCAAGGCTTCTCCCTTCTGCCAAGGTACTGCCCAATGACTCGGAATCACGAGCAGTGGCACACAAGATTGACAAACTGGCAAAATAGGGAATACCACCTCACCAACTCCCTACTAGTTTACATTGTGCAAGGCACTAATGGTTTTGGATCTCCCGTTTGAGGCCTTCACTCTCACCAAGGGCTTCACAATCTGTATGCAGGGCATGCTAACTAGGTGGCATAAATTCCACCGCTTCAAAGATTATGCTTCCGCTATCACACCAGGCACTCTGTCCTAGACATACTAAGTTTTGGATAGTTTAAATTTCTAGTTGCTGTCCGCGCACACTCCCACTCAATGGAATCTAAATTTACGACATATTTCACAGGCAAAGTGTCATTTTAAGTCATTTTTCTAAAGTCACGACCCCATACATGGTAAGAGGGTCGAGCTGTGGCTTGTGTTTTCTTTCCCCTCTCTCGATGAGAGCATTATACATGCTGATTATTGCATGCTTATAGGATATGCTGCCAGTCAGGCATAACATGTCTAAGAGCACACATTTTGGGCACACACACACTAGAAATTTATGGAAAGTTCCTCAGCCCAACATAAGCTTTTGATACATATTCTACTCGTGAGTCAGCTTGAGCCAAGGTGCTCTAACTCACAGCTAGCATGTGGCTAAGATGCTACTCAAACTAGTCTTCATCGGTTTGTCGATTGAACACTATTTTTCATAAGGGCTATGAGCCAACAAGGCTAAGAGCCGTTGTCAGGCCAGGGGCAAGGCCCAACTATTGGCATTCTTTGGGTGATTGTTTTCAAGATATACTCACAGCAGCTGATCTCTACAAGAAAATATAGATGCAACAATCAGCTGTGAGAGCATGGCTATCCATAAGAGCTCGGCAGTTCACTTGTGTGGATCTCTTGCTCTCTCTATAGCACTACAGAGTGTCTATGGACATACAGTTTTGGGGTAAGACCCGATGGCTGATTGCTACATCACCCCATAGGCATTAAGGATCACAATTTGATCTGCATTGAGGATCACCGTTGATCTCTCCCAGTTATACTTTCAAGAAAAGAATTCCGCAATCTACCACGCGGTAGCAAACACAGTTTTCAAGTTGATTCCAATCAATCTGTACACAGTTGACTATGTTGGTTACCATTATCTGCTAGTTGAGAAGTTTCTACAAAGAGTCTTATCAAGGGATTTGACTACGTAGATTCTAATCCAAGAGCTTGGATTGCAAAGGCCTTCCCAGTGCAATGTTGTTTGTTTTTTCAGGTAGGGGACGTGCTCCTCTCTATTTGAATACGGGTAAGTGAACATTACGTTCAAATCTCCAGGTATGCATCTATTGAGTTGGTGTTCTTCCATTTTTAGTATGCTTTGCTTGGTTTTTCAAGACGTATAAGTACGCTTGAATGTTACAGAGTCATGCCAAGGGCATGTCGGCACAAAGTATTTTGGGCCAAGTATTCAATGTATCTTTCTGCCTTATGCTGTTATGAAACTACTTGTAGGGTTCAATTTGGCACATGTTGTCACATGGGATACAACATGGTCTAGGAACTCAAGGAGTTCGGTTTAGCCAGTGTGGAGCAATGAATGAGGGTCCCTCTCACTCTTGTAGCAGAGTGTTTAGAGTTACCTCCACACACAAGTACATCTTGTACTTGTAGGATGTTCTTTTTCAGACATCCTTAGTTGAGACATATTCCACATGTGGCAAATATGAGTCTCTGGGACTGACACTGGCGCCCCCTATTTCAAATATGTGTCACGACAAAGTCCCTAAGTGCTGGTCACATCTGTTTTCTAGACCATTTTTAGCACGACGTATCAGGAGAAATTTTGTGGCCAGAAATTGTCGGATACTTAGAATGACTTGTTAAGGAACAAGTATTGCTAAACAACATTACAGATGGTTGTTTATACATATAGCAAATGAAAAAGTTTCATTGTTTGTATCTAGAAGTGATCACGGTTTCACCTTCTATTATGGTTCAGACGTTTAAGCAAAGCTTGCAAAAGATTGCAAATGAAAGTATTTAGTTTCTTTTCAGAACTATTTACATTCCTTTTAGTGTGTGCTAGGCGCATCACATTTGCCATAAGTGTTGGCAATAATTACCATGGAAATACAGGTTCGGATCTGTTTTTTGCTAAATGCATGCACACTAGGTGTTATGGGCCCTAGTGTTTAGCAAAGGCTGATTTGGAACGACATGCATATTCCTCAAGTTGTTGCTTATGAAGCATTTTTCACTTTATGTGCACTATCTCTATGAGATTACCTTTGAGTCTACTAATCACCAATAGAGGTCATAGCTCGGTTTGGGTGTTTGTGGATTTTTTTAAGTTAACCACGATGGTTATTCCGCACATTGTTGATTCCTCAACAATGTTATACGCTATTGTGATTTCCTGTTTACCAGTCATCTGGGAAGATTGTCTATAAACCGTGGGGGAAACACACCTCAGTTCGGTCAGTATCCAAGGGGATTGACAGATTACAAAGTGTAATCTTGGGCTAAAGGAGATGCAAAGTGCGTACATTAGCTTCATAAGCATTTATTGCTCTTTTTGGAGTTTACTTACTATCAGTTAACCCATGTTGCGACTAGGTAGTCTCTTCATGTATAACTCAGGTTCTCAACCTTGAACACTTGTTAAGGTGGGGTTGTTTACTGATGATGAAGAAGAGGGGCAAGTCAAAGACTCAATATTGGCTGATGAGTTATGTCCGCAAGTTACTTTCATGGAAAGTGACAAGAGGTATTCTTTTTGGTACACCTATGTTGTGATAAACTCGTTTATCATGCTCATGAGAGTTCTAAATGGAGTCTACACACTATGTTTTGATAGGAACCGGTACCATCAGATGGTTACAAATGGACAACAATGTAGAAAATCAAGATGTTACTCTTGGTTTCATTGAACCTCCTACTGAATCGGGTTCCGCTCAAATGAACCGTTGGATCCATGTGGGATGTTACGGTAGAAAACATTAGTGTTCTTATGAAGATACCATCACTTATGTTTTCACGGATGAAAACGCTTCTCCAACGGGGGAGTAATGTCAAGATAAGGGTAGGACCAGTCCGGCCAAGGCCCAGGATGGACATGCAGTCAAGGGGGTCCCCATATTTAGAAGGCCAAGGGCCTATATAGGGCATGGTTGGGTGGTGATGAGCATGTCAGTTCCCATGTCCTTTCATGTGCTCTGGGTCACTTAATCCCCCCCCCCCCCCCCCCCCCCCCCTCTCTCTCTCTCTCTCTCTCTCTCTCTCTCTCTCTCTCTTGCTCACAATTACAAATGAGGTCTAAATTGACCTACCTTGGATTTAAGTATCCGGATTACGTGGAGCCCCAAGTGTAATTTTTACCTTCTTTACTCAGGTTTCTCATGTAATATCACTCGAGGCTCAAATGGCTCATGATTTGGATATCTTGTCACTATTTGCCCTTGATTTTGCAACTTTGACCATTCGTAAGTTAGCCAAAAAATTGATTTGCACCAAATCATTTGAAACTCGCTATGCTTGAAGCTTTTGCTTTGCTGATATGAGTTTGCTTTCAAAACTTGATTTCGGCTCTCTTGGGTAATTTTATTAATTTTTGATCTTTATCAACTAAAATTTAAACAAAATATTGGAATTTATTATTATTCAACCAAAAATTAGCCAAAAGTATTCTTCACACTCATATATACATGCTTTCACTCTAGGCATCATGATTGCCAACATTTGGTTAGTATTGCTCATTAATATGTCTTATAAGAGATAAAACCAAATAAAAAGAAAAAAATTAAGTAGAAAACACACTTTGTACAATGTACACAGGAATTCTCTTCATCTTACAACAGCCATATGCTGCTATTCCCCTCTTCCTTTTTTGAGCCAATCCAGACAAAAGATTAGGCAATGTGCATGGACGGTAATGCCGTGTCTATGCAAGGTCATGCAATGTAGCAGTATTAAGGTCATGCAATGTAGCAGTATTATGCCAATGGAAGAAATGCATGAGGGAACACTATGCTATGAAATATGTAAATACTAAACTATTTGTTCAATGATGCTGACTATAGAGGCTTGAACTATACTATGTTTTTCAAATAGAGGTGTTTAAAAATATCGTTCTCTTTCTTTGATTGTGGGTTTTGAAGTGCTCGTGTCATGATTTCAGTTGTTGTTGGTGGCTTAGGTACCCACTTGTACTTGGTTGTTGTGGTTAGTGAAGACAGCTATGTTGGGTGACGACTTGATGGTTTTGGTCTCTAGTGCCAAGTTGTCTGCACTGGTTGGGGTTGGTAGGTTTGTGTGTTCTTTGGAATCCTTCGATACTTGGGTGGGCTTTCTGTGGATTTCAACTATTGTTTTTGTTTCCAATGCCAAGTATAATTTTCTTGAGGTCTTTGAGATTTTATAACAGTACTATGCTATTTTTTTTTGGTTGCCATTTTTTGAGATGTGGACTTGGATATCCATATCTGCTTAGATTTGGTGGCATGATTGATTTATTTACCCATACCTACCTTGTTGATTGTTCGTTGAAATTTTCTACAAGCATAGGTTTTCAACACTTGTTGTGGATCTGCAACAATGGGTTGTACTTCCCACAAGTAATCACTTTTTTCTAGTGGAGTGAAATAACAGGTGTCGTTGAGCATGAACTTTAATGCATCCTCTTGCCTATCCGGAGCTGCTTTGTATGTCTACATCCAAGGAACACCTAGGATGACTGCCTCATTGATATTTGTATCTGTCATGACATAAAGATGATGTGGGCATTTATGGCTATCAATTGTGATTGGCAGATTGTTTTGGCCTAATCTCACAATGTTCGATATGTTTGTAGCCTTTAGTTTAATTTGATTTGTTGATCATGGTGCATTTGTCATCTTTTTGTATGTAGAATAATTGATGACATTGGTTCTTTGTCTTGTGTGCACAAGTTCTCATTCTATTGATCCATCTGGATGCTATATTTTAATGCATACATCCATGCCTCCAAGCTAATTATGCTCCATCTGAATTGCTTCTATTTGAGGAGGTGCCATTTATGATTGTGGGTAAATTTGCAAGTTGTTTCTTCATTCTTTCCGTCTTAAAATCATCAGCTTAGCATCCTCTTGAGCCTTTGTTTTATTAGACTTGGCTTGTGTCTTTCTTTCAATAGTTTCATGGATCTTCTCCATCATTTTGGTGGTTAGTGGAAAATGATATTTCTTTAACTTGCATGCGCTGATCCAATTGGTAATCCCTCTAATGTAGCAAGCTTTATGAATCCACTATGTGATATATCATGAATCACAAATGGACCATTACCTTGCTTCTTTAATTTCTTGTAGTGTTGTTTTAAGGTGTAGACTAAGACATAGTCTCCCGTTTTGAACTCCTTATTAATCACATGTTGATCATAAAATTCTTTCATGCGTCTTTTATGAGCATAAATGCCCGCAATTTGCAAGATCTCTTAAGCATGTTCCATCTAGCTTCTCAAGAATATCTAGCCTCTTAAATAGCTCATGACCTGTCCAATCTAAGTCTTTTGGCTACTTTAAGTGTTGGAATCAAGAATCGTATGGGTAACATGGCATTAAGACCAAACACCATATTAAAATGCATTCTTTCAATTTATGTTTTGTATGACACTTCGTATACCCATAAAGAAAAATGTAGCTTTTGGTCCCAATCTACCCTTGATTCACTTACTATCTTTGTGAGCATTATACATAAGATTTTCTTTGTGCTCACACCCTCTCCATTAGTTTGAGAGTGATAAGGTGTGGATTTTCAATGAACTACCATGAATTCATCTAGTAAAAATTCTATTACATGACATTTATAAAATGAGTCTCTACGTTGCTAGCTATCTCAATTGGTAGCCCATATCTTGTAAAGCTATTCTCATACAAGAATCGTGTTACCTTTTCTTGTACCCATTTGGTCAAATAGTCTATGGCCACTATGATGCCTACATATGTGTAAGATATTCTGGAGATGCTATAGGTCCTACAAAATCTATGCCCCATTTGGAAAATGTTCTTGCCTCCATCATTGGCCAAAGAGGCATCTCATCTTTTTGCATAGGTACATTTGCTCACTCTAGCAATGATCACATCGTTTCCTTTGGTAGTTTTGTCGGTAGAAACATGTCCACATGCTTTTCCAGCATGAGCTTGATCTAGAATAGGAATGCATTTGCTCTTTGTGGCACACATCCGTTTTCTGATTGCCCTTTCCTCTCATGTACAAGTGATCTTCAATCAAGACATAATTCCTTGCTTCAATTTGAATGGATTTAACCCTTTATTTGTTCAACCCTTTTTACAAGGTTCCCATTGTTAGGTAATTCACTTTCTCTCTCTCACACACGCAGATGGCCCAGGGGGCACACACAACTCACACATCGACACTAAACACTTTGAGTAGAGCAAAGACGAGAAGGGGGGAAGAAACGGTACAAAAATTGACTATGGTTTTCTTCAATAATGACAAAATCACCATCTACAAACACTAGTTGATATGCTACATTGTGGCTCTGTCGGCACGACCTCAACGAGCCTAAAAAAAAACCTTGGAAGCCCTTGGATTCTCCTCCGCGGAGCTCTCCTCATTTAGAGCTTGAGGATTCCCCGTTAGAGCTCTCATTGGCCCAAGCGCTATCCAAAAACCTCCAAGAACTGCCCCCTCAAATGCAAAATTTTTCTCCTATATGGGCGTGTGTAATCGTTCTACTTTTGTCCACTTTTCTATTTTTGGGTCCTTTGCATGCGTTCAAGGGTAATCAAATGTGATTTGGGAAATACTATCCTTGAGAATATAGTAGAAGCTAATCTCAAGGGCAATGAAAGAAACAAGGTGTATAAGAATGGGGGCCTAATCTTCACTCGGATAGCCTACCAAGCCCTTGGGAATGATTGGCTAGGAATTGCCAGGGGGATCCAAGGGGGGGGGGGTGGCAATAGCTATTTAGCCCCCCCTTGGCAGGGGAGTTCGGGGGCAGTGCCCTCGAGGGTTGGAAACAGATGTATTTTTGGATTTGAATTCGTATATAATTCTACAAAAAATGATATGATATTTATCATGTGGTAGAGAGACTCTTATACACACTGTATGAGTAGAGAGAGAGAGAGAAAGAGAGGGAAACAGAGTCTCAATAGAGACAAGGCGTGACAGAGATTTGATCCAGAAATTCTCTGAGCTAGACACACGGTACGATTCTCGTAAAAAAAATCCATGCATGCATGTGGGTCCATGTTGAATCATCTCTGCAAGTCTTATCGAGTGCCACGTAACTCACACATTTGCGTGGAATGCAAACGGTTGGAGATGTGTCCACGTAACTCACCGAGTTAACTCGCCTAGTTACATGGACTTTTGACGTGTATGCCATGTCACTGTTGAGAGTGTTTTCCAAGACCCTGAATAACCATCACAGACACTGTATCTTTCAAATCCAGCTATTGCATCTAGAAGTTGATCAATGAAAGGTAAGGGATAAGGATCTTTCTTGGTCACTGCACTTAATGGCTTATAATCAACACAAACTCTCCAACACCCATCCTTCTTTGGAGTGACCACTACAGGGATCACCCATTCAGCATTATCAAACTGGCACAATGAACCGTGCATCCAAAAGTTTACCCACTTCTTCCTTTAAAGCATTCATTTGCTCCTTACCCATCCTTCTTAATTTTTGTCTTATTGGCTTGACCCCTTCAACTAGTTCAATCTTCATAGGATTTCCAACAAAACCCCTTATTTCTTGATATGAAGTGATGAAAAATTTGTAAACCTGTCCAACATTGTCAGGTACTCCCTTCTTTGTCCTTGTCTCAAATCAATACAACATGTTTTGAATCAACTCCTTCTTCACTGGCAATTCCTGTTTAGGCAGCATCAACTCCTCAAGTTGCTCTAAACGGCTCGAAGCATTTATATCCCCTGACACTTGCAATACTTCACCAATTTCTCTCTTCTCCTCGTCCAGCAGCAAGAATGTCACTTCACCCTCATCACTAGAACTAGAAGTAGTTCTACTTCTTGAATCTTCCAAACTATCTTCACTAGTGACTTCGGATTCATCATTTTCACTCACATCTTCTAGTGCCAAAGGTTGCTTGGTAGTCATATCAAACACCCTCTTTTCACCCTTCTTGCCATACACACAGATGGTGCCCTTACCCCAATCTTTCACAACACCAACAACTCTCAATTAAGGTCATCCCAAAATGAGAGGAAAAGCTCCCAGGCCAGTTGGCATAACATGAAAGTTTACTATAACCTTCACGTTAAAGACTTCAACTTCCAAATTCTTAATCAGCCCCAAACACTTCACTTTCGCATGGTTTGCTAGTCAAATCTTGAACCCAGAGCTTCCTCATGTAATGAGACCCAATATCTTGACACATGACTGTGTGATCACACAAACTTGAGCACCTCCATCAATGTAGGCCTCTCCCATACCCACACCTTTTTGCCAAGCGTTCACCACAGGACAAATGTAGGGTAACTCTCACATCCAACACTCTTTCTTGTCCATGCTTCGGCTCTTTCTTTGGATTCACTAATGACTTTCAATGCCTCTTAAGTTTGAACACCATATTCATCAACTGTCCAAAAGTACAATCTACTTTCCTCTCAATTAGGTCTTCCTTTAAACTGTAAGCTGTTTGGCCTTCTCCCAAAGGTAAATATTCTACTTCAAACCATCTACAAGGTCTTCTCTTCCTCTTAACTTTCACATATCCACCTCTTTCTCTTTCCCTTTCTTCTTACTGGTACCTGGAGCAACATAGCCTTCATTCTCTCTTTTGCCTATGGGCATCATATCTGCTTCTTTCTTTTCAACCCACACAATACCCAAATGACCACCAGAGGTTGAGTCTTGATTTTCCTGTTCAATACCTTGATCTCCTCATATATCCACTGCATAATCATTAGCTCTTTTAGGAATCTGCTGAGGAAGGGGAAACATATCACCTCCTTTGTGGCTCAAAGACACCTTGTCCATGACCCACATTAGCATTAGGCCGAGCTTCATATGGCTGGGTCATTCCTCTACCACGACCACGAACACAACCACCTCCAAGAACACTGAGCCGCAATTCTTGCATCATGGTCATCATGTCTTGCATATTTCGTTGTAACCGTTCAGTGTTCACAACCCTTTGAGCAAGTTGGACTTCAATCTTTGCCTAATTTCCCTCATTCTGGACACCATTGCCTTGTACATGGACCACTTTCCCATACTTATTAAGTCTTTGAGCTTTCCATTCTTTCTCCCTGGCGATAGTGACTGCTTCCTTGAAGGTAGCGGGCCTTTTCAGCTCAACTTTGAACTTCAAACATTCCTTTAAGTTTTCCACGAAACGGTCCTTCTTTAACATGGCTAGAGGAATTTCATTTCCCAAAGCTGAGGCCCATGTATCCCATAAACGGGTAAACTGTATGACAAAATCATCAACACTTTGATAAGACTTTTGAGTGTACCCCAAATTTCATGCCAAACTTCATCAAGTACTTCAATGATCCTGTATTGTGCCAAGGAAGCCTGCTTCACATGATTGTAGTCCATCAACACCACCCGTGGAGTTTGTGCCCGTACCACCTCTTCATAATTTTGTAACCAAACTTTTACCTCATCCTGTAAACTGTATTGTTGCAAACCGCAATAACATAGCTTGATCTAGTATATTTTGTAGTAAGCAATTAACTTCCAATTTCTTAATAAAAGTCTATGCATTCTCATTATGAAATCCATGAAACTGTGGAAACTCGTCCGCCATGTTCGATTGCAAAAAAACAATTACATGTGACGTCGTAAGTTCAAGGGATGTCGATGGATCACTCTAGTACCTAATCCACCTTACACTGGGTAACCCAACCCTCAGTGCTTTCTTCACAAAAAGCTCACAACCCTCCAAAGTCTACAATCCAATTAGACAACCACATCAAGTGTTGTCCACAATTTGCACATACATAGGTAGTTGTCCGTAAGGACCCACATCCCCTTTACATTCTCTGCCTTGCAGAATAGACTATCTCACAAGAATTGGAGTTTATGAGCACTTGCTCCTTGGGTGGGGGTACCAAAACGATGTTAGCGTGCAAACAACAAGGAAAATGCGTGCCTCTATAGCCTTGTATGAGTCACACCATCGGAAGGAAGAACTATTGCACCGCCGAAACCACCTGTGATGATAAGCACCTGTAAGGATTCATGAAAAACCCTTGTAGCACAAAGCACACTTAGAATTAGGAGAAACCAAGGACATAATGACATAGCCCATCTCAAGTAGATGTCTGTGGAGTATCCATAGGATAAAAATTAGATAAAAGATGAGATAGATATGGCCATTCGAAGTTGGGGGTGTACTCTCTCTTGCTAAAAAATGAGCTCTCTGGAAAGTTTGCAGGTGTTGCAGAGAACTATCGCTAATAAATGGGCCTCTTTTTATCTTTTATCCCCAAGAGATCTCTTCTCTCTCCTCAATCGACAAGGTTCTCTTTGAGGGCTCCATTTAATTGGTCCATTTTTGTCTTCATTTGGGTAAGAAATGGGCAGCCGATGACTTTTGGGCCAAGGAAAGGGGTGGGAGCTAGTGTCCAGGGGACCAAAAGAGTGGTTAGGTAGTGGGAATCCAAAATGGCACCATCTTCTCCCCCATGAAGCCCATGAGCCCCCATAGACAATACTTGAGAGAGCTCCTCTCTCTTTGATACACCCCTAATGTGCACCCCATTCTCCCCTTATATCCCCATTTCCTCCTTCCCTTTTCCCATGTGGGATAATCCTAGTGCCACATGGCATTCTCCTCTTGCACTTCTCCAACTCCTTCCTCACCCCATAAAAAATCTCAGCTCAACCTCCTTTCAGTACCAACTTCCTAGGAGCATAGTGCACCGCTCCAGGCATCGGATGCGGATGGCAAAAAGCACGGCTCGGAGCCCATCACTTCGGCTATTTTTGAAAACATAAAATCTGATCATTTCTAATTTAAATCATCAAGTTGGCCCAGTTTCCTTTGTCGCATGCATTTGCAACCACTTTCTAAGTTGAGACTGCCCACTTCGGACACACATAACTCATGATGTACAAGTCCGATTCACAAGCTATAAAGCACGACTGAAAATACTTATTGAAAACCATGTTTTGGGGAGTCGAAAAACCCAAAACACCAATAAAAAATATCGACAAAATCAAACCTTTGTACATGAATTTTTACATGGTGACTCCCAAGGCTCGAAGCACTATGTACACATATGTACATGAGGCTAGTTAGCAAGCTTTTGGGCATGATCTACTGGCTTTGTGCTCATCCAAAAAATGTGTGACAACGTGTGGCATGATAGAGAGTTCAATGGCATGTGATGATTGTAGATTGTGAAAATCATTAGAAGTGTGATATTGTGAGAGAGTAACCTATCTAATGCATGGTGCATGATAGGTTCTCTACATTGAGGATAGACAACATGTCCACTGGAGTTGTGATGGTGTGTGTGCTTGTTGATCTCTTTGTGATGGTGACCTCTCCTTATATAGGGAGAGCGGGTGGAATTTCCTATATTTTTTATTGGGGTGTGACCTACACCATGTAACCGTGGGTCGTCCATGTCTGCTGCATGATGCTTGTGATTAGAGGCCCACAGAGAGGAAATAGTAGAGAAAGAGAGAGAGTAAGGTAGAGGGATGGGGGGTTTTTACAAGGTACACTAGTCGTATCTAGCTTATTTGAGAGAGGAGAGAGGAGTTTTTTACAAGAATTTGTCTAGGGTGGTTTGTCATTGGAGAAGATAAATTTGCCACTTATAGCGGTAGTGGCTCTAGCTTTGTCCAAGACCATATTTAATATGGCTTTGTTTCTCTCACTCATGCCCTAGATTTAAAATCTATAGTAAAAGTTTTATATAATGATTCTATTTTCATTACAAGAAGAGAGCGTTTATGACGGGTGTAGCTGTAGAGCAAAAAAAATGATTACAAGGGCTGATGTTTCTGTTTGAAAGAGATAGGCATGGTCACCTAATTGACGCTTCCGTAACTTGAAGCTTGCTCGGGCAAGACTTCTTTGAATCATGTTGTTTGTAGCGGTCGTAATCGAATGTCAATCATCATAGTGTCAAGAAGTTGGCGGTCTTGCCAGGAAGGCACCGGGCCTCTTGCTGTGATAGTTTGTGAGGAAGCTCAAGGGTTATGAGAAGGAGCTAAGATGTATATAACATATCTTCTAGAGCTAAAGAAGAAATGTAGCCAAAGAAGCCGCTCACTTTCCCTTACAAAACAAAAATGAAAACATCGAGATTACAATCATATCGTATCATGGGTAGGATAAAAGGGTTAATGGATGAGTTAATGATATTTAATCTTTGTTGTCCAAATAATCTACGGATTGCTCTTTGGAACTGTAGCTTTGTGCTTACTATAATGTATATGTTTTGTCTAGCGATTGGGATTAGTTGTGAGTACAAATCCTCTTGATTCATAATAAAATAACCACATTCACATCAAAAGAGAAGTTATAGTCAATAATAAGTAGTATGATGGGATCTGGTGAGAGAAGTAGTTCACTCAGCCTTTCAGGACCAAATAGAAACACTATGCGTTGCTGAAAGTGAATCTTTCGACTAATCCAAATGTTGACCCTAATAGATTGCAGAGAATGGAAATGAAAGAAATTGCCTCCATGTGGATTATGGTTATTCATCAATGATATACTTAGTATGTTCAAAGATAAAGGTGTGAAAGAAGTGAAAGGAGAAGAAGAAGAGAGTTTCTCTCCCAAGCCCTATTGTTGCCCTTAGGTAATAAGGATACTACAGGGAGAGAAGTACCTGTAGCAAGGAGATTCTAGAGTTTGTGGAAGAGAATGAGAACCTAAGAGAGAGAGATGATTGTGAAAGATGAAGATATGGTTACTAACCTTGTGCACATAATTGTTTCTCGCAAGAAGGTTGTGCCCGTTACATTGACAAGATTGTTGCTTGAATGCCTTCCAATGAAACAATTAGGACACAACAAGAGAGATGAAAGGAGGAGTAAAGATACAATTAGAGACAAATCTAAGTGTGGTGGTGGTATTAAAGATAGATAATGAGAGATAGAGATAGAGTTAGAGACAAGTATTGGACTAAATATGCAAATGAAAGAAAAGCTAGCAACATATATCTTACATGAGAGCAATCGTCACCACCTTAATGAAGAGAGAAGATGATGCAAGACTTCAGTCTTTCTTCAAGGGAAAGTATGGCACTAAGATGAATGTGTGACTATGGAATTGAGCTATTCTCACTCACTCCTAAATTCGCCCCCAATGAAGAGAAGGTTGCCCTTTTTATAGGTGAGGGAGCCATGTTTTATATAATCACTTGATTAGGCTAAATAATTAGCCCAAATCAAATTTTCTTTGGATATTTCTTAATATGGGCAATATTAGGACTCACAATATCATGAAATTCAGCATTTTTGGTCGTTGAGGCTCCGTGTGGGTGCATGATGTATGTGGGCCCCACCTAGGCATCTTCTGTGTGGCTCCAGCGGGGGGTCCCAACTTGTGTGTCTTGTCCTTCAAGGCATCTTTGAGGTGTCACATTCACACGCTTATGTATTTTATCCTCCAAATATCTTATTTTATGGAAAAAGACCTAGATTACCTCTTTTCACTAGATTCACCTGTTTACCATCTCTTCTTGTAGTGTAGTTGTGAGAGGATTTTTCATTGTTTTCCTTGTAACTTTTGACCTGTAACTCGGATTGACATGCTTCAAAAAGAAAAATTGGCCTAATAAAAGAGCTTGACTTGGTTTTGGCCTTTTCTCCTCGCCCACGCCCTTAGGTCGGGATTTGCAAATTGGGATGGTCCAAGAAGCTTTGGATCTTCCTTCTCATAAAGTCTTCTAGTAGGCCCTTCCCTCTTGTATGTAACCAAGAAGGTATGAATTATTGAAGGGTTATATTATTAAATAAATGTGAAAAGAAAAAAATAATCTATTTATTAGAAGAATAGATGAGATATTAGAAGAAATATACAAATGCTTTTCCCCCAGACAAAAAGAGGCACAATCATTGATACTTCTCTTGCAGTACTTTCTAATAGTAATGTACATCTATATTACTTCAAAGGTAAATACCAAGGTATGATAGAAAGATTTTATTTATACATATGAGTATTATATGAAGTATACTTATGCGTCAAAAAGTCACAAGATAAATCGTTTAATGCCTATTCCCACTATATACGTGCCACAACACGACAACGGTTGCCTTCATTTTATTGAAGTCATTGGCGCAAGGCACATATTTCTGAGAGTGTGTACATGTGTGTGAATGATGGTGGCTATAATTTGACTTTTTGGACCTTATAAACTGACTTGTGAGAGCGTTTGGTGGGGATTGTTAGAGTTAGGTGATAATGAGGAGGAGGCCCCTCTATTTGCTTTTCTAAGAAAGGTGGTGGCCATGGGTGTACAAACCATTGAGTGCCCCTTTTCTTTACTAATATATAGATTCTAGTTATTTGAAAGCGGAGCCATATAAGAAGAAAGTGACGGAGGGGGGATGATTGCCAGTGGCTCCGCCGGTACTTGGGACAAAGACTTCTTACCACACAAACCCGTCTTGTAGTATCTTTCTACTAGTGATTTCAAGTGCAAAGTTCCCTCCACAAACACCATCATGACATCTTGAAATGATTTTAATGATCTCTCTAGAAAGAGCTACATGCCTTATAAGAATTTGATCCTTACCCTTGCAATAGAGGTCGTCATTGATAAGGCGGTATTTTGTTGCCTTGCGCACAAGCCACAGCTTTTGGCCTTTAGTTAGATCTTTAGGACAATCTCCTATGTCCAAGAAACTAATGATGTCATGCATAGCATCGCTACCTTGGAAGAGAGGTATCTTCAACTTGATCACACCCACTGGAACATCTTGTAGCTTTTCTCTCGCTAAAGCATCTGCTTCTTGATTTTGTGCTCAAGGGATATGATGTAATTGTATGGCTAGAAACTTCCTTAAACGTGTCTTTACTTGGCTTAAATGGCCTAGAAATCTATGATTTTTACAAGCCCAAGTTCCTTGTATTTGATTTATTAAAAGCATGGCATCACCAATACATTTAGTTGTTGAATACCTTGTGACACACACCACTCTAACCCAAGGGTTAAAGCTGTATATTCTGCGTCATTGTTGGAGTGATAACCCAAGATATGTCCAATGGAGAAAAATTTCTCCCCTTGCTCGTTAACGATGACAATGCCAGCTACAGCTTTGTCCACTGTCCTTTTGTAGGCTCCATGAAAGAAAAGAGAGTGAGCCCTTTTTAACCTGGGGATCTCCAGCACAGGTGTTGCTTCTTTACCACTTGACATGATTTTCAGTTTCTTTTTATAGTGAGAATGAGCGATAATTCCCCCTAGACTATCTCTTGTGGATCTCTCCACTTGCATTGTATAATGCAACTCTTCAACCTTGTGAGCCACTTGGAAATCCTAGAAGAAACATCCATGTGCTACATCACATAAGGAAACACCTCTTCCATTGTTAAGATTACGAACGGCCTAGACAGTAAACAAGAGCAAAACTTGGTGGTAGAAAACATTAGTGCAAGAATCACCATGTTCTCCACGGCTATGTATCCCTTCTATGATGGAGTCATCATGCAACTAGAGAAGTAGATAGGATGCATAAAAGAAGTTTGAGGATCCTTTTGCATTAATACAGCCCCAAGTGTGTCATTTCCCACACTAGGATTAACATATAATGGCTCATCCCATTTTGGAGATGCAGTGGTGGGTAGTGAGGCTAAGATTTTCTATACCTATGTGAATTGTTTCTCATTCGCTTCACTCCAAGTGAAGATCTCCTAATGGGTAACTTGTTGTAAAGGAAGAACCACTTGGGAGAGCAAGTGAATGAACCTACTCAAATACCGTACCTTTTGAAGGAATGAGACCAATTGTTTGGCCGTCATAGGTAAGGGTAAAGATACCAAATCTTGAACTTTGCTTGGGTCATCTTCAATACCTTTGGCTGAGATTACATGGCCAAGGAGAGTGACTTTTCTTTCACCAATGCGGCACTTTTCTACATTGAGTTGGCCACCTAAAGCCTGCAGCCTAGCTAGACCTTCATGACTTTCTCCAAATGAAGAGAGCGAGAGATATAGATACAAAAGTCATCAATAAAAACACGAATTGATTTGCCAAAGAATGGTTGAAAAAAAAATGTCACCTAGCGTTGAAAAGTGGCTAGAGAATTGGTGAGACCAAAAGGCATAAGTGTGTACGCAAAACATCCCCATGGTGTGATGAAGGCTGTCTTCTTTTGATCTTCTTTAGTGATGATAATTTGGAAATAGCCTGAATAGCCATCACATACAGTGTAACACTCATGTCCTGCTACCTCATTGATAATTTCATCTTGGAAAGGGAGAGGGAAATGGTCCCTCTTCGTGGCTGCATTAAGGGGCTTGTAATCAACACAAACCCTCCACTTACCATTCTTATTTGGTGTGAATACCACTGAAGAAACCCACTTTGAGTCTTCAACAGGACAGATGAAACCTGCTTCTAGTAGTTTCCTTACCTCCTTGAGCAAGGCCTCTTGTTGAATTACTCCTAGCCGCTTGAGCTTCTACACTACTCGTTTACTTCCCTCTTTGAGTTTAATGTGATGTTGAACTACTGTGATGCTAGTGATTTTATCATATTCATCAATGAACAATGTGATAAAATTACTTAGCATCAAAATATAATCGTCACGCTCCTTCCCACACAACTCACTAGAGAGCATTCAATGTAGCTTACTTGCTTCTAGTAGAGGTTGTATACTTGGTAGCTCCCCTTAGTTTATTTTCTGATGATGCATCATGTTGCTCCATCTTCTTAGGGTCATTCAGAATGACCCCCATTACCTCAATGCTACTATCACTTTCTTCAGACATTGTTGACTCCTCTTCTGTAGTGGTTCAAGAGTCACTAGAAAACTCATCCTCAAAAGTTTTTAGATCCATGTCACATTATCGTCTATCTTCATGTTGTAAAGTATTGGCTTCCCTTTTGCATCCTTCATTTTGATTATGCTGGCGTCCAGTCGTGCTTAGCCTTCATAGCCATAAGTGAAGGCCTCCCTAGAATAATAGGATAGCCCTCCCATTTATGTGGCATGACAAAGATGTCCACATCCACTTTGGTGTTGAACGCCTTTACCCTAAGTTCATTTATAACACCAACACATTGAACTTTTACATTATTTGCCATTTTGGCTCAGCGTGGTGCCAGCCTACTCACCTCTAAACCCAAACGGTGCATCATATTTTCACTCATGACGTTCCATTGAATAGAGGTACTCATTTCATAAAGAGAGAGCACGCTGGAGGTCTAGATCCACCACGGGCGGAGGAACTTGGGTAGATGGATTGGCACCTCTGTAGGTGTAGGAGGGCCATGCTTGCAAAGGAAAAAGAGAAATCTACACTCATGCTTGTAAAAACTAGCTAAAAATGAGCTTAATTTCATTGTTTGGACTGATTTTCTCAAGACTCAGGTTCACCGAAGGTGATGTCCACAGTGGCTCTACATCGAAAACTTTTCCACACGCGTCTCAGGGATACTTTGAGCTTGAGGATGAGCCCATGTTTGGCATGGTTGACGCGTTATTGGCTCATGAAGGCAACATGTGCGAGGAAGATTGTCGACCATGCACTCAACAGGTAGCCACAGTGGAGGACAGATTATTGACGAGTTCCCAAACACCCATCTACGATGGTACAAGGTGGAAAATATTGATGTCTACCTTGAGGCCGTCATTGAGTAGTTGGAGGAGCTATGGAGAGGCATCCCCATTGTAGATCTCTCACTTCCAAAGGAGAGGAAAGAAGCCATTATGATGGGAATCTTTATGTGGACTACACACGACTACCCTGGGCTTGGAGAGATTTTTGGTATGTTATTTCCACACTCCCCTCTAGTCACCATTTATAATTTGAAGCTCATATCCAATGATGTGAAATGTGTGCAGGGTTGTCCACTTTGGTTAAAAATGCCTCTTCTACTTGTGGGCCATCATTGGCGATAGAGAGGCCAGATGCCTTGCGCAAGGTAATCTATCCAAACATTCATTGATTCTTACCCCAAGGTCATAGAAAATACAAGGCTCCAACAAATGGGGATACACCTCTAAAGTGCATGATGGTAGATTGGGCAACTATTTGGGATGAGCACTACAATAGTGATTTGGCCCCGACTACTCACCCAAAAGGTATATCAAGGTATTCCATATTTTTAAGGCTTCCGTATTCGAAGGACTTAAAATTGCAACACCTCTTGGATCCCATGTAGATATTCAAGAATGTAGCTCAAACCTTGTGGGGCCACATACTGGCAAAAAGGACTCATTGGGGACCAGGGAGGATTTGAGGGTCTTGAAACGTCTCCCCACATCTACCACTCCACGTCAAGCCCCCAATGGGAAGATTGTGCTTTCTAAAGCACCATGGATGCTAGCCAAAGAAGAGCTAGATCAAGTGAAGGGCACCATTGTGTCTATTCGCACACCAACATGATACATGAGGTCCCTAAAGGGAGCTTTCACAAAAGCAAAGAAAGGTGGAAGTGTTCAATTGTATGGGTTGAAGTCCCGAGATGGGCACAAGATGATACATGTAAATCTTTCTCTCTATTCTCTCCCTCTCCCTCATCTTGATTGAAAATTTATTTGTGTATATTGTTGGGGTATAAAGCCCAATGTGGTCGCCCAAGTAAGTGGGCGGGCCGCCAGGTATGTACACATATTCTTTTGTTAAAACCTAATAAGAACTCACTATGCTCTACACATTACAGTAGAGCGAGTTCACCATATCGTCGTGCTCTTCTTCTCACACTCTCTCTCGCGTCGCACTTCCGCTCGTACTCCTTCAACTGGTATCAGAGCTCAGATTGAGGCTCGAGGCAGCACTGCAGGAGGCTAGAGTCACCAGCTCAAATTGGAGTGAAATTCGAGAGGTGAAGACACGGCCCCAAATCCTGTGGGAACACCCGAAGAGCCTGGTGTTCTCAGAATTTCATTCTGAGGTCATCTCGGCCACCGTTCGGCTTCGACAAAGTTCTGCGCAGGCCATTTTCGACTACGTGGTCTCAGCGGGTGCAGATCCGACTCTGGAAATTTGGGGTTTTCGGCCTACGACTGCAGGTGCTGAGGATATTGACACTCCCAGAGTGTTGATTTGTGGCTGTCTACACATCGAAGGACGACCCACAGTTCTTGGAGGCGTGTCACATACAACACGGGCGCATCTACACACAGACTGTAGGTGACATCCACTAGTTCATCAGGTAGCTTGTGTTTGCTGCTTGATATTCCAGATTTCATCCTGACATTGCAGGTACTTCCACATGGGATGTATTGTCAGAGATGATGTATGTCTGTTGAGGGTTTGCTGGCTGTGAGTCATGCAGCAAACAACCGCCGCAGCGGTTACAGCATACAGTGGAAAATTTGTGGATGTATGACTTTGTGGGAAGTCTATGTACTGTCAGATTTACTGCAGCCTTTGTTGAGGGTCGAGTGAGGTTTTATTGAGCTGGGGGATTCTCGAATGTTGAGATCCTTTCGGTGATACAGGTCTTGGAGTGATCCCTCGAGCACCCTTAGATAGGCAGCTAGGATGTATTGACTGTGAGTTAGACGGTTGGGATTGCATCTGCGGCTTTACTGCTGTTGAGGCATTGTCGCAGTCTATGCTTACAGGACAGTGACAGGATAGTCAGAGACAATACATGTGCAAGACAGGTTTACCCGCAGCTTACAGTGTCAGAGAGACAGTGTTTTTTGAGCTGTTTTTGGTCTGTTTTTTGAGTACACCAGAGCCATTTTACAAAGGAGACTCTGCCAAAATTTATGCAGAATCTGAATCTTTCTTGGTTTATTTGACAGGTTGATATTGGTTCAGAGGTCAGTTTACAGGGGAAACTCTGCCGAATTTTTCCCAGGAAAGTAAACCACTGTGAAGCGTAGCTATGGCTGGATCACAGGACACTGCTCTTTACAATATCAAGAAGCTGGATGGAACCAATTTCCCATTGTGGAAGAAGCAGATTTGGCACGTGTTGGTACAAAAGAAGCAGATAAAACCTATAAAGCTCAAGGGGATAAAACCTAAAGATATGGACGAAGATGAATGGAACAAAATGGATGAATTGGCACTTTCTACCATTATGTTGACTTTGGTAGAAAGCGTTTACTTCAATGTAGCAGATGAGATGTCGGCTTATCAAGCATGGTTAAAGCTGAGTGATCTTTATGAGAAGCAGAGTGCAGCTTCACAGGTATACTGGCTTAAGAAGCTTGTTGACTTGAAGATGAAAGAAGGGACACCTATGTCCAATCATCTGAATGAATTCAACACAATCTATAGTCAGTTGTCAGCTCAAGGTGTCAAGTTTGATGAACCTGTTAGAGCTATGTTCCTTTTGATCACATTGCCGGAAAGTTGGGACACTTTTCGCACAACTTTGAGTAATTCTGCACCTCCAAATGGTTTGAACATAGCAGGTGTAGAAGGAAGTCTGCTTACTGAAGAAACCAATAGAAAGACAATGGACAAAGGCAAAGGAACAGCCTTAGTTGTCAGGGGAAGGACCAAAGAAAAGTACAAAGGTGGAAAGAGGAATCAGTCTCGTAGCAAGTCCCGCAGTGCTAAAGGCAAGAGTGACATAGAATGCTACCATTGTGGCAAGAAGGGTCACATGAAAAGAGACTGCAGAGAATGGAAAGCAGAAAAAGGCAAAGAGAAAGCTGAAGACCATGGTAAGAAGAACAAGTCCTCAGTGAAGATTCAAGAAATAAATGTGACAAACACTGTTGCAGAGGATGACAGTCTAGTGTCAGGAGACATCTACTTCTTGAAGAATACAATGGACTCAACTCTTCTTACAGCATCTGATGGCAATGCACTGAGTGACTAGATTATAGACTCAGGGGCATCACTTCATGTGTCTCCAAACAAGGAGTGGTTTACTTCTTATGTGACCACTAAAGATCATGTTCGGCTAGGCAATGGGCAGACATGTGAGATCTTAGGTGTTGGAGATGTTCAATTGAAGTTTCAGAATGGCTCTTCTTTCACGCTGAAGAATGTGAGACATGTTCCCGCAATTACAAAGAGCTTGATCAGCACAGGTTTACTTGATGATGCTGGCTACGTCACCACTTTTGGACAGAACATGTGGAAGATATCCAAGGGTTCTATGACAGTAGCACATGGAGTAACGTCTGGAGGACTTTACATGATTTATGTATCAAATGTCTCTAAAAATGTAATCAATGTAACCGAGCAGCCGAACGTTTCCTTGTGGCATAGCCGGTTAGGACATATGTCCAAGAAGGGAATGGAAATCTTGTCTTGTTCTGGTTATTTGCCTGGCTTTTCATTTAATGATTTTGCATTCTGTGAACATTGTCTGTATGGTAAGCAAACATCGCAGCCACATAAGCATAGAAGCAGTAGAAGAGATACACAGTTGGCACTTGTTCATAGTGATTTGTGTGGACCTATGCCTAACCTATCTCTAGGGGGAGCTTCTTACTTTATGACATTTATAGATGATTACGCGAGGAAAGTATGGGTTTACTTTCTCAAGCACAAGGATGAAGCGTTTAGTGTTTTCAAAACGTTTGTGACACTTGTGGAGAATCAGAGTGGCAAGAAGCTTAAATGCTTACGCACTGACAATGGTGGATAGTATGTTTCAAAGGCCTTTCAGGACTTTTGTGAGTCAAAAGGTATAAAACGCGAACTTACTGCTCCTTACAATCCTCCTCAAAATGGTGTTGCTGAGAGGATGAATAGGACCATACAAGAGAAGGTCAGAAGTATGTTGTCTAATGCACAACTGCCAAATGGGTTTTGGGCTGAAGCTGTATCAATAGCTGTTCATCTTGTAAATAGATCTCCTAGCAAGGTTTTGCAGAAGGATTCAGTGCCAGAGATGGTATGGTCAGGCAAAATGCCCTCATACAAGCATCTCAGAGTCTTTGGCTGTGAGGCATATACTCACGTTCCAAAGGAATTTAGGAACAAACTTGAGCCAAAGAGTAGAAAGTGCATCTTTCTAGGCTATGGTAATTCTGGTGAGATGGGGTACAGACTTTGGGATCCCGAATCCAGAAAGGTTGTCCGCAGTAATGATTTTCACTTTAATGAATCCAAATATCATTCTAAACCAGAGAGGGTTGAGGAGATTAGAAGAGTTGTCTTCCAAGAAGATGGACCTGCACGTGCAAGACAAAATGTCAGGGCTCAAGAGGATCAAGGATAGGATAGAGTGGAACCACAGGTTGTGGCTGAGCCTGAGCCACCTATTGTGCGTAGATCTGGACGTGTCACGCGACCTCCTGATAGGTTTGTTCCATCTATGAACTATGTCATGTTGGTTGATTGCAATGAGCCTTCATGTTACAAGGAAGCAGTGCAAATGAAGGACTCCGGGAATTGGCAATTGGCCATGCAGTCAGAGATGACAGCTCTGCATAAAAACAAGACATGGAAGCTAGTTAAATTACCACAAAGCAAAAAGGCTCTACCTTGTAAATGGGTTTACAGGTATAAGATCACCGCTCATGATAGTCAGCCAAAGTACAAAGCAAGGCTTGTTGCCAAGGGCTTTAAGCAAGAACAAGGCATTGACTTTGATGAAGTCTTCTCTCCGGTGGTCAAGATGAATACATTGAGATGCTTTCTTGCATTGGTTGCCATATTAGATTTGGTGATGCACCAAATGGATGTCAAGACAGCGTTCTTGCATGGTGATTTAGATGTGGAAATTTACATACAGCAGCCAGAAGGGTTTGTTGAGAAAGGCAAAGAAGATTGGGTATGCTAGTTGTTAAAGAGTCTTTATGGCTTAAAACAATCACCGAGGGCATGGTACCATAAATTCCACAAGTTTATGCTTTCTCAAGGCTACAAACGTAGTGAGTTCGATCATTGTCTATATACAAAGAAGGCTAAGGATGGCAGTTGGCTGATCCTTATTTTGTATGTGGATGACATGTTGATTGCTGGCAAGCACTTGGAAGAAATTTCAGCTTTGAAGTCAAAGATGGAAAAATCGTTTGACATGAAAGACATGGGTGAGGCAAGTCATATACTTGGTATGCGCATTGAGAGAGACAGATCAAAGAAGTTGATTTGGTTATCTCAAACAGAGTATATTGACAAGTTTTTGCAACGTTTCAATATGGAGAAGGGAAAGGCATTGAGTGTTCCATTGCCACCATATGTGAAACTTAGCAAACAAGATTGTCCTGTGTCTGAGGAAGAACAGGCTGAAATGGATAAGATTCCATATGCGTCTGCAGTGGGTAGTTTGATGTATGCAATGATTGCTACTCGCCCAGACATTGCATTTGCAGTGGGAGTAGTAAATCGATACATGTCAAACCCAGGCAAGAAACATTGGGAGGCAGTGAAAGGAATATTGAGATACCTGAAAGCTACAAAGCGTATGCATATATGCTATGGGAGTCGGGAGCTAAGTGTCAAGGGTTTTACAGACTCAGATTATGCACGTGACTTAGACAACCGAAGGTCTACGTCAGGGTATGTCTTTACATTTGCTGGTGGAGCAGTATCATGGCGTTCTAGATTACAAGATTGTGTTACTCAGTCTACTACAGAGGCTGAATATGTTGCAGCATCAGAGGCATGCAAAGAATCAATTTGGCTTAATCGACTAGTAACAGATTTGGGAATCAAAGAAGAGATTCCTGTGTTATATTGTGATAGTCAAAGTGCTATACAATTGGCTCGCAATCCAGTTTATCACTCAAAGACAAAACATGTGGATGTGAAGTATCATTTCATCAGGGAAATGCTCGAGGATAAGCAACTTCAGCTTGTCAAAGTTCACACCACAGAAAATCCTGCTGATCTACTTACAAAAGGACTTCCCTCAGAGAGCTTTGCGCATTTTCGCAAGCAGCTGGGTGTAGGGTAGTACATCACTTCTCTACATCTCTTGTATATTAGCTTGTATAGTAGCTTCTCTCACACTTAAAGTACCACATTGGACTTTAAGTGGGAGGTTGTCGGGGTATAGAGCCCAATGTGGTCGCCCAGGTAAGTGGGCGGGCCGCCAGGTATGTACACATATTCTTTTGTTAAAACCTAATAAGAACTCACTATGCTCTACACATTACAGTAGAGCGAGTTCACCATATCGTCGTGCTCTTCTTCTCGCACTCTCTCGCGTCGCACTTCCGCTCGTACTCCTTCATATATGAACTTATCTCACTTTCTTGTTTAATATTTTGACCTTGTAGTTCATTTTTTCGGTGAGTATGTGCATATGATGGGACAAGAAAGTGAGCCAAGCTATTTTCAAGCTTGGAGAGTTAGTAAGGTACACCACTGAACTGAAATTTCTATGTACACAATACCCTCAATTAGCGCTAGTGTACTCTTGTCTGTTTCCTTGTAGATTTATAAGCTCCAAGGAAATTGAAATAGATGCCATCCCTAATGCATAGACACTTGCAATGGAAACCGTGTGTGCCATTGTGGATCATGCCTTTCCTCGATTGGTTCTTCTTAGCCAGACCTACCTCTTAGTTCATGTCGTTGATGAGACCTCTATATGTGGAGTAGTGCATGCATGAGGGATGTTATTTTTAGAGAGGTTTTATAGGCTCTCAAGGAT
Source organism: Adiantum capillus-veneris (assembly GCF_014529385.1). Taxonomy (NCBI): domain Eukaryota; kingdom Viridiplantae; phylum Streptophyta; class Polypodiopsida; order Polypodiales; family Pteridaceae; genus Adiantum; species Adiantum capillus-veneris. Next base: position 72,014,335 of record NC_140933.1, read on the forward strand.
TTTGTGCGGCTATGGTCCCAGCCAGAGGCATGTATGGCCGAAGGGTGGATTGTGAAAGAGGCATTTCTTTACATCTCCAAGTATTTGGCACAAGTTGATCCCTCAATGCCTCGCATGTGGTCAGACGAGCAGGATGCAAGGATGCCCTCACACTTTCCAAGGGCGAAGGTAAGATTATTTAAGATGGATATGGATCTATCCCGAGTAGTCAATAACTTTTCTATCCTTAATGCAAGGGTTATGACCAACTAAGTGGACTTGTGGACAATGGCAAATTTTGCTAAAGAGGGAAGCATGGAGGCAGAAGAGCACCCCCAATACCTAGACACCTTGCATGTTTCCCAGATCTCATTAGCGTCGAGTGGATTCATGAGAGAATGATGGAAGCAAAAGCACGCGGAGAAGACATCAGCGACAAAGAGTGGGATGTAGATTACTCATTTACTTAAACCATACTATAAAGTTTTTTCTTAATTTATCTTTAAAATTAATAATGTATATATTTTCTTACTTTGTAGTGCCTTTCGTTTAACTCTATGTGGTGAAAGGGTCGACACTTTTGTACATGTCACATTGATGAGCTTTACAGACCACCATGGAATGTGGCATCATGGGCAACTTTGACAGAAATGGTGATGAAGCAAGATACTATGGACCTATTGAAAGGATACTAAAGGTTAATTTTATAACCTTTCATACCTTCATCTTTGAGTGCAAGTGGTTTGCAAATGTGTATAGACAGCATGAGAACGGCCTCTACATGGTGGACTCTAGTGTGCATCAAATAGAGAGGTATGACAATTTAGTTTTTCCATACAATTGTGAACATGTGAGTGACAACTTTCTTTACCTCTCTTGCTTGTAACATTATTTATACCAATGTTGGTCACTTTGAGCTTCTCTCCTATAGGTCATCTATATTCAAATAATCCACCAACCAAAACTTTGGTTCGTAGTTCCCATAACACCTGAGGGAGAACCATTTTTGTCACTAATGAAGTGGAGAACATCTTCGACCCGTGACCACCTACTACTTTGGATGAGGGGGAGACACAGGAGCAGAGATCGATGATTCAAGTCCAAGGGCAGTAACTCTTAGCAAGGATGATTGTGATGATGATGATGATGACAAGATGGAGGATGAAGAATTCGAATATGATGAAGCCAACACATCCATAAACGACAATTCTATTTCTCTCTTTATTAATCTAGGAGCCATGGGCTTAGAATTGGATGACATTTCTTATAGGAATCTTTTGTGTCACGCGACACGGGAGAGCGAAATACATTGATAATAAACAAAGAATATACAGAGTACGCAAAGTAAACAAATGGAAATAAAGATTCTGTATGGATACAACTTAATCATTACAAGAAGAGCATAGCTCGTTTCATAACCTCCCGATCACCCCCGAGCTATCTCAATCACACTCTCACTCTCACTCTCAATCTCAATCTTGTGCACAATCTCAATCGCAATCTCAATCACACTCACACTCTCAATCTCAATCTTGATCTCTTGATGGCAACAACAATCATAATCGAAATCGCAACACGATCACAATCCCAATATCATGACACCCTGCATCATCTACAAAATAACCAAAATAACATACTCGTGCAACCAAATCAACATGGTAATCAACTTCAAACACATTTTGTACCATCATAAAATATTATAATCACTTCTTGATTGGATCAAACAAAAGAGATATTACTTGTGTATATCTGTTTGTAAGCTAACCAGCTGCGGCTTGTAGGTTACCTTGTTGCTGCTGGCAATTTGTTTCTGTCATAACTTGGTCAAACAAACTCAGAACATAGACTTCCAGGTACTCAAAACGACGGGAATAGATTTGGTCTACAAGGAATCGTGAACAGAATTGCGAAAAACGTATTTCTTTGGCTGAAAACGATACTTTTAGGTCGCGACTCCTAAAAACACTATTTTTTTATCTTCACTATTTTTTAAACTTATTTTAAGCCTACCCATGCATTTTAAGCTAAAACACATTGATACTAATAAAAATCTCACTTTTAATTAAGTTTTTATTATACTGTTCATAGACAGACTATCTGTTGTTCATTAATCTTTATGAAATATGTCTTTGTTGTAGTATTTTAAAAGAAGAGAGTATATTTTCTCCTTAATATCCTAAACTTATTCATATAAGCTCTATCTAATAGACTATTCAACAATCTTTCAAATCGTGCTAAACGAAAGATATGGTTTACTACATTCTTTTCGACTTTAAGAACTTCAAAATTTAGTCCTATTACATTCTCCCCTTATCAAAATTAACTCTGTCCTCAAAGTTGGAAAGAGGGTTTTTCAACATATAAAACATCAAATTCAATGTAAGCAGCATCTTTTACATGATACATTTCACTTAACGAAAATTTCAAGAAGAATCCTACTTCTAAGCTGTCTAACTCTACAATCAAATCGGTTTCTAGTTTTTTTTTAATTCATATCTTTTCTTTAGAACAAGATTATCTAAATAAATATATTTCGTTGGCATTCTCACAAAATTTGATATTTCAAAGAGGAATTTACAAATACACACAAGCAATCATGATAATACAAATAATTCTTATGTAAACAAAATTTCTTCTCAACCATCTCTCTTGATTTCTCAGTTTAATTTTAGGTTTAATTTCTCAACCAGATTAGAGAATAATAATCAATGTGTACTACTCGAATCAATTAAGAAATTCAATTTCAAATCTTAAATTGTATGCATGACTTTGATCATAGAAGCTTTCAAATGATGTATCAAATACATAAAGCATCATAAAGAAGAGTTAGATGACTTACCTTTATCATCCGCATCGTCAATAGTCTCCAATTCAACCATCTTCATACATATTTCCTTATCAATGACTTTCTTCGGGCATTTGAAAGTCTGATGGCCTTACTCTTTTTGAAACTTGATTGATCTCGCAGCTTCTCCCGCATCGTCATCGTCTTTATCATCGTTCCTTTTTCGTTTCTTCTTCTTTGATCCTTCATCTCTTGGAGACGACGATAGACCGTTTCCATGTTTAACTTTCATCTTCTCCTCCACTTTGTCTTCCTGCACCAGCTATTCTCTTTCCTTTATCCGCTTCCTCATATCTGTTAAGATCTTCATTGAGCCATCGAATAATATCCTCTTGTTCCTTCAATCACTGGTGATATGCTTCCATTGCTACCGCAGGATTGAAACCGCTCTGATACCACTTGTCACGCGACTCGGGAGAGCGAAATACATTGATAATAAACAAAGAATATACAGAGTACGCAGAGTAAACAAATGGAAATAAAGAGTCTGTATGGATACAAAGTAATCATTACAAGAAGAGCATAGCTCGTTTCATAACCTCCCGACCACCCCCGAGCTATCTCAATCACACTCTCACTCTCACTCTCAATCTCAATCTTGTGCACAATCTCAATCTCAATCTCAATCACACTCTCACTCTCAATCTCAATCACAATCACACTCTCAATCTCAATCTTGATCTCTTGATGGCAACAACAATCATAATCGAAATCGCAACACGATCACAATCCCAATATCATGACACCCTGCATCGTCTACAAAATAACCAAAATAACATACTCGTGCAACCAAATCAACATGGTAATCAAATTCAAAACATCATTTTATACCATCATAAAATATTATAATCACTTCTTGATTGGATCAAACAAAAGAGATATTACTTGTGTATATCTGTTTGTAAGCTAACCAGCTGCTGCTTGTAGGTTACCCTGTTGCTGCTGGCAATTTGTTTCTGTCATAACTTGGTCAAACGAACTCTGAACATAGACTTCCAGGTACTCAAAACGACGGGAATAAATCCGGTCTACAAGGCATCGTGAGCAGAATTGCGAAAAACGTATTTCTTTGGTTGAAAACGCTACTTTTAGGTCGCGACTCCTAAAAACACTATTTTTGGATCTCCACTACTTTTTTAACTTATTTTAAGTCTACCCAAACATTTTCAGCTAAAACACATTCATACTAATAAAAATCTCAGTTTTAATTACGTTTTTATTATAATGTTCATAGACAGACTATTTGTTGTTCATTAATCTTTATGAAATATGTCTTTGGTGTAGTATTTGAAAAGAAGAGAGTATATTTTCTTTCTTAATATCTTAACCTCATGCATATAAGCTCTATCTAATAGACTATTCAACAATCTTTCAAATCGTGCTAAACGAAAGATATGGTTTACTACATTCTTTTCGACTTTAAGAACTTCAAAATTTAGTCCTATTACATTCTCTCCTTATCAAAATTAACTATGTCCTCAGAGTTGGAAAGAGGGGTTTTCAACATATAAAACATCAAATTCAATGTAAGAAGCATCTTTTACATGATACATTTCACTTAACGAAAATTTCAAGAAGAAACCTACTTCTAAGCTGTGTAACTCTACAATCAAATCGGTTTCTAGTTTTTTTTTTATTCATATCTTTTCTTTACAACAAGATTATCTAAATAAATATATTTCGTTGGCAATCTCACAAATTTTGATATTTCAAAGAGGAATTTACAAGTACACACAAGTAATCATGATAATACAAATAATTCTTATGTAAACAAAATTTCTTCTCAACCATCCCTCTTGATTTCTCAGTTTAATTTTAGGTTTAATTTCTCAGCCAGATTAGAGGACAATAATCAATGTGTACTACTCAAATCAATTAAGAAATTCAATTTCAAATCTTAAATTTTATGCATCACTTTGATCATAGAAGCTTTCAAATGATGAATCAAATACTAATAAAGCATCATAAAGAAGAGTTAGATGACTTACCTTTATCATCCGTATCGTCAATAGTCTCCAATTCAACCATCTTTGTACATATTTCCTTATCAATGGCTTTGTTCGGGCATTTGAAAGTCTGATGGCCTTACTCTTCTTGAAACTTGATTGATCTCGCATCTTCTCCCGCATCGTCATCGTCTTGATCATCGCTCCTCTTTCGTTTCTTCTTCTTTGATCCTTCATCTCTTGGAGACGGCGATGGACCGTTTCCATGTTTAACTTTCATCTTCTCCCCCACTTTGTCTTCCTGCACTAGCTATTCTTATCCTTTATCCGCATCCTCATATCTGGTAAGATCTTCATTGAGCCATTGAATAATCTCCTCTTGTTCCTTCAATCACTGGTGATATGCTTCCATTGCTACCGCAGGATTGAAACCGCTCTGATACCACTTGTCACACGACACGTGAGAGCGAAATACATTGATAATAAACAAAGAATATACAGAGTACGCAGAGTAAACAAATGGAAATAAAGAGTCTGTATGGATACAAAGTAATCATTACAAGAAGAGCATAGCTCATTTCATAACCTCCCGACCACCCATGAGCTATCTCAATGACACTCTCACTCTCACTCTCAATCTCAATCTCAATCACACTCTCACTCTCAATCTCAATCACAATCACACTCTCAATCTCAATCTTGATCTCTTGAGGGCAACAACGATCATAATCGAAATCGCAACACGATCACAATCCCAATATCATGACACCCTGTATCGTTTACAAAATAGCCAAAAGAACATACTCGTGCAACCAAATCAAATTCAAAACATCATTTTGTACCATCATAAAATATTATAATCACTTCTTGATTGGATCAAACAAAAGAGATATTACCTGTGTATATCTGTTTGTAAGCTAACCGGCTGCTGCTTATAGGTTACCGGCTTGTTGCTGCTGGCAATTTGTTTCTGTCATAACTTGGTCAAACGAACTCAGAACATAGACTTCCAGGTACTCAAAACGACGGGAATAAGTGTGGTCTACAAGGCAACATGAACTAAATTGTGAAAAACGTCTTTCTTTGGCTGAAAACGCTACTTTTAGGTCGCGACTCCTAAAAACACTATTTTTGGATCTCCACTACTTTTTAAACTTATTTTAAGCCTACCCATGCATTTTAAGCTAAAACACATAAATATAACACATTCATACTAATAAAAATCTCAGTTTTAATTCGTTTTTATTATATTGTTCATAGACAAACTATCTGTTGTTCATTAGTCTTTATGAAATATGACTTTGGTGTAGTATTTGAAAAGAAGAGAGTATATTTTCTCTCTTAATACCTTAAACTCATTCATATAAGCTCTATCTAATAGACTATTCAACAATCTTTCAAATCGTGCTAAACGAAAGATATGGCTTACTACATTCTTTTCGACTTTAAGAACTTCAAAATTTAGTCCTATTACATTTTGGAAGATGATTCATAAAGATTTAGTATACTTTATGTTGTGGAAATTTATTTTTGTGTCGTCCATTTATCTCTCTCTCTAATTTTGTGAGGAATGCTAATCAAGTGAGAGTGATTAATTTAAATGATAACAAAATATCTATAATTTATTGAAACAATATTTATTAGTAAAAAGTAGAAAATGCTTTGCATTTTTTAAAGAAGCGTTGATATTATAAAGTGTTATGGGTGCAAGAGGAGCTAGCATTTTGTAATGTGCACATTGCTGCAAGATAGCATTTGCAGAAACTAACATAAGTGCTACCATCTCGTAAAATGTGGTCACACTTCACTGTATCATCCCCATGCCTCGACAAAAGATATCGTCCATGTTTGGCTTCTCATCTCTGATAGTGTTTTCTTTACATGGAGGTGTCTACACAAATTTAGCACCTGAAGAAACTAACATAGTTGCTACCATCTGGTAAAATGTGGGCAAGATTAACTCTATCATCCCCATGTTTCAACAAAAGATGTCCTCCCTATTTAACTTTTCATCTGTGACAATGCTTGTTTTACATGGAGGCCATGCATAACTTTAAGATGGAGCAATCTTTTTGTAGTTTCATGTTAGCTATTGTTTTATGCTTAAATATTATTTTTCTCATATTATTGAGTTTTTATATAGTGTTCTTTAAATTTTTTTGACAAGCATTGTAGAGGGTAACATCAAATATTGAATGTTTAAGTGAGTAACCTGGGTTATTGAAATTTTATATTGTGTTCTTTAGTTTTTTTTTCACAAGCAAAGTAGAGGGAAAGACCAAAATTTAAATGTTTAAACGCCTATTTGGGTTAAGTAATAGACACTGTAATATCCAAGGCTATAATAGTGGTAATAGATACGGTAATCAACAAGATAATAAATGTGGTAATATTTGAAATACAACCCCTCCCTCCCTTTCACTTCCTTGTCCAACCCTTTTTGGACTCTCCCTCTAGAAAACACGGTAAAAGGCCGCGGTAAATGTATTGATATTTTCATAGTGGATGTGCATTGTTCTTCTAAATTTTTCTTTAGGGCAAAGCATGCTAGATAATGCATTCATATCTTTATGAGGGATGATGTGATGCACTTAGCTTTGTATCGCTATGAACACAATAACAATTTTAATACTATCTCTATTAATTTATGCCACTTAACTTTTTCTCTAACCAAAACTATACAACATTTCTAAATGTATTACCCTCTCAAGCAGTGCATTGTCGTCGTTGCCGAGCCTCTCAGGCAGTGAGTGCATTGTCGTCGTTTCCTTTAATGCTAGATGGTAAACATATGTCCTTTATATTCTATAGTTGTCATATATCAAGGCCCACCAAGCAAGACTAGTTTGAAAACCTTTTTGTTTATTTTACATTCTTATAACTTCGTGTCATGGACGTGCAGTTTGACGTATTATCTACGAGTACAGCAGGCCACCTTCGACGGCCTCTCTCTCTCTCTCTCTCTCTCTCTCTCTCTCTCTTCCACTCCCCTTCATCTCACTTGGCATTTAGCCTTCATCTCGCAGAGAGAGACACGTTGACAGAAGAAAGCCGGAGTGGGGCACCTCTATAGCAATGCTTCTCTGCTAGTTTGAACTTCCAACAAATACGACCAAAACACTACTTATCTCAACTAGCACACACCGACTGGGATAAAAAAACAATCTCACAGCATGAAACTACAACACTCGCCAACCAGGTTGAGAGGGAAACATACCAAGTGCATACTAAGATGCTTCCTCTTTGATCTTACCGTGTCTTGCAAAATCACATTTGCAGAGCTTCTTCCATGCAACTCAGCTGTCAGGATGCATTGAGATGCTGCTCTTTCAACCGCTTAAGATCAGCATCATCCAAAATTGAGCTTGGGATCTCCTATGTGATCAGAGCCCTTGCACCTAGAGGTCGCCATCATCTCTGATGTTCTCCCTCTTTGTCAAGTCTTACCACAGCCCCTCAGGTCACAAAACTGTCCCCCTTGAGTCTGCTTGCCCACTTGCCCCAAAGTTGGCCGCTTCCTCTCAGCTCACAGCTCTCCTGTGGTTATCAAAAACGTTTTTTATTTATCTGCTCTTGCACACAAAGGGGAGGCTCGCTCCATCCTTCTCACCATCGCACAACACACACTGCTGCCCTGTCGATTTTGCAACCCCTCTACCATCTGGACCCGCCAGCACGGGAAGCACTTAGAGGAGAAAAAAACGCAGGCCAGCTACATCACCACCCTCGGCCACGATCTTCTTCTTTTCCTGGTGCGCCTCCCATTCCCAACACGCTCCCCTGTCTGTGGCTTCTCGATCCTCCACTTGCCTATATCGGCATCCCTCTGTAGTCACCTGTTGGAAATAAGCCGCAAGCCTTTGTCACGTCAGCATGACGTTTGTAATCTTAGTCGTACCTCTATTAATAGAGGTCTCAAACCTGAATAACGTGAGCGGTTGTATCTTTCCACGTGCGTCTCTTGGTAACCGCCTCCTGCACTAGCACATCTCTGTGTGTGTGTATGCACAATGTAGAGCAGCACCTCTAATTTTCTACATGGTATCACGAGGAGGTTCGATCAGGGAGGAGGACCCGTTTGCTGACCCTCTTCTGGCCTCCCAATTCTTTGAAGATGCCACAAATTGGACGCTTCTTCCAACCAATTTCAGCGCTGCAGATAACTTTCAAGCCCTGCAAGCCTCAATGAACCCTGACACCTCTGACCCTGCAAGACTTGAGCAAGCGTGAATCTGCAAGCCAGCCTCTGACTCCCCAAACGACCAAGGTGAGCAAGCTGCTGAATCAAAACAAACTACGGCCTCTGATCCCACACTTGGACAAGCCACGAACGCCTCTGAACCCGTTGAGCCTGGTCAAGCAAATCAATCAATAAGGAATGTTGCCTCTGAACCCGCTGAGCCTGGTCAAGCAAATCAATCAATAAGGAATGTCGCCTCTGACCCGCAAGTTGTTGGGCAAGCTGCCAGTGCTACCAAAATACAGTAAACTTTATTTCTGCTTTACACGCAAGTCAATTATTTCGTAATCACTTTTGCTTCCTTGATTTTCAAGAAGCATACACAATGGTTCCCCTACTGGAAGAAGACGAAGAAAAAGATGAGGCTACGAATGAAGATGATGTACAAGTGTTTGATCCGGGGGTCCTTACAGCAAGGAGTTGCTCCCTCCCCAACTTCATCTTCCTATTTCCTTGAAAACCCTCCACTTCTCTCCATCGACATCCTTCAACTACATGCCTACAAGTGGGAGAGCCTCAATCATAAGCTCTTCACCATCTGACCCTCAACCTTTCCTTTACGGCCATGGAAAAGCAAAAACTCCTTCCAACCATGGGCTCTCACGATCTAAAGCGGAATTCCTTGTACCTCTACAGGTTCCTTCCTCTTCCCTGGATGTCTCTTTCCTTCGACAACCTTCCTCCACACCCATATTGACAAACCACACCAGCACCCGCCTGGGTCAAATGGCTAGAGTGTAAATGGTCCACACATACTCCCAAAAAGTATAGATTGGCCCTTGTTAAACACAAAATTCTTGCAATGTGCCCAAGGATACACTAGCATACTCCAAGCTCCATGAGGAGAAAAGCATGTCATGTCAGCAGCGTAGGGAGACACATTTTCTTCTTGAACATGTGTATAAACCATTACTCTCTTGCCAGACATTATTTCCTTATCGGCCTTCATAGTTTCTCTACTTGCATATATGCCTATCTGTGTCTCCTCAGCAAAAGGATGCACCAAACCCCCTATGTCCATATCAGTGATGGTACTTTCTCTGAGCTTATTCTCTGAACCAAGCAGAAGATCTTCCGTAAGAGCATCAACGCTATGAGCTTCCCTCAACAAATTCTGTATTTTCTTAGCCTCTCTCTGAATTTTTAGATTTCACAACCTCTCTTGTACCTTTTGGACATAATTGCTGATATACAAGTCATCTTCCATCACCGGTTCATCGAAGCCCTAGGCATCCTCATCATCAACAACCGTATCCATACATTGCATCCAAGAAGAGCTGACAACTGCATGAATATCAAAACCTTTACATGCGGGGCTATGGTGCCCACAACCGGGTTCAAGAGCTTCCTTGTCAAATGAAAAAAGTTTCTCATCTATAGACACTACTTCAAAGTGATCATCACATGCATCACCAAGAGCACCATGGATTTGCTTGCAATCATTAGTGTTAGCAAGTGGTAAAGATTTTGCAACATAACTCAAAGAGGCTGATTCGTAAATTTCAAAACTTTTTGTATCTACTTCTAGGCATGTATCTTTATTCTGATCAGAGGATTCCACAACATGCTTCCGTCTATTGCATACATAGATTTCAACAGGCCATTTTTGTTTCAATGATCTGATGTCCCTCATGAATGGAGAAAGGTCAAACACCATAGACTCATCGCATGAGAAATATCCATCAGGAATTGCTTCATCAAGTGAGACACCATCAGATAAAGTATCAGATGTCAAGTCCACACTACCACCTTCAGATTCACATTCACTACTATATCCACTCTCAGAATTTTCATCAACATTCATCCTACATGAAACACTCATGCTGAAAGGATCTCTCATTGCATGATTCATAGGAAAATTGTTCTCCACATACAAGTCATTTACCTCATAAGCAAAAGATTCCAGCCCACTTTGCACCGCTTTTCCAAACTCATTTTGTACTCATTCAAAAGCAACGACAACAGACCTTTCTATTGCATCTTGAGACTTTGGCAACCTCCAGTAACACATCAGTAGTGAAAACTTCAAAGCCAACCAACTCTGGCGCCAATCTTCTACCCGTGCAATCCAAGATTTTATGCATTCCTTATCTGTACCATAAAAGTATCGAGAATGCATGGCTGGCACCTCAAGCTCCACATAATGCTTCAGCAACGCAACCTTCATCAATTGCCAGCTGTACTGCACATGTATGGGAAGACTATTATAAAATTGCATAGCATCTTCACACAAGCTCTCATACATAAAATCATCCCTTTCCTCATCATCATACATGCCAAGCTCCAAAAGTAAATCATCAGCCAAAGGCACCCATGCTTCTACATCTTCGTCTTTCCTTCCACAAAAGCAATATACATGATAGACCTCACTTGTATCCATTTGAAATCTTGATTACCCTTTGCGCTTTTGAATATGTAACCACCTCCCAAATCTCTATCTGAAGGTACTCAAACTAGCTCCACAGTGGCGGCACCAAAAACATGACAGAAGAAAGCCAGAGCGGGGCACCTCTATAGCAATGATGCTTCTCTGCCAGTTTGAACTTCCAACAAATACGACCAAAACACTACTTATCTCAATTTACAAGCACACACCGACTAGGATAAAAAAACAATCTCACAGCATGAAACTACAACACTCGCCAACCAAGTTGAGAGGAAAACAAACCAAGTGCATACTAAGATCCTTCCTCTTTGATCTTACCGTGTCCTGCAAAATCACATTGCGAAGCTTCTTACATGCAACTCAGCTGTCAGCACGCATTGAGATGCTGCTCTTTCAACCGCTTAAGATCAGCATCCTCCAAAATTGAGCTTGGTATCTCCTCTGTGATCAGAGCCCAGAGTAGTCGACAATCCATGTGAAAAGCATGTAAAATTATATTTTAGGGGTAGCGGAGAACAAACGGGGTCAGGCGCTGCTGCAGCTGCAAGACCTCGACAGCGCCATAGCCTGGGGGGCAGGCGGGCGATGGCCATGGCCTTGCGACGTGGATAATGGCTCTCTCTCTCTCTCTCTCTCTCTCTCTCTCTCTCGTGCAGCAAGCTTTGTGCCATGGACGTGCAGCTTGACGTGGTATTGTCTAAATAAATATAGCACGTTCCAGAATGCGGGCCAGGCTGGTCCCAACTGGAACTTGGCCAGGCTGGTCGACCTAACGGTCAGCTCTTATAAATCTCGGGCGCTCCTTCCTAATTAAAGCAGAGTACTACAGTCATCTGACGTTGTATAACTACAACTCCTCTGCCATACTCCTCCTCTGCAGAAACAACCATGGCTGGAGGGTCCATGAGTGGGCTCATTCACGTTGCTGTTCCTGTGCTGCTAGCGCTGCAACTTCTGTTGCTATCTCAGTCCATTAATAGGAGTCCAGTAGCTGCGGCATTGCTAAGTATCACTTGGGTACCTGCTAGTAATAACAAAATACGTGTGTTTACTCATTCTTAAAAAGATACGTATTGCGTGCGTACATTCTTGCTTATAATTTATGCATGTACTTCATGGCGCACAATACATAGATGGTTACATTCTGTATAGTATAACATTGAGAGCGGCCTGATAATTATAAGACGTGCTGTGATTAGTCTTGACTGTGGCCCTGATTAATAGAATATGTTAATGATGATCTGGTTGCAGGGCTGCGAGTATGAGATATGGCCGGTGAAATTAACTGCAGTTGTGCCGTTTTCTAGCAAGATGCAACCGTGGATAGGAACTTGCCACTACCTGGCTTATACCAAGAAAGAAACGTGCCACTACCTGACTTATACCAAGAAAGAAAGTTCACAAATCTGGATGACCCCAACGGCAACGACTTTGAGCAGGGTTTCCTTGACGAATTCGTCAGGACAGAACAAGAGGATTGCCTCACGCAGTTGTGTACGGCGCAGTTGGTGCTCACCCCCGCCGGAGATTCTCCCGACTGGCTGCCCGAATACGTCAACATCAACGCCTTCGACCTGGGGAGCGACTGGAGCCGCGATACACTGGTGGATGACACCTTCTGACCAGTTCGGTCTAGAAACTGCAACCGCAATGGGAATCCCGCTTAGGAGATCCAATCCTGCGCTTTAAGTTTTCAAAATGTATCATTTCTCTTTTCCATAAAACAGCACCCGTTTCTCCATCAGTAGCGCCTTATCAGCATGCGTGCACACTCTTCTCAGCAGGGGCCACAACCTCCTTTGCCTCCATCATAGGTATGGTAAGCCACAAGAGATATGGGCCGCCCTTTGCCCCAGTCACAGCTTTCACCTACTTCATCACCATCATAGTAGGAAGTGAGAAAGAATCCCGTGGTCGCCAAATGTAGAGGGCAAGACCCACCCTCTACGACTCTATGCTCTTACACAGAGAGGAAGAAGTAGAGAGAGATTGAGAGATAGAGAGGTGTGAGCCTTTACAGGAGAAGAAGTAGGAGATAACCATACATCCCAATCCATACTTGCTTTATTTATCCAATGATTGGGGCTGATTATAAGTGATAAGAGTACCCTCTTATATAAGGAACTTCTCATACCCTTTCATATCCCCTTATGACCCTTCGTGCTTGCCCCTTGAGATCCCCTTTACCCTTAGACTAAGGTTCCTATCCCTTGTATTTATGGTGTATGGCCCATACCATAACACTTGGCACGCACGGAGGACCTGAACCCATCAAGTGACCCTTGATTAGAAGTCAAGTGCCTTGGTTATGTGCAAGTGCTCTATTACAATTTGTTTTACAAATCTTTTTAGGCATAGCCGAGGCAGAGGACCTCAAGTGCAAGAAGTATGAAACAATTGATGCATTTCCAGCAACATGAACAGAAAAGGAAATCACGTCTTTCCGCAGCACACTGAAAACTGCAACATAACATGATCCTCTTTGCTGCATAATCGCAAAAACTTTTGGCCGTCCCTTCATGAATTTGATGCAGGGTCATAGACGCTCCATTCGCTCTTCGTCGATATGTCCCTATGCCGCATCAACCTTGATCTCTTGGACATAACCACCCTTGGTTCAATTAAAAGAGGAACATGGAAGTTGAGACTTCTAGCACAATGAAGAGTAAGTGCAAGAATTTCCCTGCCGCTGCATTGTTGCTCGTAGTTGGAGTACTTCCACAATCTCAAAATCGCATCTCCGCAATTTATTTCTTCCACAACACTTTGCTCTCATGTTGTATATCATTCATCCTCGCTCGCATGAGCATCCCATTGCTTTCTTAATTCCACATAGCAATACTTTGCGAGAAATATTTCCTGAATCCATTCAATTTCGCACATTAACTACCGCACCCCTTGACCGCAACAGTGTGCCCGACAATCTAAACACGACAAGGCAGCACTCCACTTCTCTGCTGCTTGGAAAAAAACTATGGATAGCACATTGCCATGCCATAGTCAGCAAACCGAGCACATAGCACCGCCATTCAGCAATAGCACTGCACTACCCCGCACCAGCACTTTGACTACGCCTGCATTCGGGCAGAGAAGAACTAGCACCCTAGCACCATTTCCTCAACTCTAGATCTGTAACCGGCCTGGATTGTTGACGGTGCTGACTTCGCTAGCATGCAACCGCATGGAATCAATCTTTGTTGTTGGGCTACTCCAAACTTCCTTGTGTTCGGAATTCAAGCTTTCTTTGCATGCATTGCCACCAAGTAGATACTCTGATACAACAGCCTTGTCTGGGCTTAACGCGTCTACAAAACACATCCTCCGGAGCCCAAAGACCACACCCAAAATTAGCTGCTACACAGTGTGCATGTATTGCCCCTTTCTTTCCCAATTAACCATCTCCTTTCTGTTCAACAGCCACAGCCGCCTGGAGCTATTCTGATTATTGACCAAAGCTTCCCTCCTGGTAGCACCGCCCAATGGTTCAATTGCACAGCACCGCATCTTGCTGCTCCCTTTATGCACTCCCTTTCTTCCATAAGCAACACCCATTTCTCCATCAGTAGCGCCCTTTTCGACATGCCCTCTTCTAAGCAGGGGCCACAACTGACTTTGCCTCCATGATAGGTATGGTAAGCCACAACAGATCTGGGCCGCCCTTTACCCCAGTCACAGCTTTCACCGACTTCAACACACTCATAGTAGGTAGTGAGAAAGAATCCCGTGGTCGCCAAATGTAGAGGGCAAGACCCAGTGTTGAGCTTGCAGAGGATCACACCCACATTTTTGCTCACACTCATCATTTTGTAACCATTGATTGTAATAAATGTCTTTCCGACATTAATTTTGATTTGAGCCATTCATTAAGTAACGGGACTCAATTGAGTTTCCAGCTTGTAATCCCGAAGTAATTTCACTTGCTGATGTAATTAGTTAGAGATGTTCTCACCTCCAAGGCTGAGGTATATAAGCCAAAGTTTTTGTAACCTAAGGCAGATTATTAATCAAAGTGAGTTTTTGAGCGCCGTGACTGTGTCTGAGAGAGAGAGAGAGAGAGAGAGAGAGAGAGAGAGAGAGAGAGAGAGAGAGTCTTATCTACTTGCTACGCGAGCTACGGAGCCGCCATTGGAGAAGCGACACTGCCATTGTGTTAGCAACGGCGAGAGCTACGCATAGATACCAAGAGTGCGCGCTATCGGCTTCTATGTGTGGTAAGTTCCTACGAGCTTCGGTGTGAGTTTTCTTTCAACTCGTGTGTCGGGACTGAGCGTGCAGCATATCTATAGAACCACAACGAGTAGAGCTACACTTTAGTACCTTCGGTGTCAAGTTTCGATCACCTATATTTTTCGGCCTGTCTTCATACGCGTTTACCGCACGGAGTGGTTATAGGTTGATTTTGCAGTTCAAGTTTTTAGGGTGTTGTTCTTATTTAGTGTATAGACTTCCCCTTGAGTTTGAGATCGATTCAATGATTCTAGATCTTGTTTCGTATAGAATTCGTTCGTAGTACGGATTTCAGTCACTTGCGTATTTTAGAACTTAGATTTGATTTCCTTAGTAGTGATTGTCATTAGAAGGTCGAGTAGGTGATTTGACACCCACCTAGTTGTTTCCATGCGCCTGCGGGTCAAGCTCCGTCCTTGTCTGACAAATTCTGTTGTTGGTTGAGTTCTCGCTATTTAGCTTCCGCTAGCGGTCTAACCGCCTTAACATTTGGCGCCGTTGCCGGGGACGAGAGCCCTAAGTAGGTGACCTTAGACTTATCCTACGAGGTGAGTCATATAAACTACTTTGTATACTTTAGTTAGAAAAAATCTAGGAGTGGTGGACTCCGAAGATCTCGAGAGATACTAGGAAGTGGGGTATTCCTGGGTCTTCCGTGTTGATAGTATTTTTAGTTTAGCTTAGATTTGTTTGTTGTTTTGTTGGTGTTGAGTAGTTGTTGATAGAAGAAGAATTTGCTAGTCCGTGAGTGGCAGTGGATCTCTTTAAAATCACAATTACCAAACCCATTTTATGATTAGGAATAGCTTAGGTAGGACTTCATTTGATCCTGATCTAGAGCTAGTAATCATTGGAGTATTTGCTTGATATGGTTGATTGCATGTTAGATCACTAAACCGTCGAGTTAGTAGTGAAACTTGCAATAAACAAAAGTCAGAGAAATTTTCTGTGTATCTGGGAGTTGCTGAGCACTTGAGAAATCTTTAGGAAGGATTCTGTGCCAAAAAATTGGAAATCTGCAACTTTAGACATCATACACGTATGATGTCTAAATGACCAAACAGAGACCAAAACAGAAATTTTGACTTTACCAGAGTGGTCAAAAGGGGGGTTATACCCTAATTTCAACTTAAAACAAGAGCATTAACACTCAAAGAAACCCAAAAAGACAAGTCGGAGTCCAAGAAACGCAAAGAATAGGAAATTTTGGATTCACATCTTGTTTTTACATTCAAACCTGACAAAAACACTTGAAACTCAATTATAAACATTGGAGAAGGCTTAAAACGAAGAATAGTCAAAATCTGGGATAAAAGACATCATACGCGTATAAGGTCTTTTAGCACATCCACTGCTTATTTTTGATATCTGACCTGACAAGATTATTACAAACACTGTAGAAAGCATAAATATCAAGTCTTGACCCAAATTGATGAAAAAGACATCATACGCGTATGATGTCTTTGACCTAATTTTGGACATATTTTGATACTTTGCCAACACAGATCCATTGTAATAGCTGTCTAGAGGTTATATTTCAAGTTTCATCCCATTTGGATCACAATTGACCCAAAACAAGTCAAAAGCAGAAAATTGCCAAGAAAAGCCTAAATTAGCCATAACTTGCTTAAACAGAGTTCAAACTGAATTTTGTGAGTGGACAGAGCGTAAGGGGGCTACTGAGAGTGAGCATAACCAAAATAGTCCAAATCTGTGAAAAAAGACATCATACGCGTATAATGTCTTTTTCAGCATAACTGCAACAAAATTCTCACTTGATGAAACAGAAGTTGTCCAACTGACAAGATTAAACAATTGATCAAGTATCAATCAGTTTGGATCAATTCTGACCACAAAAACTTGGGAAAACAAATTGCCGAGACGGAAAAGTTAAAGTCCTTTAGGGGAATTGATGAATTTGAGATCGGGCAGAAATCTCCAGAATAACCAACCAAAACAAGGGGAACAAGCAAGCGTCATATCAACCGAGGTAAGTGTAAACCAAAGTTGGGTGCAACCATTAGAGCCGATCTTTGAAGGAAGTGTTTCAGATACTTCTTCGGAGAGATCTTACGAGATTTTCACCGAACACTTGGAACACTTGAACCTGAACAACAGAGAAAATATGGCAGCAGGACCATCAAACCCTTCCGCCACAATGAAGCTATTGTTCATAAAATACCAGTACGACAATGAGCAAGGTGCCAAGATCTACAAAGATGGAATGGACCGCTATTGTGTAAAGATAGAAGATAGACCTAGTGAGTTCAAGGACTTAGTGCCTGTGAGCTATAGCGGAGATAGATATCTAGATGACGAGGGTACCATGTATTTGGTAGTCCTAAACCCTAACATTGTGGACAAGTGGGGATTGATGGGCACCAAAGCCAAAGTAGATGAAGAACTTGAGGAGAAAGCATCAATAATGAACTTCCCTGATGCGAGGTTAAGAAGAGAGAATGAAACTACAAGGATCCACACTGATAACATCTATGTGGGGCTATACAAATATAATAATGGGGAGCAAGATCTCTATTATAGATGTGAAGAACCCTACACTGGAGAGTTGACAGACCAAAAAAGACTTTATGTCTTTACCTACACAGAGGGATCGGAAGTGAAAATTGCCGCTTACGACAAGTATGGGAGGTAATACTCGACAATGGGCAAGAAAGAATTAGAAGGATATACATACTTTGGGGGACCACTACATCAGTATTATGTTACTTCTAGCTCACAAAGACCAGCACCAACAAATGGAGTGCAAAACCCAACGACAACAAGAGGACAAAGAATTCAGGCTGCTGACTCTTTCAGTCAACCTCAGTACTTGAAGCCCGGACCAATGGGATCATTACATTCCAGAGAGTCAATGGATACGAATCGAGGTAGTGCAGTTCCAATCCCCACATATACCACTCCAGGTCCAAGGTTTGAAGCGGAACCATCACATTTACCTCCTATTATTAGACTCAGGGCAGGGGAACCGACAAGGGTAACCCATGAAGTCCATGATGCTAGAGAAAGCTTTAGCTGAGACACAGGAGCAATGAGATTGGTAGCAGACCATAGACGTATGAGACCATTTCAAGTAGCCAAGTGTATGCCAAAGAAGTATGGTGGTTCAGGAGATCCGTATGCACACGTGTCACTCTTTAAGCAAGTCTTAAGAGCTGAGCAGATAACAGATTTCCATACACAATACGAGGGATTTGGTCTTACTCTAGAAGGTACGGAATTGACATGGTTTCAACCACTGAACAGAGGGGGATTCCATGACATTGACCATTTGCTAAGAGAGTTTGCTGAGGAATTCTCAAAACGAGGGATTAAGCACAATACGGTCTCACAAATATATTCTTTTAAACAGAGAGAACACGAAAAAGTGAAGGAAGCTTCACTTCGCTTCAAACAATACATCGAGAGATGCCCAGTACGTGAACGACCACAAGATGACAGACTATCTGTTCTCTTTATTGAAGGATTGAGAAATGACACTCTCAAGAAGGACTTGCACTTGAAATCTTGTACAAGTTTCGAGCAAGTAACGAGAGAAGCATTGTACTTAGTGGATAACTGTACGGTTTATGGAGAGGCGGATACAGATTTTGCATCCAGTAGCTCTTCCTCCATAGCGAGCGAGACTACCACTAAAAAGAATGCTCAAACAACAACCATGCCAAATGTAGAGCAAGTGATAGAAGATGCTCTAAAAAGGATGGCACCATACCAAAAACCATTGCCAAAACCACTGAAATGGTGTGCTATTGAACAAAAATGGACAAACCATCCAACAGACGAGTGCTATTACAACAAAGGGTATGTAAGGGAGCGTCAGTATGCACCTCCTGCACAATTAGCATCACCTTAGGTACGTCCAGTACCTCGATACCCAACGGGAAATGTACCAGAACCTATGGGGATAGAAAGACCGCAACCGGTATTGGGACAACAACCACCTTTACCAGGAGCAAGACCAGTGGGCATTAGATATGCACCAACCTTAGAGAATCAGGAAGAAAAAGCCTTAGTGCCTGTTCAAGCCTATTATGAAGAATCTGGTGCACACATATCTCCAACTGTGTATTACCCACCAGAAGAACCCAAACAACCAGAACCATGGGGCATGATTGGGAATGTTGGAACACCAACAGTTACAAGTGCTTCTGATGAAGAGAGATACAATTTGGACGCAAGAACATTGATGTTCATAGCTCATGGAGGGTTAACAGGACAAAGACCATCCTATCCACAAAGGACGAATCAAGTGGGACCAAGACCAACACTAGGACCCTGTTACAAGTGTGGAGGTGACCATTTGATGAATGTTTGTCCACATACGGAAATCATTAGAATTAATGCTTATTGCACTGAGTGTGGGGTTACTCACTTCATTGAGGATTGTTCAAAGAATCCAAACAAAGTGCAAAAGACGACATTGAATATGCTAGAAACTATTCCTACCAGCAGTGGGTCTGAAAATGAAACTCTGATACCAACACAAGTTGTTACTAGAGCTCAAGCTAAGAAAACCACTAGAGAACCTGAGAATGGAAAGTTAGCGACTGAAGTGGTTAGTCAAAAACTGCGGAGTCAGAGAAACACATGGAAAGCTAGAAAAGCACGCATGAAGTTGAGAAAAGAACGTGAAGATGCTATTCTACCTGAGGAACTAAAGCAAACTAAAGATAGATTAGAAAAACTTGAGAGTCAAAACGGGAAACGAGAGATGAGCCCGGAAAGAACGAAACAAAAGAGTATCAAAGAGACAACGAGCTTAAGCTCAGGGGGATCAGTGCTAGTCGACAAAGTACACGAACCATTGGACGCACTGATGAGAGCTTACGAAGCTAGGTTAAAGAACAACCAAACAAAAGAACAGAGGTGGATGACATACCCAAACGCGGAATTGGAAAATCAGAGACTTTAAATGTGCCAGAGAATGATCGACACTGCACAAGCCTTATTAGAACCACCAAGATAAACAATGAATTGTGGAACAGAAAACCCAATTCAACAAGAGACTATCATTTCACGGGTAGCTGAAAAGACTCCCAGTGCACAAAAGCCTGAAAATACACACAAGGATGACCGCATAGTATTGAACACAGTCGATCAGGAGATAGAGAGTTTTCATCCAGTCATACAGAAGTCTTACGGAAGAGATTAGGATTACAATGAATTTTGGAAACAAGTGAGCGAGGCAAACTTTGCAAACGAGCTAAGTTGACAAGCTAATCAGAAAAATTGGGAAAAAGACATCAGGAATCCTCCCATAGTGGAATTTGAGGCAGGATCTCAAGTGGACTTGGATCTGCAATCTTACTGGGGAGATGGGGGCTCTGTTAGAACAATGGAGAGCAAACCTCATTCACTGAATACCTTACCTTCATACTTAGGAGAGTATGAAGCAAAATCCGAGATTAGAGCACTTCCCTCACGAAGAATCTCATAAAAAAAAGTCATGGACTCGCAAGGATTGATAGAGATCTTGTCAACACCAGTGACATGCACTATCACTCTAGCTGAGCTTTTGAGGCTAAGACCACATATGTGGACCACTGTAGGAAAATGCTTGGAGAAATTTGGGATAAAAGACCCAACATCGAGACTGCAAGAGGGTATACAAGAGCTGAGCAAACCACAAAAGAATGCTAAGCCTGTACCCTTAAACAAGGTCGAAGAGTATTGCGAAGGTGAAGAGGTGAATACAACCATACCAGTTGAATTCCAAGGCGTGAACACGATGGCAATACTAGACAACGGAGCTGGGGTAGCCATTGCTACAAAAGAAATCTGGAAAAAATGGGGGAAACCAGCAATAAGGAAGACTAGGTTGAAACTCCAATTAGCAGATGAACACATGGAGAAACCTATGGGGTTATTAGAGAAAGTCGTAGTGACTTCTTGCGGCATTGAATACGAACATACTTTTGCTATTGTCGATTTTGGCAAGGAGAATAACTATGATATCATATTGGGAAGACCATTCATGAGACATTTGAAAATGGTCCAGGATTGGGGCTACGATCACATATACCTGAGAAATATGGAAACCACTACACGTGTGAACCTGAAAGACCATAGCTACAAAGATGTGAACCGAACACCGGTAGAGGATTTTGATTCAGCTACTTTGGAGGGATCCGAATTTCCAGCTTGGTTAGGTAAGCCCAAGGAGTTATGGATGTGTGGAGCCTCGAAATGTGGAAGTCTGAGGCGAGAAGAATATGTTTTAGAAAGGGCTATCGAAGACGAAACTTATATAGGAGAACCCTTTCCAGAGGACACGCTTGAACCATTAGAATGGACACACATTCTATCAACCCTAGATGTTTGTGCAATTCCGGATGGTCCCACAACAAAATTTTGCGACAAGGACGGGTACGACGTGGTTCCGTACTTCATGCTGAGAACTACACTCGAAAAAGAAACTGAAAAGAGCGATACACTGGAAAAGGAAGATGAAGAAGAGGTGTTTCACGACATTCCCGATCATCCAGAGTGGGGAAATGAAGCAGACAACGAGTCAACGGACAATTCAAGCGGAAACGAAGAAACTATAACGGATGTCCGATTTTATGATTTTCCGAACCAAACTAAACAACGCCAGAAACGCTATAGAGAAAAGAGAAAAACAAAGGGGGTTAGAACCAATCCGATGCCTAGAATAAGAGGAAAAAATCAATTCCTAATGCTAGTAAAGGCGGAAGATTGTGTTAAGGACAAGATTTCTGGAAGAATGAGAGGCAATGATCAAAAGAGCTTACGAAAAGACAAAAGAAGCTCAAGAAATCAAGTTCAAAGGAATGAAAGGAAAACTAAAACAGAAGAATCAGAAAAGAACAAGCGCAACAGAGAACACACGGAGTCCAAGTTAGAACGTAGAAACAAGTACAGAGAGCTCAAGAAAACTCTGAAAGAAGTTTGGACGACAGAAATTGAGAGTGGAGAGGACGAAAACGCCAAAATCAAGGAAAACATGGATGTTCACTCTCACTACAGGAAATTCACAATTGAGGATAGGAAGGTGGTATTAACCCAACCTATTCGAGAGAGAAAGGCGAACGAATCTTATGACGGACCGGAGGATGCAAAAAAAGTTGATTTAGCAGCTCCAGGTGAGACACCTAGACCGGTGTACATAGCCACAAATTTGTCTCCAGGCGAGGAAGAGAGACCAAAGGAAGTTTTTGATAAGCATGTGCGGACTAAAGAGTTTAAGGTTGGGGACTATGTCCTAGTTTACACTCTGAAACAACATGCTAAGAAGCTTAAAAAGCGAGGGATGGGACCTCTGGTGATTAAAGATCTATCACCAAGTGGAGCCGTCAAGCTTGCTACATTAGACAGAGAAGAAATGCCCAATTGGATTAGTGGATGCAGAGTGAAAAAGTATCTTTTGCCGCTAACCCAAGACACGCTTCTCAAAATACATCAAGAAAAGCTGTGTGTCCAGAAAAAGAAAAAGATTGTGGAGGAAGCGCAAGCCGAGGCGAAGGAAATAATGGAGAAAAGAAGACTACTGCGTCAGAAACAGCGCAATGAAGGAGCAATACGAATACACGTAGTCAGTATAACAGAAATGGATAATGACAAAGAAGAACCCATCATTGAATGCAAAGTAGGAACCAACCAAATCAAAGCCAAAGCACTATTGGATTCAGGAGCTCAAACTAACTTACTTTCACTCAGTTTGTATAGACAATTGACAAATGACACTAAATTACAAACTGCCAAGCAAGAGTTAAAGAGTTACTCTGAGAATTCAATCAAAACTGTTGGATGCAGAGTTTTACATATACAGATTAACCAGTATGTGTATCCTCATATGTTTTACGTGGTTGAAGACCAAGCTACACAACATCCATTATTGCTAGGACAACCATGGCAGAAGCAATACAATGCAATGATTGACTGGAGTTCTAAATCAGTGCTTATCAAATACGAAGGTGAAAGTCAATCAGTTAAGTTCACCAAAGGAGCAGTGCCTACTCCAAAGGAAGAATCCAAGAACAAAGGTAAACAACAACCAGGGAAAAAGAAGAAGCAATGGCAACCAAAAGTTTCTATACAACTGGATTGCTCTTCGACGAGGAACTCTCAACATTGGATAAGGAAGACAAGCAATAATATAACAGCTCAACCTTCGGAAAAAACGGAGTCAAAGTTGGTATGGAGACCAAAAAAGGTTGTGCCAGAGAACACAAAGGTGGAAAACAGAGTCTTCAATACCAGACAACAGAGTGATTCCAGACAATCAAGGACAGTGAAACAGATCTGGATTCCAAAGAAGTTCATGACGGCACAAAGCTATAGCAAGCAAATTTGGATCCCAAGGATTTGTAAACAGGAACTCCCTTCAGTACAATCCACGGAAACTCCTAGCTAAGGTATTTCAAGGCGAGGAAATCAACACAAAGAACAAAGCAGGTTTGGGTCGCAAAGAGTTTGTGGCAAGCACAAGCGAAGCAGAAGCAGATTTGGATTGTGAAAAAGAACAACCAGGTAAAGAAGAATCCATCTACTGATTCTACTACCGAAGTGCTAAAACCAAACCAAAACCCGACCACCAATCCTTCAATCAAACAAAGAGCAGCTTTATTGGAAAGACTGTTGTATCATCGCTCTACAATTGCATTGGGAACTTATGACCAAAACAACTACAATGCTTCGCCCACAGACACTTCATAGTCGTCCAGGAGGACTCAGACTAGGAGGGGGGGAGGTATACAGGAGCTACAAAGCAGCTACAAGCGACAAAAAAAAAACAAAAAAAAAATTATATTACAAGGGCAGTGTCTTACATGATTTCACAATTTTTATGTTTGATTGCGGATATTGATAATATTTATGCCCTTATATACCTTGTTTTGCAACAAGAAGAGATCAAATGATGAATTTGGGTCTCTAGACGTGTAAATATCACTAAATAAGAGTGTTTTTGGAGCTAAAAAGTGGAAAAAAGTGGTAATCGAAGTCCAAAAATCACAAATAAGTGTATATTCATATACAAAGGGTTACCAGCTATTTATTGTGTATGTTTGGAATTTTTTGGCTTCAATTTTCTATTTTTCTTTATTTTTTATGATTTTCTTGATAAAAGTAAAAGAAAAATAAAAAAGCAGGTGAAACAAGATCAGAAAAAAGAAAAGAATAGACGGTGATGGTCCTAATGACAAGGGCAACCCATGGTAAAAATTGGGTACAATTCTGAAAAAGTTGCTAAAAGTCCAAAACGGCAGAATTTTGGCAAGTGGACGGAATTCTAAGAAAAAGGTCAAACGGAGTCCAAATTGAGAAATTTCAAATCCTAAAGCGCATCTCACAACGAGATAGGAGCACATGACAAATTTGGTGGCAAGTGAACCGGGAAGTCCGATGTTAAGTATTTTTCACATCACTTTCAAGCTCATTCACACTATTACTTTCTTGGAGAAGAGCAGAGAGCCACAGGAGCACAAATCTTCTACGACCTTCTACGACTTCCACGAGAGCTCAGAGGACACCAGACATGAGAGGTAGACTCGTTGCCATAAGCTTTTGATGCTTATCATTAACTTTTGTCGCGAAAACTGACCAAAACCAAGAAACAAGAGCAGACGGGGAATGAGGTAGAATGCTAGGTAGTGGCACAACCACCTAACCAAACCTTGCAAGAACTTATAGGTGGGTTACCCTAGTATAGAAGATGGGTTTCTAACACTCAAAGCTCGAGAAAGAACGACTGGAAAAACCCTAGGTCAACAGAGCCTGCAAGAGGCAAACAGGAAAAAGTTGTCGAAACAACACGAAACTTCACAGGAAGTTCAACCACATCAAGGACAATGCAACCATAGAATATCTCCAAGTTTGAATCACAAAAAGTAGGTCGAAACAACCGATTTGGCTGCGGACACACAAAGCGTCATTTTGGCTTAACGGCTGAAATTGACGACCGAATGAAATGAAACTTCACAAGCAGCTTCAAGTAACTATCGATGACTTATGTTTGCAAGCAAAATCCAAAAGAAAGCTGATTCACTTACCGATGGTGAAAAAGACGCTTTCGGGCAACCAAAGGGAGAAAGATGGAGAACGGGGAGCCAAAGTCAAGCTCAACCAAATAGATGGCTTCACAACATATCCAATGAGCTGGAAATGCAACTCTCGAGAAGAAAAGTTGAAGAAATTCAACTCCAAAGCAAAAAGACGACTTCGAAGACTGAAATGCCTATAAGGGGGCTTTTTAGCTAAACTGATGACTTTTTAAGTTGAAAACTAGTTAGCAGGGCTTAGGGCACTAGCACAAAGCATTCTTTGCACAAAAAGACCAACATTTCAAGAAAAGACATCATACGCGTATGATGTCTCACAGCATGAATTTCACATCCATTTCAACATTTGAGTGCATAGCCTCATTCCACATGTTAATCACATCCTATGAACCAAGTATCATGAGAATTGGAGTTAGAAAACCCAAGGAAAACCAAAAAGACGCAAAGTAGGCCATAAAATTGATTTTTGGTCCTAATTTTGTCCAAATAACTCCAAACTCATTGAAACTTTGTAGGATTGTTGTTAGACACATCTACAAGCTATCTGGAACCAAAAAGCACCATTTTGACACAAAAGACATCATACGCGTATGATGTCTATTTGCACTTACAGAGCCAAAACAGCTCATTTGTCATCATACATCCATTATATATATCTAATACATGCTACATATGAAATTTGGAACCATTTGGTCAAGAGGATCACCCCATTAGCCCAATTGAGGAAAATCCTTCACCTGAAGCCTATTTTTGGCCCAAATCCAACATACTCAAGTCCAAACCAAGATTTGAGTAGGAACAGTCCTTCACTAGTACATGGGGAATCCACAGAACCAATCCCATGCAAAATTGATGAAAAAGACATCATACGCGTATGATGTCTCCAGAGCCATTTTTAGCCCAAAATCTATCCAAACTTCATAAATCCACTGAATAAGCCTATCTAAAGCCAAATCCAAGCTTATAGAGAAAGTTGGTCCAAAAATACACTAAAAGACATCATACGCGTATGATGTCTCACTATGTGATTTTGGCACCTCAGGGCTTCAACCACCAAATAGAAGTGATCTACATGCCATTTGAAAGTGAACCACCAAGTTTTATCCAATTTGGATCATAAAATCCAATTCCCTTTCAAAATTTTACCAAGAGCCGGAACTGGACTAAATTGGCCAAAACTTGACCAAATGGTATCCAAACTCAAATCCAAGCATATGATAATCATGTATACACTATCAGTTACAAGCACAACCAATATGAAGTCATTTTGACACAAAAGACATCATACGCGTATGATGTCTCCGGCATGATTTTGAGCCCATTTTGCATATTTTTTCACCTACCTTGCATCCTTAGGCCCTGAATAGCTTATGTTTCAATTTTCAAGTCATTTGGATAGTTAAAAGCTTCATTCCGGCTTTTAGTACTAAAAAGACGCTAACTTCTGAAATTGGAGTTACAGGATCCATGGATTCCACCAAGTCATCGGCAACGAAGAGAAAAAGACCGACAATCAAAGATGCTATTGCAGAAGCGGAACCCTTTGACATTCCAGCAGAAACCCTCAAGCCAACCAAAACTTGGGTGGAGGAAGCAGTATTGGAGAAAGAGGGAATAAAGATCTACCAGGGGACTTTCAGAGATCCTCAAGGGCAAGCGGTGGATGTACCGATGATCCCACAGGAATTGGTAGATTATAGCAGGTCAGGAGACATCAACAGGTACCTGGAAAGGGCAGACTTGCACAGTTTCTTCACCTTGAGACCATCAGGTGTGGACACAAGAAGAGTGTACGAGTTGGCAACATCCATTCAGAAGGATGGAAAAGCCACATTGACAGCCATGGATGGAGAGAAGGTAGAAGTACAGATCACTCCACAGCTAATTGCAGACGCATTGAAGCTGCACAACAAAGGGAGCTCGATCAGGGAAAGAAGAGAGGTCATAGAGGTCTATGGGCCCAAGAAACAGAATGCGACCTATGGAGATATGGCGGACCTAAGAGCGGCAACCCTTTGCCGACTGTACAACCAATTTATTCATGTTTGCAGTAAAAGACCGCAAAATTATACGACACCACCCCATGCCATTGCGACCACCATCACATGGGCATTAAAGAGCAATATGCCAAAAGAGGTGAATTACGCTCAACACATCCACGAGCAAGTAATTGCCATGCACAACGAGAAGCCAAAATACATAGGAGGAGCGGAAATTCTGACAAGAATAGCTTATGAAGCTATTGGAGCTAGAGATCAGTGGCCAAAGGCTCCCTCCCAGAATGAGTGGCTTAGAGAAGCCGACGAGGAGGAAGAACAGCCCGAAGTACCCAAGAGGGCATCCAAAAGAGCACGCCGGAAACTAAAAGTAGTTTCAGAACCTGAAGAGGATGTGCATGAGCCACTTAAGAAGAAAGTAAAGAAGAAGGTTGCTCCCAAGCAAACCAAAAGTCAGAAAGCGGCAAGGATGGAAAGATTAGTGGAGCAGTTTAGAGTGGAAAGAGCTCTAAAGGGTGACTTTGAAGAAAAGTGGGTGCCAGACCCCACTAAAGTCGGAACTAGCTCGGCCATGCCACATATTGATCAATACGATCAATATATTAAAGCTTATGAGGAGTCAGAGTCTATTTTGGAGCAGCAACCTGTCGAGCCATACACTGAAGAGGAGGTACAACAATTAAAAGCTGAGCTAAAAAAAGACGACAAGGGGAAAAGGAAAGTAGACGAGTCTACTAAGCCTCAAGAGAAAGATGGGCAAGCCGACAAGGGGAAAGCCAAGGAAGCTGAGGACAAACATCCCTCTATGACTGATGTACCAAGCCCGAAGAAGACGGAAAAAGTTGTGGAAGAGACCACAGTAGAGGTGGACACAGATGTTTTGGAAAAGCTAGAAGCCGAGACCAAAGAAAAGAAGATAGATCCAGTTCAGCAAAAGAGAAATGATTATGAGGATCTGGTAGAGATAGGATACACCGAAGAAGAGGCCCTTAAGGCAGTTTATGGGATCACCCTACAAAAACAAGATGAACGGAGAGGGACGGAGAAAAAGACAAAGCGTAAAAAAGAAAGTGAAGAGAAACTGGACGAACCGAAAGTACTAGAAGAGCCAAAGCCAGTGGAGGTGGTGGCGGAAAGAGCTTTAGAGTTGACAAATGATGATGAAAAAGACATGCACATGGTGCATGAACTGCTCAGCAAGATAAAAGAAAGGTCCAAGGCAAAGGAAGTAGAGATTGAGACAGCCAAACAAAGGGAAGCGGAGTTGTAGAGAAATTTAGAGAATGCTATGACTGAATCTGAAAGTCATAAAGCATCACTCTATGATGCGGAAAACGAGAGAGACGGCTTGATACTCCAACTAGCCGAGGCTTCAAGAGAAGTAACAAGTGCACAGGAAGCAAGAGAGCGGATAGAGGATGAGTTGGAGGTGGCTAAGGATGAGCTCATTGAGCTAAGGGAAAGAGTCGAGCTTCAAGAAAGAACAATCACTAGACTCAGGTCTACCCCTAGAGCTAGCAGAGCAGGAACCGAACAAGAGGGAGCTATCGTACCAGTGTTGGAAGACCAGGTCCGAAGCTTACAAAGAGAGCTAAGATTAGAGCAAGTGCAAAGGTTGCACATTGCGGAGGGATCATTGGCCGCAGAGGAGAGGCTCACATTAGAAAATCAAACACTATGGACAAAGAATGAGGCCCTCCGCAAACAGCTCCAAGATCTACAAGAGAAACAAAGAAGAGAGGCAGAGACACCATTAGAAGAATCAGGTGGAGCAGCCATAGAGCTACCAGAAACTGGAGAGGCAACCACAATTGAAGATCCAGCCCCAGCTCAAGAGGTGGCCTCGACTTCAAGAATCTCTGAAGAAGAAGAACAAAGGCTCCATGACCAAATAGAAAAGTCAGTAGAGGAGAGTGCCAAGGCGGAAATGGAATGGGAGAGGAGACTCCTAATCTCCATTAGACTTCAGGGACTAGACACAAAAGTGCTTCATGAACAGTGGATGCAACCCAGCCTGCCTTTCCCTTTGATGAAATTTGAAGTGCTAAAGACGAAAAAGAGAATAGAGGAGGAGCAGTATGTCGCTCTTTACGAAGGCGACATCACAAAGGAGGAACAATCAAAGAAGATAGTAGATTCACAACCTAGATGGAGGAAAGGTTGGCTGAACAAATACCCAGCCTACCTCATCTACTTGGTGGAGGCACCAAAGGAGATTTGGGAAGATGCAACCTTCTGCCCGGTGCCAAGAGTCAAAAACTGGAAAGAGCATGGCAGGATTGCAGAAAGAAGCCAAATTGGCTTAATTATCCCAGGATGCCAGGACCAAAGGCAGGAGAGAGAATAGGTAAAGCCTACATGGTGAAAACCCTAACGGGCACCATCAAGCTCTTTACTGGCTCTCCTGACCTTTCATGTCAGATGCTCAAGAAAATTTGCAGGACTCTCTTAGCTTGCATTGAAGTGTTCGTGCCAGATAAAGCCACGACCTCGAGTCTACTATCGACGGCCAACACGGTGACTGATATGATGTACGATCTTTCATTGCAGCCTTCTCCAAAAGTGTTACACCTCCTATACCAAAGGATTATGTTTTTGCCTAGCTTCCACATGCAAACATTCGAAGAAGCTTTCCACACCAGCTTTTTCACCCACGAAAGCAAAATATTCGGCCCAACCTTGACCATCGGCAACCTACGATATGAATCACATTTGCTGATGCTCAAGACGACAGGACTTTATTGACCAAGCATAAAAGTCATGTCAGGGACAACATGAACGCGGAGGGGGGGAGTGTTGAGCCAGCAGAGGATCACACCCACATTTTTGCTCACACTCATCATTTTGTAACCATTGATTGTAATAAATGTCTTTCCGACATTAATTTTGATTTGAGCCATTCATTAAGTAACGGGACTCAATTGAGTTTCCAGCTTGTAATCCCGAAGTAATTTCACTTGCTGATGTAATTAGTTAGAGATGTTCTCACCTCCAAGGCTGAGGTATATAAGACAAAGTTTTTGTAACCTAAGGCAGATTATTAATCAAAGTGAGTTTTTGAGCGCCGTGACTGTGTCTGAGAGAGAGAGAGAGAGAGAGAGAGAGAGAGAGAGAGAGAGAGAGAGAGAGAGAGAGAGAGAGAGAGAGAGAGAGAGAGAGAGAGAGAGAGAGAGAGAGAGAGAGTCTTATCTACTTGCTACGCGAGCTACGGAGCTGCCATTGGAGAAGCGACACCGCCATTGTGTTAGCAACGGCGAGAGCTACGCACAGATACCAAGAGTGCGCGCTATTGGCTTCTATGTGTGGTAAGTTCCTACGAGCTTCTGTGTGAGTTTTCTTCCAACTCGTGTGTCGAAATTGAGCGTGCAGCATATCTATAGAACCACAACGAGTAGAGCTACACATTAGTACCTTCACGGTCAAGTTTCGATCACCTGTATTTTTCGGCCTGTCTTCATACGCGTTTATCGCACGGAGTGGTTATAGGTTGATTTTGTAGTTCAAGTTTTTAGGGTGTTGTTCTTATTTAGTGTATAGACTTCCCCTTGAGTTTGAGATCGATTCAATGATTCTAGATCTTGTTTCGTATAGAATTCGTTCGTAGTACGGATTTCAGTCACTTGCGTATTTTAGAACTTAGATTTGATTTCCTTAGTAGTGATTGTCATTAGAAGGTCGAGTAGGTGATTTGACACCCACCTAGTTGTTTCCATGTGCCTGCGGGTCAAGCTCCGTCCTCGTATGACAAATTCTGTTGTTGGTTGAGTTCTCGCTATTTATCTTCCGCTAGCGGCGTAACTGCCTTAACACCCACCCTCTACAGATCTATGTTCTTACACAGAGAGGAAGAAGAAGTGGACGGAGATGGAGAGAGAGAGATAGCGAGGTGTGAGCCGCTATAGGAGAAGAAGTAGGAGATAACCATACATCCCAATCCATACTCGCTTTAGCCAATGATTGCGGTCTGATTACAAGTGATAAGAATACCCTCTTATATAGGAAACTTCCCATACCCTTTCATATCCCCTTATGACCCTTCGTGCTTGCCCCTTGAGATCCCCTTTACGCTTAGACTAAGGTTCCTATCTCTTGTATTTATTGTGTATGGCCCACTCCATAACAAGGCCTCAAGTTTGTGTGACCACATAGTCATGTGTCGAAAGATAGAGTCTCATTACATGCAGAAGCTCTGGGTTTAGAATTTGAGTAGCAAACCATGCCAAAGTGAAGTGTTTGGGGCTGATTAAGAATTTGGAAGTTGAAGTCGTTAATGTGAAGGTTATAGTGAACTATCATCTTATGCCAGCTGACCTGTGAGATTTTCCTCTCATTTTGGGACGACCTTGGTTGAGAGCTATTGGTGCTGTGTATGTTTGGCGCAAGGGCACAATCTGTGTGTATGTTAGAAAGTGTGAAAAGAGGGTTTTTGATATAAATATCAAGCAACCTTTGGCACTAGAAGATGTGAGTAAGAATGATGAATCCAAAGTTACTAGTGAAGACAGTTTTGAAGATTCAGAAAGTAGCTCTGCTTCCAGTTCCAATGATGAGGGTGAAGTATAATTCTTGTTGTTGGATGAGGGAAAGAGGGGAGTGGGTGAAATGTTGCAAGTGTCAGGGAATATAATTGCTTCAAGCCGTTTAGAGCAACTTGAAGAATTGATGCAACCTAAGCAGGAATTGCCAGTGAAGAAAGAGTTAATTCAAAATATGATGAGTATTGATTCGACACAAGGATAAAGAAGGGAGTACTTAACAATGTTGGATAGGTTTCCATATCTTTTCATCACTTCATATCAAGAAACAAGGGTTTTTTTTTGGGATCCTATGAAGATCGAGCTAGTTGAAGGGGCAAAGCCAATACGACAGAAATTAAGAAGGATGGGTAAGGAGCAAATGAATGCTTTAAAGGAAGAAGTGGATAAACTTTTGGGTGTAGGGTTCATTGTGCCAGTGGACAATGGTAAATGGGTGAGTCTTGTAGTGGTCACTCCAAAGAAATATGGGCGTTGGAGAGTTTGCGTTGATTACAAGCCATTAAATGCAGTGACTAAGAAAGGTCCTTACCCTTTGCCTTTCATTGATCAACTTTTAGATGTAGTGGCTGGCTTTGAAAGATATAGTGTTTGTGATGGTTATTTAGGATATTTTCAGCTTATCATTGCTCCTAAAAACAAAAAAAAGACTACTTTTATCACACCATGGGGTTGTTTTTTCTTTTTCTACCTTCCCTTTGGGTTGATAAATGAGCATGGAGCTTTTGAAAGAAAAGTGCATTGGGTCCTTACCCTGTTACTTGGAAAGTTTGTCAAAGGATTCATAGATGATTTTTGTGTATACAATTCAAGAAAAGTGCATGTTTAAAAGCTTGAAATGACTTTTGCAAGGTATGATGAATGCGGAGGTCAATTCATGAACCCTAAAAAATGTCATTTGGCACAGCCAAGAGTGAAGCTTCTTGGACATGTGATTTTAGAAAATGGGATTGAAGCAGATCCACAGAAAGTGGAGGCTTTGTTGTTGCTATCATCTCCAAAAGATACCAGACAGTTGGCCACTTTCATATAGAAGGTTAAATATCTATCTCTTTTCATATCTTTGGCATCGCAACTATTGTATCCATTGCAGTAAGCAGTTAAGAATGATCCCTTGGAGTGGTCTCATGACTCTAATGATGTTTTTGCCCGTGTCAAAGAAGATTTGAGTACACTACCCATTATGCAAGCTCCTAACTGGGAAAAGGAGTTTTATGCTAACCCATGAGTGGGAGATGATGCCATTGGGGCTATGTTGTTGCAAAAGGGGAAGGAATCTCAGTATATGAAGCCTGTTCATTATGTTAGCAGAATGAAAACTCCTCATGAAAGAGATTTCTTTGAAATTGAATTGGTGATGACTAGTATGGTCTATGCTTGCAGACGATTGAAGCATTACTTGTTGCAAAAGTCGTTCACTTTTCTTACCAGTTACTCATTGCTTCCTTAGCTGTACAATAATTCAAATATATCAAAAACAGTGATGAAATGAGTTAGTGAACTTTAGGAGTTTCAGTTCACCTTTCTAGTGGAAGAGAGTACTCGGGCTACCCTGGCAGATTTACTCACTTATACAGATACTCCTCTTTTGGTTAAGGAAGAGGCGGTGCGAAAGAAGAAAGTCAAGACTCTTGCCATATCTAATGCTTCACTGTTATATTTTGATGGCTCTTATCGAAGAAGTCATGATGCTGCTTGGGGAGGAATTGTCATTTATGATGCACAAGGAGAACTTGTAAGAAAACAAGGGCTGAAACTTGATGTAGAAAGTAACAATGAAGCAGAGTACATTGCTCTTGAAGGTGGTTTGCACATCTGTTTACAGTTGTGGATTAGACGCTTACAGATCAAAGGAGATGCCTTGTTGGTTGTGAAGCAAGTATTGGGAGTATGGATGAATAAGAATCCTCAACTGAAGAATTTATGTTTCGCAGTGAAGTCGTTGCTCAAAAATTTTGAAGCATGGAGTTTGCAGCATATTGAGAGGTCTCAAAATGAAGAAGCTCATGATGCTACCCAAGAAATGATCACCTTATAGTGGCACTACAAGAAAATCCTGTGCAAACCTGTGTTTTTTGAACTCCTTGCGTATCTTTGGTAGTGGATGATCACATAAACTATCTTTGTTCCTAACATGATCAACACATACAATCAAGAATTGAACCACTTTCTTACCATCTCCGCTTCGAACCCTGGCATAGGCTGAGCCATCCGATCCAGCACCTTGATTTCCATCCACATAGCCGTAATGTAGGGTTGTCCCAAAATCAATGGATAGGAGGAATGCTCCTGTATAAAGAAACTTTTCTCATCACAGACATCCCCTACAATTACCTTAACATTTGCACATGCACTATAGAGGTCGCATGGAAGCATGTTGGCAGCTTGAATCCGCCAACCGTGGTCTACATCAGTAGGAAATTTTCCCTTTTTGTGTAGGCTTTTTGCCATCAGATTTATCTCCAATCCATGATCTATTAGTGCTAAGGCCGATTCTTCAATGTCCCCAAGCTTAACAACGGTTTCAGTTGTTGCCCTTGCCCAATGAGTTTTTGAAAAGTGACTCCTAGATATAATTTCATTATCTTCCACATCATTATAATGAACATGTCTTACCTTAGGTACAATTGGGTTTGAAACCACCACATACCTCCACTCTTCTTCCTCAAGATCTGCCAAATATTCTTCATAATCATCCAAAATTTCTTCAATGTGCCAAACCATCTGGCTCTTAGCTGATTCTGGCTCCTGTTCACTTGGTATCTGTTGTTTCCTCTTGATAATATCAATGATCTCCTCAGTTGGGAGGTAAGCTTCTCTTTGAGCTTGTCAAAAGAAGTTTTCTCTTCAGAAATCCATGAGTACTTAACGTTATTCTTTGTTAAGTCATGCAATGGTCTTGCTATTTGAGAGAATGTGTCTATGAAGCGTCTATAATATGCACACATACCAATAAATCTTCTAAGCTCATGTAGATTCCTTAGATTAGGCCATGCTTCTATTACCTCCAACTTTGATGGATCCATATGGATACAATATTGAGAGATAATATGACCTAAGTATTGAATCTGTTAAAGGAAACATTACTCTTCTTTTGATTGATAAAAGGATTGTTCTCCCTCAAAGCTTGAAAAATCACGTGGAGATGTTTTGTGTGCTCCTCCAAGGACTTGGATTAGATGATGATATCATTAATCAGTGAATTTGTGGTAGAGTCTAGAGTTTTATCCATTAAACAATTGAATGTGGTCAGTGCATTAGTCAAGACAAAAGGCATGACTAGATATTCATAAAGACCAAATGTTGTACGAAACGCGGTCTTTACGATATCTTCATTCACTATCCTTATTTGATGATATCCACTTTTAAGGTCAATCCTATTGAAGTAGGTCAAACCTTGTAGCTTATCAAACAAATCTTCAACCCACGGTACGGGAAATCTATTTTTTATAGTGATATAGATTAGCCCTCGATAGTCCACACACATGCGGTATGTACCATCTTTATTTTTCACTAAAAGGACTGGAGAACAAAAGGGAGAGGAGCTAGGACTCACCATCCTTTTCTACCAACTGTTGTACTTGCCACATGATATCCTCTTGTTGAGCTTGGGAAACTCAATAAGGAGGCTTGTTAGGTGATGAGCTTTCTGGTAGGACCTCAATTCGATGGTCATCATCCCCTCATTTTGGAGGTAAGTCCAAAGGGATATCATCGATAAAAACAACTTGTAATCCATTTAGAAAATTCGACAAGTCTAACTCTTCTTGATTCCTACCATATTCATTTGATAAAACATTAGGAATTTTTATAGATTGTCTGACAAAAATCATGTACGTAGAAATTGAGCTTTTCATTGATTTATCAAAAGCAGGAGAATTTACAAGGGGTGTGGTATGACCAGGCTCATTAGCATATATGTACATGTTCTTTTTTCTATACTTGAAGTACAACCTTCTTTCAGGGAACTTTACATTAACAGCCATCCGGTCAAACCATGGTGTCCCTAAGATGACATCTTCATGCTTGAGAGGAGAGATGAAGAAGTATTATTTGTCAACATAGACTTGGACATGAAGCCTCAATTTTCCAATCAAGAGTAACTACAGCTTCTTGCCCGTTGAACACTCCATTGGCTACAACAATATTTCCCATCTCATGAGCTCGAATGCCTAATTTGGTGGCCAACTCCGTGGATATGAAATTGTGAGTAGAGCCACGGTCAAACAAGATGAAGGCATCATGATCTCTTACCTTTTCCCAAGCATAGGAGAGAGGTGATCCTTTGCAATGAGCATCCTCTTTTGGAGCTTCGATCGTTGAAGCTCTAGGAGTCTCATTGCAGGCATTTCTTTTGGGGAAGAACGGTAGCCATGTCTTTGCTTCCCACACTTGAAGCATTTGTGGTCCTTATGAAAAGCTTCTAGCTCTTCAAGAGAGAGTTTATTTTTACCTTTGTAAAAATCCCTTCTCCTTGGACAGATTGTTGTTGTTGTTGGAATTGCCTTGAGAAGAATTTTGGGCATTGTTTTTTCCCTTTGCATCATTTTTGTCTTTTCTTTCCATGGGCTTGGAATTCGTTTTAGCCCCTTATTGGAAATTGATACGCGAAGCAACCATAGTGTGTTGGATTACTTCGGTGATTGAACCAGGCAATTGAGAGCTAATATACACGTTCATTTCTTCAGGTAATCCCATACAAAATTGTTTCTTTTTCTCGATGAATTCTATCTTTTCAAATACAGTAGCCTTGACATGTAAATCCCAAAACTTGTCCACAAATTTGTGGATAGACTCGTTGGAGAGCAGCTTCAAACTCCGCCATTCGATAAGCACTTTGTCCGTTGCATTGCTTACAAGGAATTGCTTCATGATGTGAAGCCCTCGTCTCTTGACACAGCATCAAATTGCTGGGATGAACAACAATACTTTGTCGGTGGAACCAAAGGTGCTATCATAGGTAAGAAAATAGATACTCTTTCCTCCCTCTTTGAATTTCTTGAACTTTTGGGACCTTCTCCACGCAGGGTAGGATTTTCCATGTCCTCTCCTTTTGTATTCTCTAGGAGAATATCCGCTACTTTCATCGGAAGAGGAGGAAGGTGAAGAAGAAGAAGAGGAAGAATAAGAGGGTGACCTCTTTCTTGCCTTTTTCTTCCTTTGTTTCATCTCTTCCCTTTCGAAGCGACGAGGAAAAGGACTGTTAACTCTTGCTGTGAGAGTTTGTGAGGAAGCTCAAGGGTTATGAGAAGGAGCTAAGATGTAGATAACATATCTTCTAGAGCTAAAGAAGAAATGTAGCCAAAGAAGCCGCTCACTTTCCCTTACAAAACAAAATTGAAAACATCGAGATTACAATCATATCATATCATGGGTAGGATAAAAGGGTTAATGGATGAGTTAATGATATTTAATCTTTGTTGTCCAAATAAGCTACGGATTGCTCTTTGGAACTGTAGCTTTGTGCTTACTATAATGTATATGTTTTGTCTAGCGATTGGGATTAGTTATGAGTACAAATCCTCTTGATTCATAATCAAATAACCACATTCACATCAAAAGAGAAGTTATAGTCAATAATAAGTAGTATGATGGGATCTGGTGAGAGAAGTATTTCATTGAGCCTTTCAGGACCAAATAGAAACACTATGCGTTGCTGAAAGTGAATCTTTCGACTAATCCAAATGTTGACCCTAATAGATTGCAGAGAATGGAAATGAAATAAATTGCCTCCATGTGGATTATGGTTATTCATCAATGATATACTTAGTATGTTCAAAGATAAAGGTATGAAAGAAGTGAAAGGAGAAGAAGAAGAGAGTTTCTCTCCCAAGCCCTATTGTTGCCCTTAGGAACTAAGGATACTGCAGGGAGAGAAGTATCTGTAGCAAGGAGATTCTAGAGTTTGTGGAAGGGAATGAGTACCTAAGAGAGAGAGATGCTTGTGAAAGATGAAGATATGGTTACTAACCGCGTGCACATAATTGTTTCTCGCAAGAAGGTTGTGCCCGTTACATTGACAAGATTGCTGCTTGAATACCTTCTAATGAAACAATTAGGACACAACAAGAGAGATGAAAGGAGGAGTAAAGATAGAATTAGAGACAGATCTAAGTGTGGTGGTGGTATTAAAGATAGATAATGAGAGATAGAGATAGAGTTAGAGACAAGTATTGGACTAAATATGCAAATGAAAGAAAAGCTAGCAACATATATCTTACATGAGAGCAATCGTCACCACCTTAATGGAGAGAGAACATGAGGCAAGACTTCAACCTTTCTTCAAGGTAAAGTATGGCACTATGATGAATGTGTCCCTATGGAATTGAGCTATTCTCACTCACTCCTAAATTCACCCCCAATGAAGAGAAGGTTGCCCTTTTTATAGGTGAGGAAGCCATGTTTTACATAATCACTTGATTAGGATAAAGATTAGCCCAAATCAATTTTTCTTTGGATATTTCTTAATATGGTCAATATTAGGACTCACAATATCATGAAATTCAGCATTTTTGGTCGTTGAGGCTCCGTGTGGGTGCATGATGTATGTGGGCCCCACCTAGGCATCTTCTGTGTGGCTCCAGCGGGGGGTCCCAACTTGTGTGTCTTGTCCTTCAAGGCATCTTTGAGGTGTCACATTCACATGCTTATGTATTTTATCCTCCAAATATCTGATTTTATGGAAAAATACCTAGATTACCTCTTTTCACTAGATTCACCTGTTTACCATCTCTTCTTGCAGTGTAGTTGTGAGAGGATTTTTCATTGTTTTCCTTGTATCTTTTGACCTGTAACTCAGATTGACATGCTTCAAAAAGAAAAATTGGCCTACTAAAAGATCTTGACTTGGTTTTGTCCTTTTCTCCTTGCCCACGCCCTTAGGTCGGGATTTGCAAATTGGGATGGTCCAAGAAGCTTTGGATTCTTCCTTCTCATAAAGTCTTCTAGTAGGCCCTTCCCTCTTGTATGTAACCAAGAAGGTATGCATTATTGAAGGGTTGTATTATTAAATAAATGTGAAAAGAATAAAATAATCTATATATGGTAGATATAGCTGAGATATTAGAAGAAATATACAAATGCTTTTCCCCCAGACAAAAAGAGGCACAATCATTGATACTTCTATTGCAGTACTTTCTAATAGTAATGTACATTTATATTACTTCAAAGGTAAATACTAAGGTATGGTAGAAAGATTTTATTTATGCATATGAGTATTATATGAAGTATACTTATGCGTCAAAAAGTCACAAGATAAATCGTTTAATGCCTATTCCCACTATATACGTGCCATAGCACGACAACGGTTGCCTTCATTTTATTGAAGTCATTGGCGCGAGGCACGTATGTATGAGAGTGTGTACATGTGTGTGAATGATGGTGGCTATAATTTGAATATTTTCACCTTATGAACTGACTTGTGAGAGCGTTTGGTGGTGATTGTTAGAGTTAGGTGATAATGAGGAGGAGGCCTCTCTATTTGCTTTTCTAAGAAAGGTGGTGGCCATGGTTGTACAAACCATTGAGTTCCCCTTTTATTTACTAATATATAAATTCTAATTATTTGAAAGCGGAGCCATATAAAAAGAAAGTGATGGAGGGGGGATGATTGCCAGTGGCTCCGCCGGTACTTGGGACAAAGACTTCTTACCATGCAAGATTGTCTGTTTCAAGTGAAAGCTTTCATGATATTTTTTTGTTTATTTATTTTGATCATCAAATGGCTGTTCACATGGAGTGCAGTTGAGAATTGTCGCCAAGAGGAGGGTTCCATAGAGAGAGGTAGACTGAGTTCAAAACATGACCCTCATTAGCCCTCCCCTTTAAGCTAGAGGCATTTATGCGTCTAGCTCTGTGTTTGATTCTTCTTCACTTAAGGTGGAGGAGTCTACCTCTTCAAGAATATCCATCATTGGTGCTTGATCAAACCTCAAAAATTAATGCTTCAGCCTCTAACCACTGACACGTGTTTTGTGAAGACTACCATCTGTGTCCATTAGTTAGTAACTACCATTATTATAGTGTTTCCTAATGACAAATGGCCCCTCCAATCTAGGCAAAAACTTCTTATCCTTCCTAGCGTCAAACCTGTTATCATACCTTACGACCGACATACCTTTTTTGAGACCTTTTTCCTTACGATCCTTGTTGAAGGTAAGGTGTTGTTGCTCTACCTGTGTTGCATAGTAGTTGATAGCCTCTTCTCTCTCTAGTTGAAGCCTCTCTAGGTCAAGATTGTGGTTGTGGAGACGAGAATTAGGGAATTCCATATGCCTATCAAGCACTCTAAGAAGGGAGTTGAGTGTCGTCGTGATACTCCCAGCTTCTCCATAGTTCTCCTACTAGGTCTCCTCTTAAACCTGGTCCCCTATCAAAAGTTATTTCAAGAGGAGTGACAAAATGGCAACAAATGTTTTCAAATACCAACTTAGCCACTTCCTTAGCTATAATCTGAGTGGTAGCTACTACTTCAACCTACCTAGTCATGTAGTCGATGCCCATTATGATGTACACTTTACCTGATTCGAACCTGGAAAAGGCCCAATTACATCAATTCCCCGTTTCTCAAATGGTCCATAAGAGATTATAGGAGTTTGTGGATTATATGTAAGCCTTGTATCCCTTGCCTTCTGACATTCCTTGCATGTTTTACACCAATGGTGCACATATCTCTATAAACCAGGCCACACAAACCCGTCTTGTAGTATCTTTCTACTAGTGATTTCAAGTGCAAATTTCCCTCCACAAACACCATCATGACATCTTGAAATGATTTTAATGATCTCTCTAGAAAGAGCTACATGCCTTATAAGAATTTGATCCTTACCCTTGCAATAGAGGTTGTCATTGATAAGGCGGTATTTTGTTGCCTTGCGCACAAGCCACAGCTTTTGGCCTTTAGTGAGATCTTTAGGACAATCTCCTATGTCCAAGAAACTAATGATGTCATCCATAGCATCGCTACCTTGGAAGAGAGGTATCTTCAACTTGATCACACCCACTGGAACATCTTGTAGCTTTTCTCTAGCTAAAGCATCTGCTTCTTGATTTTGTGCTCAAGGGATATGATGTAATTGTATGGCTAGAAACTTCCTTAAACGTGTCTTTACTTGGCTTAAATGGCCTAGAAATCTATGATTTTTACAAGCCCAAGTTCCTTGTATTTGATTTATTAAAAGCATGGCATCACCAATACATTTATTTGTTGAATACCTTGTGACACACACCACTCTAACCCAAGGGTTACAGCTGTATATTCTGCGTCATTGTTGGAGTGATAATCCAAGATATGTCCAATGGAGAAAACTTTCTCCCCTTGCTCGTTAACGATGACAATGCCAGCTACAGCTTTGTCCACTGTCCTTTTGTAGGCTCCATGAAAGAAAGGAGAGTGAGCCCTTTCTAACTTGGGGATCTCCAGCACAGGTGTTGCTTCTTTACCACTTGACGTGATTTTCAGTTTCTTTTTATAGTGAGAATGAGTGATAATTACCCCTAGACTAGCTCTTGTGGAGCTCTCCACTTGCATTGTGTAATCCAACTCTTCAACCTTGTGAGCCACTCGGAAATACTAGAAGAAACATCCATGTGCTACATCACATAAGGAAACACCTCTTCCATTGTTAAGACTACGAACGGCCTAGATAGTAAACAAGAGCAAACTTGGTGGTAGAAAAAATTAGTGCAAGAATCACCATGTTCTCCACGGCTATGTATCCCTTGTCTGATGGAGTCATCATGCGACTAGAAAAGTAGATAGGATGCATAAAAGAAGTTTGAGGATACTCTTGCATTAATACAGCCCCAAGTGTGTCATTTCCCACACTAGGATTAACATATAATGGCTCATCCCATTTTGGAGATGCAATGGTGGGTAGTGAGGCTAAGATTTTCTATACCTATGTGAATTGTTGCTCATTCTCTTCACTCCAAGTGAAGATCTCCTGATGGGTAACTTGTTGTAAGGGAAGAACCACTTGGGAGAGCAAGTGAATGAACCTACTCAAATACCGTACCTTTTGAAGGAATGAGACCAATTGTTTGGCCGTCATAGATAAGGGTAAAGATACCAAAGCTTGAACTTTCCTCGGGTCATCTTCAATACCTTTGGCTGAGATTACATGGCCAAGGAGAGTGACTTTGCTTTCACCAATGCGGCACTTTTCTACATTGAGTTGGCCACCTAAAGCCTGCAGCCTAGCTAGACCTTCATGACTTTCTCCAAATGAAGAGAGCGAGAGATATAGATACAAAAGTCATCAATAAAAACACGAATTGATTTGCCAAAGAATGGTTGAAAAACAAATGTCACCTAGCGTTGAAAAGTGGCTAGAGCATTGGTGAGACCAAAAGGCATAAGTGTGTACGCAAAACATCCCCATGGTGTAATGAAGGTTTTCTTCTTTTGATCTTCTTTAGTGATGATAATTTGGAAATAGACTGAATAGCCATCACATACAGTGTACATTGTTTGGACTGATTTTCTCAAGACTTAGGTTCACCGAAGGCGATGTCCACAGTGGCTCTACATCGAAAATTTTTCCACACACGCCTCAGGGATACTTTGAGCTTGAGGATAAGCCCATGTTTGGCATGGTTGACGAGTTATTGGCTCATGAAGGCAACATGTGCGAGGAAGATTGTCGACCATGCACTCAACAGGTAGCCGTAGTGGAGGACAGATTATTGACGAGTTCCCAAACACCCATCTACGATGGTACAAGGTGGAAAATATTGATGTCTACCTTGAGGCCCTCATTGAGGAGTTGGAGGAGCTATGGATATGCATCCCCATTGTAGATCTCTCACTTTCAAAGGAGAGGAAAGAAGCCATTATGAAGGGAATCCTTATGTGGACTACACACGACTACCCTGGGCTTGGAGATATTTTTGGTATGTTATTTCCATACTCCCCTCTAGTCACCATTTATAATTTGAAGCTCATATCCAATGATGTGAAATGTGTGCAGGGTTGTCCACTTTACGAAAGAATCGCACTATTCTCAATGCTGTAAGATGTATGCTGATTCATTCTGGCTTATCTCGTGTTTTCTGGGCTGAAGCTACTTTGAAAACAACATTTATTCAGAATAAGCTTCCTACTACTGCACCCTCTGGTAAGATACCCATCACAACATGGACAGGTGCCATTCCTTCTGTATCTCATTTTCAAACCTTTGGATGCATTGGTTATATTCATGTTCCCAATGGTCCATGGATGATTCTGATGATACTAAATCATTGCTTCAGGCTTTTCCATTTCTTTTAGAAGATGAAACTCTTCCTGTAGAGAAAATTTCCTCTTCACAACCATCCATTCCAAATGTTGCCAATGATGATATTGATATTTTTGTTGATCTGCCTATTGATTTTGAACATGGCTCATGTCATGTTTATGATAACGATATTGCTAATAATGATTTTTCTACTTCTGAAGATCCCGTTAATACTTATGATGAAGCTATCTCTTCACCACAAAAGGATCAATGGCAAGAGGCTATGGAAGCAGAGTACGATTCTCTTATCTCTAAAGGTACATGGATACTAACTGAATTACCTCCTGGTCGTACAACTATTAAATGTAAGTGGGTGTATAAGACAAAAGTAAAAGCAGATGGATCTTTTGACAAGTTCAAGGCGTGTTTAGTTGCAAAAGGTTACTCCCAAGTAGTTGGTGTTGATTATCAAGAGACTTTTTCACCAGTTGTTCGCATTACAAGTGTTCGAGTTTTATTGGCATTTGCTGTTCAATTTGATTTAGAAGCTCATCAAATGGATGTGCGAACTTCTTTTCTTAATAGTGACTTGGAAGAGGAAATTTATATGGAACAACCAGAAGGGTTTGTTATTCCAGGTAAAGAAGACCTTGTTGCTCAACTCCATAAGGCACTATATGGTCTCAAACAAGCTTCGTGAGCTTGGTATACAAAATTTGATCTTTTTCTCACCTCTAAAGGATTCATCTCTTACT
Source organism: Adiantum capillus-veneris (assembly GCF_014529385.1). Taxonomy (NCBI): domain Eukaryota; kingdom Viridiplantae; phylum Streptophyta; class Polypodiopsida; order Polypodiales; family Pteridaceae; genus Adiantum; species Adiantum capillus-veneris. The sequence continues at coordinate 72,058,498 of NC_140933.1, forward strand.
CGTCAGACCCCAACTTATACATAAAACGCCAAGGTAGCAGTTTTGTCATTCTTGCTCTTTATGTGGATGATACCATCCTTGTTTCCAATGATTTGGGATTTCTTCAGCAAGTGAAAAAGTTATTGTCTTCTGCATTCGATATGGTGGATCTTGGAGAGATTCACTCTTGTCCTGGCATTCAAATCCAACGAAACCGTACAAAAGGTATTTTATTCCTTCGAAAGTCAAAGTTTATTGCAGATACTATTCAAAAATTTGGTATGGAATCTGCACATTCAGCCAACACACCTTGTCTTGCGAGCTCTATGAAGAATACTTCTGACAATGGCGGTCAACTTGTCACAAATCAACCTTATGCTAACTTGATTGGATGTCTTTAGTTTGTTGGCATGAACACTCATCCTGATATTCTGTTTGCTGCTAATTATCTTGGACAACATCTTGCATGTCCTTCTCTTAAGCATTGGTCTGCTGCAAAGCGTGTATTAAAATACTTGAAAGGCACTACAGATTTTGGTTTAGTCTATCAACGACAACTCACATCGGATTCTATGCAATCTCTTTCTCCTTTGGGTTACACAGATGTAGACTGAGCAAGCTCACATTTATCTATGCGATCTACTAGTGGAAATTGCTTCTTTATAAATGGTTGTCTTGTTTCTTGGACCAGCAAGAAACAACGTTGTGTTGCAGTTTCTACGACTGAGTCAGAATATGTAGCGGTATCACTTGCAGCTCGTGAGTTGATTTGTCTTCGACAAATGCTGGTTGATATTGGTCACTCTCCTCTTTCTAGCACACCCTTGCGGTGTGACAACCAAAGTGCTATTAGTCTTGCAAAAGACTATGTTCAACATAATAAGTCAAAGCACATTGCTGTCCATTATCATTATGTCAGGTATGAAGTACGCAAAGGAACCATTATGGTTGAACACTGTCCAAGTGACCAGATGATTGCAGACATTTTGACCAAAGGCCTCAATGAGTCACGTTTCATCCTCTTGCGTTTGGAGCTTGGAGTTGCTTCGGCCTCACTCTTTCTAGATTAGCTTCTTTGCTATTGTAATAGCTTTGTACATATGACATTGTAATCTTTTAGGTACCATGCACTATGCACACTCCACATTTGCACCTTGTGATATCTAAGTCACTTGAATATTTTTACATAGATGCACAATTCACTTTCACATCATCACCGCTGTTTCATATTTCACATTGTATAGGGGCTTGGGTTTTTCCCTTGAACTCCCCAATTTTTCATCCAAAGCTAGAGACCTTTGTTTGAGTGGGGGTGTTGGAGCTATATATGGCTCACTCTACTGAACTTGGTCTCACCTATATATTTGTATCTTGTCCTCAATATGAATCTGTCTTTGGGAGCGTATATGGTGTGTCTCCTGTCTCGTCTCTCTCTCTTTCTCTCTACATCTCAATAGTTCTCTCTACATCTCAACACTTTGGAGGCTTGGTGTGACCAAAAGATGAGAAATTTTACAAGTTTCTTATTTTTTCCATGTGTAGTAGGCCTTGAACTATAACCTCATGAAAGGATTTTACAAAATGAATGGATCTACTATGGTTTTGGAAGTTTTTTTCAAAACCCTGAAAGGACACTTTTATGTCCTGTTAGGTTACCAACCTAGTGTTAATCTTTATGAAATATGTCTTTGGTGTAGTATTTGAAAAGAAGAGAGTATATTTTCTCTCTTAATATCTTAAACTCATTCATATAAGCTCTATCTAATAGACTATTCAACAATCTTTCAAATCGTGCTAAACGAAAGATATGGCTTACTACATTCTTTTCGACTTTAAGAACTTCAAAATTTAGTCCTATTACATTCTCCCCTTATCAAAATTAACTCTGTCCTTGGAGTTGGAAAGAGGGGTTTTCAACATATAAAACATCAAATTCAATGTAAGAAGCATCTTTTACATGATACATTTCACTTAATGAAAATTTCAAGAAGAATCCTACTTCTAAGTTGTCTAACTCTACAATAAAATCGGTTTCTAGTTTTTTTTGTCCTCATATGTTTTCTTAGAACAAGATTATCTAAATAAATATATTTCGTTGGCATTCTCACAAAATTTGATATTTCAAAGAGGAATTTACAAATACACACGAGTAATCATGATAATACAAATAATTCTTATGTAAACAAAATTTCATCTCAACCATCTCTCTTGATTTCTCAGTTTAATTTCAGGTTTAATTTCTCAGCCAGATTAGAGGATAATAATCAATGTGTACTACTCGAATCAATTAAGAAATTCAATTTCAAATCTTAAATTGTATGCATGACTTTGATCATAGAAGCTTTCAAATGATGCATCAAATACATAAAGCATCATAAAGAAGAGTTAGATGACTTATCTTTATCATTCGCATCGTCAATAGTCTCCAATTCAACCATCTTCGTACATATTTCCTTATCAATGGCTTTGTTCGGGCATTTGAAAGTCTGATGGCCTTACTCTTCTTGAAACTTGATTGATCTCGCAGCTTCTCCCACATCGTCATCGTCTTGATCATCGCTCCTCTTTCGTTTCTTCTTCTTTAATCCTTCATCTCCTGGAGACGGCGATGGATCATTTCCATGTTTAACTTTCATCTTCTCCTCCACTTTGTCTTCCTGCACCAGCTATTCTCTTTCCTTTATCCGCTTCCTCATATCTGTTAAGATCTTCATTGAGCCATCGAATAATCTCCTCTTGTTCCTTCAATCACTGGTGATATGCTTCCATTGCTACCGCAGGATTGAAACCACTCTGATACCACTTGCCACGCGACACGAGAGAGCGCGCGAAATACATTGATAATAAACAAAGAATATACAGAGTACGCAGAGTAAACAAATGGAAATAAAGAGTCTGTATGGATACAAAGTAATCATTACAAGAAGAGCATAGCTCGTTTCATAACCTCCCGACCACCCCCGAGCTATCTCAATCACACACTCTCTCTCAATCTCAATCTCAATCTTGTGTACAATCTCAATCTCAATCTCAAACTTGTGCACAATCTCAATCTCAATCACACTCTCACTCTCAATCTCAATTACAATCACACTCTCAATCTCAATCTTGATCTCTTGATAGCAACAACGATCATAATCGAAATCGCAACACGATCACAATCCCAATATCATGACACCCTGCATCGTCTACAAAATAGCCAAAAGAACATACTCGTGCAACCAAATCAACATGGTAATCAAATTCAAAACATCATTTTGTAACATCATAAAATATTATAATCACTTCTTGATTGGATCAAACAAAAGAGATATTACCTGTGTATATCTGTTTCTAAGCTAACCTGTTGCTGCTTGTAGGTTACCCTATTGCTGTTGGCAATTTGTCTCTGTCATAACTTGGTCAAAAGAACTCAAAACATAGACTTCCAAGTACCCAAAACGACGGGAATAGGTATGGTCTAAAAGGTTTCGTTAACAGAATTGTGAAAAACGTCTTTCTTTGGCTGAAAACGCTACTTTTAGGTTGCGACTCCTAAAAACACTATTTTTGGATCTCTGCTACTTTTTTAACTTATTTTAAGCCTACCCATGTATTTTAAGCTAAAACACATAAATATGACACATTGATACTAATAAAAATATCAGTTTTAATTACATTTTTATTATACTGTTCATAGACAAACTATCTGTTGTTCATTAGTCTTTATGAAATATGACTTTGGTGTAGTATTTGAAAAGAAGAGAGTATATTTTCTCTCTTAATACCTTAAACTCATTCATATAAGCTCTATCTAATAGACTATTCAACAATCTTTCAAATCGTGCTAAATGAAAGATATGGCTTACTACATTCTTTTCGACTTTAAGAACTTCAAAATTTAGTCCTATTACATTTTGGAAGATGATTCATAAAGATTTAGTATACTTTAAGTTGTGGAAATTTATTTTTGTGTCGTCCATTTATCTCTCTCTCTAATTTTGTGAGGAATGCTAATCAAGTGAGAGTGATTAATTTAAATGATAACAAAATATCTATAATTTATTGAAACAATATTTATTAGTAAAAAGTAGCAAATGCTTTGCATTTTTTAAAGAAGCGTTGATATTATAAAGCGTTATGGGTGCAAGAGGAGCTAGCATTTTGTATTGTGCACATTGTTGCAAGATAGCATTTGAAGAAACTAACATAAGTGCTACCATATGGTAAAATGTGGTCACACTTCACTCTATCATCCCCATGCCTCGACAAAAGATATCGTCCATGTTTGGCTTCTCATCTCTGATAGTGTTTGCTTTACATGGAGGTGTCTGCACAAATTTAGCACCTGAAGAAACTAACATAGTTGCTACCATCTGGTAAAATGTGGGCAAGATTAACTCTATCATCCCCATGTTTCAACAAAAGATGTCCTCCCTATTTAACTTTTCATCTGTGACAATGCTTGTTTTACATGGAGGCCATGCATAACTTTAAGATGGAGCAATCTTTTTGTAGTTTCATGTTAGCTATTGTTTCAATTATGCTTAAATATTATTTTTCTCATATTATTGAGTTTTTATATAGTGTTCTTTAATTTGTTTTGACAAGCATTGTAGAGGGTAACATCAAATATTGAATGTTTAAGTGAGTAACCTGGGTTATTGAAATTTTATATTGTGTTCTTTAGTTTTTTTTTCACAAGCAAAGTAGAGGGAAACACCAAAACTTGAATGTTTAAACGCCTATTTGGGTTAAGTAATAGACACTGTAATATCCAGGGCTATAATAGTGGTAATAGATACGGTAATAAACGAGATAATAGATGGGGTAATATTTGAAATACAACCCCTCCCTCCCTCTCACTTCCTTGTCCAGCCCATTTTGGACTCTCCCTCTAGAAAACACAGTAAAAGGCCGCGGTAAATGTATTGATATTTTCATAGTGGATGTGCATTGTTCTTCTAAATTTTTCTTTAGGGCAAAGCACGCTAGATAACACATTCATATGTTTATGAGGGATGATGTGCAAGTCATCTCAGATCCACATGCAATACTTGATGAATGTAAGCAAATATACTTTGAAAACATTTGAAATAAGGAAGTGGATGAGTCTCTTGAGAGGTAGCAGGCTATTGAGTTGTTGTTATTAGTGGTGGGTCCATGCATAGAAAAAATTAATGCCAAGAGATTGGAAGTATCATTTGAGGGAAAAGAGTGGGCTCTGAAGAAATTAAGCAATGAAAAGATCCCAAGTGCATGTGGTTTAACTAAGGAACTTTTGTTGGCATACTGGGGGCAGTGGAGCCCTCTCATCTTAGCAGTGATATATCACATTTGGTAGACACAATGCATGGAACCACTGTTGAAACAGGGACTCATCAAAATGCTACCCAGGAATACTTTTCTAGTCTGCTTATCAGATTGGAGACCAATAACAATGATGGGCATATTGCACAAATTGTTGGATAAGGCAATAGCTATTAGAATTTTAGCAATTCTGAGAAAACACCTACATGAGGCTCAAATGAGGTTCATTAGGGGGAGATCTATACTAGAAAATATCATAACAATCATGTTGCAGATTGAGGCATGTAGGAAAACAAAACAAGAAGGTACTGCTATTGCAACTTGATTTTGATAAGGCCTTTGATTCTATTATCTGGGATTTTGTTGCATAGGTTATGAGAAAGCTTGAAACTAGAATCTCTTCATGTATTATGTTGTTGGGGTTGGTGGCATCCTCTAGAATTTTGGTAAATGAGAGATTACCTGGTGCTATTTCAATAGGAAAATCTATAAGGCAATAATGTTCACTGAGCCCTCTATTGTTTGTTGTAGCCACTTATCCTCTGTTTTGGTTTTTGAGTGCTCAAGCTAAGGGGGTTTAATTGAAGGGGATGCAAGTAGGCCAAGAGCAGGTAGTGTCCTTGGGATTTGTTGATAATAACATTACATTTCTGCAGGCTCATAATGCAAACATTGGGAAATGCATGAACTATCTGAATATATACTCTAGCTGTAGGTCTGGAGATTAACTTGGGTAAATCTAGTTTGATAGATGTCTCAACTGAAGAGTTTAATAATCTCATCTGGAGGGGAAAAATAATCTGTTGGGGCACAGTATTCAGGCATCTAGGCTATTCAATTGGGGCCGATGTTTCTGTATTCAAGAATCTAGGTTATCTAATTGGGGTAGATGTTTCCTCTACCCCGGTAACTGACTACCTAGGTAGAGGACAGAGTATGCACTGAAACTGCTAGTTGGCATTATGATGAGTGGCCTTTTCATGTGAGGGTTAGGATTTTACAATCTATTATGGTACCTTACTTGCTTCACTTCTTACCTCTGTTGGACTGGTTGGATACTGCCTTGAATAGAATCAGGTCTATGTATTTGAAGTTTTTGTGGGGCTCATCTAATAAAGCATGGTTGACATGGGATTTTGTTGCAATGCATGTTGACATGGGAGGATTGGGAATTTAAACTTGAAAATTCACATGCGGGCTAGAAGAGCCACTCTTGTCAAACACATATGAACTAAGATAATGGCTGGTGTAGATTGCTTTGGCTTTTTATTGATAAGGAAATCGTCTATTTTCATGGTATTTGGGACATGGGTTCTTGGGATAAGTTCAAGCTCTGTGGGTCAACTAGGAATATGTTAGTGAAGTCATGGAAAAATGTTTCTGCGAAGCTTGGTAGAGAGAGAAGCACAAATAACTCAGTAGGTGTGGATTTTTATTTTTATTTTTGTTTTTAGAAAACCTCGTGCCTTGCTTATGGGAAAGAAAGCCCTCACCCTCATTAAAAGAGGGGTCAATTTAATTGAACAAGTTGTGGACTCTAACAACGAGTTGGTTCCATTTCTGGTTTCTAGGAGGATCTTCATATTGGACAATGGTCTCAGGGTGCCATGGGGTTTATTGCCTGCATGTGTGTTTAGCATTCAAATACCTTGCAACTAGGATAGACTCATAGCTTCAAAGATTGGGAGTTGCCTAACTCTTGCGCTAATTGGTGGACATCTCCTACTAGTGTTTTCTACAAGAAGTTGTTGCCTGATAGTTCAATACATGACCAGTGTAACATGATTTGGGGATTCTCTAATAGTAGCCAATGGTGGATGCAGAGGATTCAACTTGTTTGGAACATGCACTATGTCCACAAACACAAATTTTTTATGTGAAGAGTCATGAGAGGTGCTTTACCATCCAGGAATTATAATTGGTCAGGAAAAAGAAGATGTACAAACATAAAGTAATGTAATATATACAAAAGCATTGAGAGAGAGAGAGAGAGAGAGAGAGAGAGAGAGAGAGAGAGAGAGAGAGAGAGAGAAGCCGACATTCCATCCAGTGTCAATGGCCCTTTAGTGATGATCTATTTAAGTTTCTTTTTGGAGTGCCTATAAATATCATTGGGTTCCCCCCTATCATGTTTATGATCAACAAAGGCCTTTTGTTTATGACGTCATCCACTCTTCTTGCACCTTGATCTTTTTAGATAAAGGGTAGCACTTCGTTCCTTTAAGGCACTCAAAACTGACTTGAGAAGCCTTTTGACAGAAAGTGTTGACAAGTTTCGACACCTTGCCAGAGAAACACTTGACAATGTTTCTTCTAGAAAATCACAAAACATTTGCTCATAGTTGAAGGCTATCATGTAGCATGCTCACAAGCAATGAGGCACAACATAAAAGTTGACGAGAATGTACTATACAAAAAGGTGGTTCATGATCGAGTATGGTGCCCAATTTCCTTGTATGGGAAATCCTTGTAATAAAGGAAGAACTATTGATGATTAGCTAAGGGGTAAACCATGGCTATTGGAATTCAGCATTTGGACTACATAGATGAAAATCAATAGGTCATTTTAGAAATCTAATCCAACGAGATCATTGCAAGAGACACACATACAGACCCAAGACACAAAGTAGCTGTGATGTTTGCAAAATACCAAACCAAGAGAGACATTAGGAAAATTTTGAACTCATTTTTGGGCCTTTTAAGAGTGCCACATCATCAAAGTTGTACAAAAGAAAGCAACCCGGTAGAGCCCTCTAGATATTGCTTAGAATCCCATGATATGACCTATCATTGTAAAGTTCTTGAAAAATGGATTCTAAAGAGGCAAGGTCCAAAAATTTTGGATGACTTCTATGAAAGTTATGCCATTTTTTTTCAATCAGCCAGGTTTTGTTATCGTTACGGTAATCTAAAATCACTTTTCTCTAGATCCACATGAAGGCAATGTCCGATACATGCATGCTATATATCAATAGATAGCATTTGAAGAGTAGATTCTAAATATCCAACCTCCGACAAGTTTGGATCTTATTTGCAAAAAAATTTACTGATCCCCACATTTTGAAAGCTATGCCACATCAAGGTGGAAAGGTACGTAAGGTACGGTACATGTTTGGTACATACTGTGCGTAGTACCGAATGGATTGAGTGGTAAGGTGCGTAAAATTCGTAAGTTTTTTTTCAAAAACGTCAAAAACCTACAATAGGGTCCATACTTGATAATAAATTCATAAGTATCACTTCTAGGATATTAGCTCACTGTTCTACTATCCAAGGCTGTCATAAATAGACAATCCAAGGCGAGTCATGACCACTTTCTCGACATTCAATATTCACAAAAAAATACAATTCAAAGATTCAGTTCTCTCTCAAATATACTTCAAAAAACTTCAAACTTCAAACTACAGAGAACTTCATATTCATCATGATTTGCACACTGTATAGTATTCGACAAACGAGACTTGAAACTTGAGAGGCAATACAATTCATAAAGTACTGAAATGACACAGAATCATAGATGGTAGACCCGGGACCGTAATCTCATCAAAATACCAAGATGAATCATGATAGAATCCATACCAAAAAAATGACATCTAATAAACGATAATCCACAAAGAAAGCCACAAGTCCCGACTCAGCAAAACTACGAAGCATGCTAGCAGTTGCACTGCTGCAAAGTACATACTACTAACTGAATGAGAATCAAAAATCCACATCAGACTCTGAAGATGAGGAGTCCATGTTTCCATATGTCAAGACATTGCCCTCCTCATCAAACTCTGGCTCAGTAGTGGTGGGATCTCCTGAAGCACCCGGCTCCAGCTCAAGTGGGTCGTCCTCCTCTGAAGTCTGAATGAGGCGCACTGCCTCATTTGCTCGAACATGGCTACTACGCACACGCAGCTTCCCTCGCCAAATGCTCTCCCGTCGTGCTCTCTCTGGATCTCTAGTCTCCAGGCGAAGAGGGATGTTGTGAGATCGTGCTCGGGACCGAGTGACCCGCCGATCCACACTCTCAAGCTCTCTATGGAGCTCTCGTAGGATCTCCTCCTACTCATCTCTGATCCGGCACTGCATCTCCTCCGCAGTAGGGTCTGGAACCATCTTGATTTCAGTCGGATCTACCTGCTCATAAGTACAAGTAGCCAAGCGTCGACTCACAAGTTGAGAGTCTACTAACCAAGTAACATTAATCTTTTAAAACTTACCTTCTTGGGTGACCCCAAAGCATGAAATCTACGCACGAGCTTCATGTTCACTCGGCAGTAGACCAACTTCTCCAATTGCGTAGTGGTCAAGCGGTTTCGAATCTTCGTGTGCACAAGAGAGTACGCGCTCCAATTGCGCTCACAAGCGACAGCTGAGCAATCCTATGGACAATGGACATTCACATGAGAAATGGGAACATTCAGCATATGAACATTGCCAAATGAGCATTGATAACCACGAAAACATCCAAGAGATTATAATACCTGTGAGAGAATGCGTAGTGCAAGTGTGGCCAAATTTGGATGACCCGCTCTTCCATAGTTTTGCCACCAGCTGAGTGGAAGCTTGGTAGCTTCCCGTCTCAAGGACACACTCCTCAAGAAAGACGGTCCCAAATTGTTCATATAGCTGCTCATCTTATTGTCGACCTCCAGTTGCTCATCTTCAGTGAACATAATGTCCATATGCCCTATCGTAATGTAAGCAAACTACTCTCTGTAAAAAGCTATGGAGTCTTGTAGAGAGGATGGAGTATAGCAGCCATCCCATGAATGGGACGATGCATATATATCCATCGGGTCTCCACAATGGCAAGAATGTCATCCCGCCTGCAACTCACAAGTGACAATACTTCAGAGTTAAGATTAAAAACAAATACTTGTTCCAAAGATCAAGGCTGAGCCAAAATATGATACATGACACGAAGACTTATCGCTCTGATGTCAAGGAGGCACATGCTGCTATGTGCTGCTTCATCTGCATAAGCAGATGATACACAAGGCCAAGACTGGATCCCTCCATGTCTGTCACACGCAAGAGAACGTAGAGAGGCTGGAGAGCCACTGCCAAGGAGTGCACCTCTGCCCAGAAGCTCTCATCCAAAACTTTCCTCTGTATGTACTTGGTATGCTCAGTCTATGAATGGTGCATCAATTGCCACTTAGGGTTCACGACTGTCTGCAACAGTGGATCCCTCAATCTGTAAAGCCTCTGAAGTACTAGGTACATTTATGAAAACCTAGTCCTCGAGGGACGCACCATGTCTAGTGTACTGTGACTCCTGAATATAGCAAATGCCTGATGGTTTTTGCGGAAGAAAGTAGTCATCTTCGCCGCATCAGAAACAATAGGCTTTACCCAAGACAGCTTGCCAATATCCTCCATGAGCAAGTCGAGGCAATGTGCAGCACATGGAGTTCGAACTATGTGAGGGAACTCTGCCTCAACCATCTCCCCCATAGACTTGCAGTTGGATGCATTGTCCGTGACAACCTGCAAAACCATACGAACAAGGTGGATTATTACTTACAAGATACAACTACTAAATAGTAAAAATCAAAAGAGTGAAGACTGATTAGAGATAGCGTATACGAAGTGAGAGAGAGCCATGGATTGTGGAATACCTGCACCACATTATCCTTCCCGACCTCCTTGATGGCCGTCCGAATGTGCCCAAAAATGAAATCCACATCAATGCGCTCACCAGCCTTGCCCGCGTCCACGGCACGTGGGAAGTATGTACCAAGGCAAGAGGAAACAAGAATGTTGATAATGTGGCGTCTGCGAATATCACTCCACCCGTCAGAGATGATGGTACAACCAAACTGCTGCCACCCAAATTTCACTGGGACTCTCGCTGCTCATCTAACATGGATGTGCGCATCTTTTGATAATCCAAGCCACTCCAAGAATCTATGGCACCAACTTGTGCAATGGCTCGAACCATTCGCTTCCATTGCTCTGTCCGCAAGACATTAAATGCAATGTTGCACTCTATGAGAGTGTGAGAAATCTCTGTCTGTGCAATCTTTTGCCGCTCTTTTACCCAAGACTGTGCATGGACACGTGAAGGCAAAGTAGACTGTGTATACACGTATGTCTCTTGATCTGTATCCTCATCTACATCTTGAGAACAACGAGCCCTTTTCTTGTTGTGTCCCTGTATGTGAAAAATCTGTAAACAATGCATCCTGCAAGGCATCCTGTGTTGCCTGATTTTCTTTCTTACCCTTGGACGAGGGAAGACCCCCTCCCGGGAAGTGCTCCAACCTCAAAGAATCCTTTATCGCTGGCGGAATAAGCTTGCACCCTCCACACTGGCCAGTAGTGCCAATGCCAGTAAGGTGCCTCAACATACGCGTCACCGTACTTGTCTTCTGTTTTCCACAATATTTGCAGGCCCAAGTACGTGTTCTTGATCCTTCTTTCCCTCTTGTATTTACCACCGCAATGACAGTGGTGTGTGCGCTCCAGACTAGGTTGGGTTTGCAAGGCATGGTGTACCTACAGATTGGTGAACAAAAACATTGATACTATCGCGATAAACACACAAGGTATGAGTGAGGGAGACGGGAGAGACTCACGAGGACGAGCACTTACCTTTACCGCGCACAAAGTTGCGCTGCAGGTGAGTTTGCAGAGCTCTGTCTGCAATAAACAGGCGCCCAAACTCTCTCTGTAGTACTGTGGAGTCAATAGTTTGCAATAAACAGGCGCCCAAACTCACTTTGTCTCAATAACCAGGCGGCCAAACCCCCAAAACAGAGGCGAAATTAAATCCGAAAACGCGAAGGGAATATTCGTTTTGTTTTTTCTATTTTTTGGTACAGTACGGATCCGTACCGTACTGTATGGACGTATGGTACCGTACGAATTCGTACGTACGTACGGATCCTACCTTGTGCCACATCAACAATTCTTACAAGGCCCATTTTTGAGTCCAAACTTTTCCTATTGAGCATGAAAAGCATGTAAAATTATTTCAAGGATAGCAGAGAATAGAGAGGGGTCATCTAATTTTTCAAAAAGTCCTTGATTCTTGCAATAAAATTAGGATTTTGAAAAATCGAGGCTCGACAGTGCCGTAGCGTTGCGGGGAGGCGGGCACATGCTCTCTCTCTCTCTCTCTCTCTCTCTCTCTCTCTCTCTCTCTCTCTTTATTTACTTGGTGAGCCAAGGCTCTTTCTCCTTATCTGATCGCACAAGCCACCATGTGGAGACTTCTGACTGGCTACTTTTCACGCTACCACTACAAGAGGTTGTGTGCTCTTGTGACGCTGTTAGCGACGGAAATACACTGGGTTTTTATAACCCTCGGCGTCGCTAAAACCGTCGCTACGAGAGCGTCGCTATATGCGACGCTATAACCGTCTATATGACCGTTGCTATGACCGTCGCTATATAGCGACGATTATAGCGACGTTTACACAGAAGTCTATAGCGACGCTCGTAGCGACGCTACAGAGCCATAAATAGCGACGGTTATAGCAACGCCCGAGACAAACTTTTTTTGGTGACAGGGCATTGAATGCCCTGCCACCCATCAATCATATTGTACTTGATTCACTTTTTAAAAAAAGTGCAAGGGTAGATAATAGACCCAAAATAGTCACCCACAAGACGCATTGTTTGCAAAATTGACAAGCGTAAAATTGACAATTGTACACATCATAGGCAAAATGAATTGATTGGCAAATGTAATAATGACAATTGTACAACATCATAGGCATAAAGAATTGATTGGCAAAATGAACTGCGGTGACAAATGTAATAATATACATGGTTCAATAAGACGTATAAAATCCGTCTCATGATACATAAGCTATGAGAAACCCTAAACTAATGCTATCTAGCTACGGCTAAACTGACGTCATCTAGTCAGACGTCTCATCGCGTCCAAGCAGCGTATCTGTCGGATTCTGCAAAAAAAGACAATAAGACAGCTTTCAGTAAGTATAAACATATAACGACATTTATAAAACAATACAAAAAATAGAAAAGAGTAAACCCTAATACTAACCATGCCGCCGCGAGAACTGAGAATGTCCATCAGGGCGTTTAAGCCCTTCCTGCCTGCGTACTCGCGCTCGTACGGTGTGGGATCACGTCCTGTCATCGACCACTGTCAAAACATACAAAGAATTCATTATGTTAGAATTAAAAAACTCATAAACCCTAAACTATCGAACATAAAGAGCAATGCGAAAACACTTACAAAATCGGCCTCAAATGATGCCCATCCACCGCTCCCCAAGTGGTGCGAGCTCCCTGCCTCTACTGGCGCTCTGGCTGCATCCTTTTGTTGCTTCCACTTGTCGGGATTCTCGCGCGCTGCTTTCTTCGCATTCTTGCAATCTTCTTTGGCCAGCCAATCTGGCCTGTTCCACCCATGCTTGATTGCTTTTTGCACTTCGGAACGCTTGTGTTTGCAGTATTCGCGCATTCGAATCTTCATCAGGTCTTCATTGAAGCGCTGATCCCGTGTTGGAACGGAAAACTCATCATGAAGTATGCTGATGACTCTGTTTTTTAAATCACTTGGTACTTCACTCCATTTGTTTAGTATGTAGTGTCTAAACAGCTGAGAGCAAAGACCACGCATGCGCGAGATCACCTTCTTGCCGTCATCATCCATGATGATGCTGCCGCTGAAGTCGACGGAGTAAGGCAAGCCCTCTGGCCGGTGACGCGTGAACCTGGGTGTCCCGGCAGGGGTCTCTAGCGGCGTGTCTTAAGCGTTTTCATGAAACGTTCTAAGAAGAACATCCATCTGGAATGAACTGTGCCAGCTATTTCCACCTCATCAACAATGTGAACAAGAAGATGCACCTGAATGGTTAGCATGGTAGTAGGAAAATGTTTCTCAAACATGCACACAAGCTCCGCAGCATTTAGTTTGGCGAATGGTATGGAGTCTACGTTGATCTCCTTTTGTGAGATCCATTGCACCAGCTTTGCAAGTTTGTAGATTGTGTTACGGATGTCGAGAGATAAACATCCTTCAATGGCAACCGGTAAAATAAAATGTAAAGTATGTGCAACAATGATATTAAAGTCCACATTTTATGCAATGATATTAAAGTCCACTATGAACGTACCTGACACATTTTATGCCAATCGTGTGACTTCAAACCGGTAAGCTTTCCTTCTTTAGTAAAACACGTTCAGAGCGAGTGCATTACGCCAGTGGGGGTCCGCAAAGATCGAATGGTCTCTTTTACTTTGCGTTCTTGGGCTCCTGTGAAAATCCATGGTGCTTTAGGGAGTTTTATCGATCCATCAGACGCTGTTTGCAGCCAATATTGCTCCATACGATCCACATTTCTAAGGTCAACTCTGGCTCCCAAAGTATCTTTCTTACCGGTCAGATGGTCCCATAGTAGATTACCCACATTCTTGAATATGTGCATTGGATCGAGCAAGTGATTGATCATGAGTCGGGGCCAGTATGGTAACTCGTACCATAGAGATAGTCTCTTCATCCCTGGAGGCAATCTGTCATCGCAAATCTCCTTCTGCTCTAACCATGCTTGTGCAGACATCCTTGGTGGCTCTCTTCCCAAAAAGCCGTCGCGTAACACATGATTCTCTGGAAGATACGCTTGATGACCTTCGTAGATTTGCTTCTTCAGTGAGGGCGCCCTACGTGCATTTAGTCTAGGTCCACATGTGACACATGCTCTGTATCCGCTTGTTTGAAGCCCTGCATGTATACACATGATAATAGATCAACTATGGGAAAAAACAAGATTTACAGTGTCTGAGTGAGGAGTGTCAATAGATCACCTGAGCATTCTGTTAGCCCGGGATAGTCATGCATGGTCCACATTAGAATGCCTCTGATCAAAGCATTCCGTCGTCCTGTGTGTCGGCTCATATCCACCACCTCTATGCCAATCCACAATTGTTGTAGCTCTTCCAATAGTGGACGAAGATACACATCCATATTCCCCACTTTATATCGCCCTGGCACAATCAAGCTTAGCCATAGGTGCCCCTTCTTCGTAGTCAACCACGGGGGAATGTTGTAGTTGACGATGACAATGGGCCATACACTGTAAGATGTTGATCTTTGACCAAATGGATTTACGCCATCCATAGCCAGGCCTAAGCGCAAATTTCGAGCTTCCCTGGCAAAATCCGACCATGTTCCATCTATATGTTTCCAGGCTGCGCAATCTGCAGGAATTCGTAGCACACCATCCGAAGATTTATTCTCCTCATGCCATGATGCTAGGGCGGCCATGGACTTACATTCAAAGAAATGCTTGATGCGAGGAAGCAGAGGAAAATGTCGCAAAACCTTTTGTGGAATTTTTGTCCCGTGGAGATCTACTCGATATCTTTCGGAATCACATTTCGGACACTTCTCCATGTCTACTATGTATTCCCCTCTTAAAAGAATGCAGTCATTAGGACAAGCGTGGATAGAATTGTAATCCATCCCCAAGTTTCGCAAAATCTTTCTTGCTTCATCTCGGGAATTTGGCATCACATTGTCAGCTGGTAGTATGTGCTCTTTAAGCAATCTACACAACATAAAAATACGATACAGTCGTCTAAAAATCTATCAGATCATTATACATTTAGAGTTTTATTAAAGTAAACTAATTGTAATAGATCACCTGAAAAGCGCTGTGACGCTAGTGTCACTCCATCCAAACTTTGCCTGCATGTTGAGAAGAACCAGGAGTGCTTTCAATCTAGACATACGTGCTCCATTATACAATGGCGTATCGGCTTCACTTTTCATATCATCATAGATAAGCCTTTCTGAATCCATGATTGTCTCGATCATTTCATCAATCTCGGGCTCAAACATTGCCTCGTTGAGAATGTGCTCTGCATGATCATCCCCCGAGCTTTCAGAGGCTACATCTTGTGGCCTCACATATGCTGCTTGACCAAAGCGCCTGCGAACACGTCTATTGGGTTGCAAGATTGCTGCTTGTTGGCCAGCGTCAGAGTCCGACGAGTTATAATTGGCAACAACTCGATCTATAATAGATGGATCAAACTCGCCAAATTCACGAACGTGCTGCAAAGAAACACGTCTTGTCCATCGCACAGCATGCTTGCATTGATTACAAGGACATAAGACCCTCGTTGAGAGATAGCTGTTTCGGTTGG